>NW_028321881.1:14763000-15121500 GCF_036245765.1 Copidosoma floridanum
AATAAAATTTCAGTGTTTCCTGGATGTCTTTGCTCATTTTCAATTAATTGAAATAATTTTTAATGGAGATTAAAGATAGTGAGAAATATTCTTACTGCAAATTTCTTAATTTTTTTTAGCGCCAAATTGAAATCTCAAATTGCTGAATATTCTGTTTTGCTACTCTACTTTCGCTGCGTTTCGATACTCAGGCAAGGGACTCGGTTTCTTATGTAGCGTGACAAAAGCCACAAAATAAGCTATAAACAACTTTTTGAGTGAAAATTCTTGTGAAGCTCGAATTTTTTGACTTTTTTCTCCATTTGACAACACTGTGTGACGTTTACTTAAAAACGCGTCTTACGAAAAATTTTTCGCAGCAACCTATGCTAAAATTTCGCACATAGGTAGAAAAAAATACCAATTGACCATGGATTTCAATTTCATCCAAAAGTACTGTGATAGGTATCTCAAGCCTTCTTAAATTAATAAAAATAACGTCCTATGGTGGTAATGTCAAATTTTGTATTTATTGAAAACGACGTTTCGGCCGTTTGGACAATGTCCCGGCCCTCATCAGGTACAAAAATCTATGAGTAATAAAAAATTCTTTACAATACAAATTTTGATAAATACAATAAACGCAAATTAAGTAAAGTGTATAATACACCTCTGAGTCTTACGAAGGGGATATAAAATCGTAATGTAGTCAGAGTTTCAAGTTTTGTTGCTTTTATACCCTGCACATATACAAATGACAAAATATACGCACACAATACAATCAAATAAAAATCGCAAGCAGTTCCTTGTGAAACATACGTAAACAGATCATGTTTTCCGAATACCATAAATGAAAGGGGCCCTCAAATCATGTACGTAGAGTTAGCCTCCTTTCTTAATTGACTTAACGAGAGACTTGTAACAATCTTTCAGTTTTTTTGTATCGTGTTGTCTATTAATATTAGTATTGAAATAATGTATATTTAACATTTCGGAAAACAGGCGCTTTTTATAATTTTGTTCTGTGTCTAAAATTTTTATTTTATCAAAATTAAAGTTGTGAGTAAATTCAATGCTATGTTGTGATAGTACAGGTGTATCCTTTTTTTTCTCTATGTCTCTTTTATGTTCTGCCATTCTTAATTTTAAAGCTCTAGATGTTTGACCAACATAACAGCAATTGCAATTCGCACATGATATGTGGTAAACGACATTATTTTTATCGAGTTGCTTGGTTATATCTTTTCCAAGTGAAAAAATCAAATTCAATTTATTGTTTCAACTGTATACAAGACCAATGTGAAGCTTCTCACAAAAATATTAAATATAACCGTGCAAGCGGGAAATATACAGTAATAATAACATTACACTATAATTATTTACCTTATACATATGTATACTTTCGTGTACTTTAGTGCATAAACCGTCCCCACATTTCATTGGCTGGAGTCTAAATACCAAATATGCTACTTAAGATTAGTTTGCTAGGTTTCCATCCTCATTGTTTGTCTCTTCATTAAGGAATGTGGCAATTTTTTGTTGATCTTACTTACATTAGAATCTCTACAAGATAATTTTTTCCTGTTCTAAAATGCTTAGAACGTGAATCTGATCATTTATATCTTCTACAATATCTGCATCATGTGCTATAAAAGAAGTATCAGAAGAATAAACTGAATTTGAATCATCATAAGTATTGTTCAATTTTGTATCTCCTTGCATCCTTACATTATTAGAAACTCTGTCAAAAATATTAATGATAAATCAATGCTTAAAGCAGTCTTAAATTACATCGTAGAGTCTATGTTGATTCCACGTTTAACTAATGCTGATTTAGTGTTGAATCATCGTTGATTTATTATTAACTTAACAGTATTGAAGTTGTAAGCTTTAAAAAAATTTATTTGAATTTTCACTGCAAGGGTAACATAAGAACAATCATTATTTAAAAGTCATATTGACGGTCATCAGATCGAACTTGGTGCCCAATTAACATAGATTTAATATGGATCCAACGTATAATCAACGATGTGACGTACAACTGATTTTAGCATGAATACTTTTGATAGGGAAATGCATGTTATGTACAGTGATGAATACTTTTCGTCGTTGCATTATTTATGAGTAAATTTAAAACACTAAGTTCGTTTTCATCTTATATTAACACTAAAAAGAAAAGCCTCTAACCAATGAGATATAAGCATTTCAGAACACAACGTTTATCTGCATATGCAACTCCAGATTTGAAAAAAATACATACACATATGATATCTATTTCCAACTGAATGGAACTCGTCTCTCTAGCCTCGTACCAATGTTTCTTCTTACCCTTGTGTTACATGTAACTCACCGTCAAAATTATAGAATTAAAAATGGTGGTTCCAATATAGCGTCATGCAAAGATTTCTAAGATTTTTTATTATCGTTTTTTATGTTACCATCAGATAATTTAATTTACACTAAACTTGTACAATTATTTGAAGGTGCACACTCAAATGTTATACAATTTGCAAGTGTCTTTTGCTTTTAAAAAAATGACCTCTAATTTTCATTATCATCAATAAAACAAGCATTTACATCTGCCTCGGATATCAGCACTGTCCCGCTCCTTCTTTTGTCAACAGATGTAGGGTACAATGAATTTATAGCATCTGCTAATGAAGATTGTAGCTGTTTAATAATTAAATTATTTGCTTATGCATCAAAGTTGACATGTAATAATAATCATACTTTTCTGCGGTCATTCTAGCTAATTTCACATTATACTTTCTAAAATCGTCCAAATTAATATCATACCTACTCGATATGGCTTGCAGTATAATGTAAAAGCGATGTATTATATCCTAATCAATTTTTGTAGTTTTTAAACACTGTTCATACTTAAAAAAAAAATGACGAACCGTACTACCATCGTTTAATGTTCTATTTACAACTTTTGGTTTGTCAACACTTACATACATTTATCTTTTAAAAGCAGCTTGTATTATTTTTTTTGCTTTGAACTGACTCTTCATCTTCTTCCGTATGTGCCTGTCATTTTTCGATTTTTAATTTGTACAAAAACTGTAATGTATATTTAAAGTTCTGATGTAAAGATTTTTTCAGACTATTGTTGTTTTCTTTGTCTTATGTGTACAAGCTGCAATAGGACGGGAGAGGTAAAAAAAAAATTTTGTCACTACATCGTCTTTATCGAGATTGACTATTAAGGCGATTAAATTTTTCTTGTAGTTTTCCAGATATGAATTACTTAACTTCTATTAATTAAAGAATAATACGGTCAACTATATGATTTAATAGAGATTGCAATTTTACCGTTGCTTGATTTTTAGTGGAAGACAAACCTAAGGCTGGATAATATTGTGATTTTGTTTTATGTATCTTTTTGTATGATGCAATCATCCTTGATTTTTTCTGCACATGAGCATTTCGCAGCAGCTGATATTTACTTTGTGATAATTCAGCGTCAATAACCAATGATAAAGCTTTATTATTAGTGAAAGGTATATTTTAATTCCCTGACTCTATTGATTCTCTATATTTTGAAGCTTTTGTAAAACTCTTTTCGTAAATATCACGAACAACTTCTGCGAAATCAGTAACCTTTAGACTGCAATTAACTTGTTACTAAGAATAAGAAAGCTTCAGTTACTACATTTGCTCGTAATTCTTCTATTTCCCTGCGTTTACTTCGTTGAAAAGATTCTGAGGAACTGAAGTATCGCTAAACTGCTTTGTTATTTTTTTGTCATTTTGTTTTTCTTTTGACTTTGTCTTATTTCTTTTCTTCTTTCAGTTTAATCGACTTTTTTAACTAATCATACATTTTTTGAAAATTTTTTTTTCTATTCTTTTCCTTAAATCCCATTTTGATCCTGTTTCATACACTTAATCTAATATTTGAATGTTTTTCATCAACTGATAATAAACTGAATTCTCACTTTCGGATAAAAGTACTTTCATCTTAGCATAAACGTCTTTCGTATTAACTTTTAAAACGATTTTTATTTCTTTGAATAATTTTAGCCCTAATTTATCACCTTCTCTCTTATTACTAGAACCTACAAAACAAATAAATTTCTTTTAATCATCGTTAAATTACGTTGATAAGTTAACCAAAAGATAATAGTCAAGAATAAATTAAACAAATACCATAATTTCAGATATAGTTTTCATGGTCATACTATGTATTTTACTAAAAAATTCTATTCCGCACATAAAATATGTCGAAATAAATTCGTGCATTTTTTCATTAGTTGTATCAGACATCTTATAACATGCAAAGTTTGATGTAACTCATGTCCGTTTACGTGAAAAAAAGACATAAGTATGTTACTTTTACTAAAGTGTTATAAATAAATTTTAGCGTTCCAACTTCTAACTCACCGAATTCAAGTACGTCTAGTAACATATGAAATGTCTGCCTGGTGTCTAGTGCGTGCGTATACACATAGGTAGGGCTGCGATTCATACTCATGAAAACTCCACACGCCCATGTTAACTACAACATATTGATATGCAAAAAGTATTATGTGTAGAGTTGCCATGTGCAGGATTGGACTACCAATAGTCTTGCGTACACACACACACGCATGCACACAATATACACGTAAAAATTTTACAGAAGGGTACGTTCCACTATAAGTAGATCTCTTGTTTGCTGTACAGGCTCCCCCTCGTTTTTAGTTTTATAAATATGCAGTTCCCACTTTCTCTTTCAATGGTTTTTTCTATTAACTTAAGAACTTCCATGGTTTCTTTCTTCATTTTCTTTTAAATCGTTATATCTGCGTTATTAAGTATTCAATAACTTTTATACAAAAAGTTGCATAAAAACTAAAGTCGTAGAAGGTAGCAGCTAAATGTTATTTTAATCAGTAACTAATACTTTTCTTACTTATCTTTAATAGGTTTTAAGGCAGCTTAATATGACGTTTTATTACTATATCGTTTAAAAACTAAAATTTTATATAAAAAAACACGAAACATATATCCTTACTTCTACTGCAGAAAATTTTTGTTACGGTATTGAAATTTAATTAAGTTTTCTCGTATTTTGCTAACCTGCAAACGTAGATTCTATTTGGTTTTGTAGCATTTCCTTTGCTCCAAGAACTTTTACACGAGTAAAACTTTCCCTGTGTATCTACAGCTACGTTGCGACTGAAAAAAAAGCGCGTTAAGCACCACAATATAAAACAACTTGAAAAAGCGAAGGAAAAGAGAGAGAATTAATCGAAAAAATTCTTCAACACTGCTGTAAAACCAGTTCAGCAATAAGAGAGAAGAAACCGCATATGAAGCCAGCGGACCAATATACTAGAACAGTAGAGGAAACTACCTATCACTAAGCCCAAAGAAATACGGACAAAAACCGAACACAGTACGCTGAACCTGGATACCAGCCACAGACGGGACACAGGATACATTACATAAAAGAAGAAAACAATGGGAATTTGAAGGCAGGTCAACTCTCAGGAGGATTAAAAGGCCAACTCATGGATAAACACAAAATCATCATTATACTAACCGTCGTGATAGAGATCTGGTAAGCGAGTTTTTGTTGCTTCTTATACACTATGCTTATAACCCTCGAAAAAAATACGTGCCCAAAAAGATATTTCCTATGTATCGATATTATTATTGAATCGAAAACTTTAAGGACGTCAGTTGTAACACATAATTGCTTGCACAAACATGTACCTAATATACAAGCAACAAACACCCTATACAAAAAACTTTGTTTAGTTGATAAATAAATAAACGGAGTAGTTATTACGCTAATTGAGAGTGCAGATACCCATCAAGCCAACCCAAAATACACAACAACGAAAACGTCTTGAAATTGAACACGAAAATATACAAACTGACAAAACTAACTATATGCAAAAAAACCAAGAGTTCACATAATGAGCATCGCAGAAGCGAACGATGTATCAGAGGAGGGAGGACGAGAAGACGATAGGCACACAGCCACACAGCCACACATGAAATAAGACAGGATGACATAGACGACGACGTGATACTAATTAACTTGTAACATGATACGGAATCTTGGGCAGAGTAGTAAAAGGCCAGTAAAAAAAAAGCTGATTATGATAAAGATTATGAAAAAACTCACACCTAACATAGTGAGATACAGAACGAATCTAGGAAGTCAGAGATCCCAGCAGGAAATTCCTCCTACCAGGGAACATAAGGCAATCCCCAATATAAAGTATATGTTACCCTTATTGACCCGAAATAACAGAAGTAGTGCTATGAACGACTTGACAGTGGTTACAACCCGGGAAAAGACACTGAATAAATTGACTATTTGGGAGCAACTCCCGTTTTCTCAAAACAATAGCGCAAAAGATAGAGATAAAAATTTTATTCAAAATCATAACATTTGTCATAGAACGGACGCATGTGAATTCGTATATGTACACAATTCACGGCAAACGGGCGATAGGTATGAAGGCATGCAAATTCACGTACTAGAACTACCAGAACACACATTACATCAAACTCACACACGCGGGTTACAATACTCCCTAGATAAATCAAGCCATCTTGTCAACAACATACCAATATTCGATTGTGATCCAGTAAAACACAAATTGTTTGAGCAAATAAGCAAAACGGTAGCTTTAACGGTAGATCCGCTGTACGATAAATTTCTAATTCGAACCCTTGCAAACAGTTTACAAAGCCAAGTGGGCGAGTTCGTTTTTCGATTAGCACTATTGTCGTCAATAGATAAATTTTTGACTGAACAAAAAAAATAAAGCACCGGCAATGCCACCACCTTATTGGCAAAACCAAGAATCATTTAAAAACAAAAAAATGAGCCGGTGGAATCGTACTGTAACTGAATCCAAACAAAGCACAGCCGAGTAATAACTTTATATGACACTTACTTAATTTACCTATTTAGCGCGTACTGTAGACAAAAGGGATTCAGCATGAGTGAGTGCCGCACGTTGGTGAGAGATGCCGAAAAAGGAAAAATAATTTGGAGCCATCCGTGGGATCAATACAATAACTAAAAAAGAGAAGAGAACTTTTACGGTAAGCAAAACTTGTTCAGGGAGAATCAGGACAGCCTAGGCTACAACGAAAATGACAACAGATTTGGCAGGGATAATTATAATAATTATAACGATACTAACAACCACAACAACCGAGGTTACAACAGGACTGTCAACAAGTTTGGAAGATGTAGTTATAATAACTGCTACAATAACAACAATCAGAATAACCAAGGTTACAACGGGGGTAATGATAGACTTAACAACAATTATAATAATAACTATAATGACAACAGGTTCCACCAGAACAACCAAAGCTACAACAGGAATGACGGAGAGTTTGGTGGAAATAATTATAATAATAACGGAAACAATTAAATCAATCGAGACTACAACGAGAGTGACGGTAGATTCAATAGAAACAATCATAATAATTATTATAATAACAGTAGTAGGAGCTACAACGGAAATTTTGATTATCGAGACAGAGGAACTCCATACGGAATAAATAATCTGCCTACAAACAAAACGGAAAACCTGCGTACAGAGCCTTTGAACCCACAGAACCCTTGTTGTGCTCCCCAAACGCCGAAGGAAATACAGCAATAAAAAAAAGATAGATAAGTATGCCCGAAAAAGAGGTAGACAGCATGCAACAGGTAGGAGTCGCCCAGGAAAAAGTCATGCGGAGCCGCGCGTTACCATCGATGCAAATGCAGGCAACAAAGTGCACATACATAACACAAAGAAAGCACAATGTAAGCTGTCAAACACTTACACTAAAAGTGTACAGAATAATGATCAATGTCTTCAGCACACATCGCTGATGCAAAGCCCTAAAAGTAAAAATAAAGAAGAATCCCTTTGCAAAATAGAAATAAAAATATTAAGTGCAGGACGCACACGGCCCTCAGTTCTTTGAAATAGCCCTAAACTGCACGTAAATAATGCAAAATTTTGCGCTGATACCGGTGCTAAAATTGCAATTATAAAAATTAGCTGTCTCACAGCAGATACGCTTATGAATGTAATTGGCACAGATAGAATTATAACTGCAAAAAGGGCTAGATACGCTGTAAAATTAAGGGAGCAAATGCAGACAGAACTAGACAAACCACTATACGAAGGCAAATCACTATAATAAAACCATCCAAACTGCCATATAGCTTCAACACATGGATCGTGACAGAAAATGTAGGATCAAATGGAGCAAAATGCTGGAGAGTGGTGCTGTCTCGTGACTCAATATCAAAAGAAGGGGAGAAAAACTTAGAATTACTACTCTGGAAGCTGTATAAGCTTGCAGAAAAACAGGAAAAAGAAAACGACGAGGATGTGAACACGCCGTCGGTGCACATATATAAAATTCGCACCAGAAGACAAAGAAACATAAAAAAGTATAGAAAAGGTAAAAATAGAAACATCGGACTTAGACGAATTAGACAAGGGGATAATTGAAAAGAAACTCAGAAAACATAAATCAAATGAGCACACTTTAAGCACTAGCAGCTACAGTGGGGAAGACTCAGAATCAAACCAAGGAATAACGAAAGATCAAATAAGCTAAAGGGAAGAAGATAATCCAGCAACAGTCAACATTGACAACAACGACGAAATCTTGTCCCTGGGACCAACAAGGGATAAGTTGGCATACGTAAGGGAGAGTGAAAATATGTACAAGTACATCATAGCGGCAAGCACACCATTTATAGAGAAAAAAAGGGTACAAAAAAAACATAAAAGAAAAATCGCAAGAGGCAGTCGAATACACTGTTTAGAACACTCCCCGAATTTTCGAAAACATTAGAAGAAGAGAGAAATTCGAAAGAGCTGGTCATAGCGTACTGCAACACGCCATCAACAGTAAGGAACATGTGGTAGAAGAACATTGGGGATACTAACTATCCTGGGCAAGCTTAGCAACAGAAGCGGCCGAAATAAGAGAGAAAAGCTTTGATCAAATACATACCCTAGAGATAACGAATGTGGTCGCAGGTTTACCAAGCAGAAATGAGAGCAAGAAGACGGAGAGTGACCGAGAGGCTCACGTGCAAGATGTGGTCCACGAAAACAGTAAGCTGCAGCAATATGTACCAAGTAAGGTTGAATCGAGTTGACTGACGCTGAAGATAAAGGCATAGACCAAACCCATAAGTAAAGATGTAAACGATTGGGAGCGAATAAATGACCCACCACCGGTCATCTTAGTAAAAGATCGTACAGCAAAGGGTGCTAGTATAAATAAGAAAATTAGGGCGATACTTGACAATTCTATACACAATTTCTGAGCAAAATTTAGAGTAAACGTCAGGTGCTAAGATTATGAAGAAAGCCAGGCAAAAGAATAAATACATTGGAATCCGATACTACCACGGATGATTACTAAACGATCCACTGAAAAGTATATAGAATAAAATGGTGACACAGAAACAGCCGTCCAAAGAAAAAACCAATTTAAAGGATAAAGACAACTTGTCAAAGGACAAGAAAGTTAAATTAAACGATAGAAATTTTATATAAGAACACGTACAGGACACAAAAAGCGAAAAATAAATTGAGAGAGAGCAAGAAGGTAATAAGGCTAACGAAAAGTGTATAATGGCCCCAGTGGAACCACCACAAGAACCTTACAGCCACTCCAAACTGCTTACTTACGACAACACAACGACAATACTTATAACAAAAATTATAATCAAAATTAGAATAATAATGATAATAATAATAATAACAATAATAATAATAATAATAATAATAATAATAATAATGATATTAATAGAAGTTATACTGCAAATAAGGATGATAAAGTTAATGTATTTATATCATACTGTATACGATGACAGGAAACCCACAAACATATATGTGTATTCGAGTATAGGAAAAGGTGTTACTTTTCCTTTATTCGTGGCCCCCCAACGGACCGCGAAAAATGTAACAAAAGTAAATTACAAAGAAAAAGAAAGGCTTATAACACTTGTAAAGAACTCTATAATAAAAATAAATAATTAGAATACAGACGAATAAAATGATATAGTATGATAAACAGAACATACCTGTGACCTATTTTTCGGTATACAATGCCCCAGCACTTCACAAAAAAAATCCTACAATAAGCGGTAAACAAAATTTTCTCTCTTCACCTAGAAAGCCTACAATTAATTACTTCATTATTATGATAACTCCTCATTAAATTAAAGAAAAAAGAGAAGAAAAAGAATAATACTTAAGTTAAAAGTTTTTTTTGTACGGCATATAGCTGTACACTCAAAGTTTAGAAAGACAAATAATTGTACAATGATTACTTACATTTTGCAACCTTAAAAAATTAATTGTTAGAAGCAACAAGGGGCATTATTTATAGTCAAAAAATTCTACAGTTACAATTAAAAATGAAGGAAAAAAAAAAAAAACTATAGTGTGTCTATGAGTGCAAAAAAATATACAAAAAAAATATTACGAATGAAAATGTTATTGGGAATAAATAATAAAAAGCAAATAATAACAACATATTTTAAGAGAGGCGTGGGCGTTGGCTCAGTTGTAAGCGTGTGATCGATTCCCCTTGAATGCAGATTTTTTCAAAAACTGTTTTTATCGGGAAAAGTTCCTATGTAATCCTGGCGGGTTTTTCCGTGGAATTTCCCTTCAGAGTAATTTCAGGGTCTTTTCCTTGCCCCACAAGTCTTCGGGCCTGGATGAATGCAAAACAGTGTTAGGAGGTAGGGATAAGCGGATCCGATGCGCCAGACAAGGATCGCTGGCTTTGCCGGTTAGGAGTGGTCCCTGAAACACGGGGCTTCTCCGAGGATACTAATTAACCTGGATCTGATGCTTTGGCAGAGAGCGTCGACTTAACTAGAGAGGATTAGACGTCCTGAAATATGGAGTCCTCTCCGGAGAGAGGCTACATAGTGGCGAGTGGACCCGATACACCATTGGTGTAGATAGTATCAGCTTAACTGGCAAGGTGTTTCACTGGAGATACTCGCACTATGCCCATGGATTAGGTATAACATCAGTAAAAGGGTTGGAAAATGGGTGCAGTAATACACCCTCACACATAGGTGGTGAGTGTGTGGCCCCGGCGACTAAGCCAATAGGCTGTCGTGGTCACCCAGTTAAAAAAAAAAAAATAAATTACAAAATGAAAATAACAATACATTTACAAATATACTTTGCAGGCATGCGGACCATTTCAGATCTGTGTAATTAGTAGATTTTAAAGGGTGCGAGATTAAAAAAAATGTTTATGAGTTATTTTGATTTAAATTATTAAAATTTAGTGCAGTTTAAGATTTTTTTTAACAAACTCTTAGCTGTTAATTATTTTATTCATAAAAAATTTACTAAAAAAGTCAGCAGAAAAAAAATGTACATTCGTTCAACTGGAAAAATCTCCTACCTTGGGATTACGCAGACAGCTATGACTGCGTGATTGACCAGGAGAATCAGATTAAACATTGATCAAACAATAATGATAACTACTGAAGACTGTAAAAATCCGTTCGTATAATGTGTGAAGAATAAAACTGAGCAAAGGAAATAATACATATATATATATATATATATATATATATATATATATATATATATATATATATATATATATATATATATATACACATATAATTATGTATACGCACATGCATACGTATTTGTATGAATAAACTCTACTAGAGAAAATAATATGAGTCATCAGGCTCATAAATAAAGTCAAAACATACTAAGCAGATACACCGATCGTATAATTTTTAAAAATCTACAGTAGTCATAGACATAAGTTATCAGAGTAATTGAGAAATTCTGCGACTAAAATATCACACGGTATCATCAGTGCTTGTCAGCACTATTACAGCAGTGGAGATACACACCAGTATGAAGAGAAAACACAGCTTGATAAACGACGACGTCAAGGGAAATCAAACCCCTTGTATTGGCTAATAAGAATACGTGTCCAGTGTAAAAAGAGCTAAATATCTACGTATGATACAGACATGAGAAAAAAACTAAAAAATTTACGCCTAAAAATACCAGCGAACTACCTATATTTCTCTCTTCGAAGAATATACACAGTCTCAAATCAGAAAAAAGTAACAAATATTGATTTCAGCTATGGAAGCATTTTTAATTTACATCAGGAAGTATAAATACTTTTCATATATGATTTAAGCTCGCACGTAACCAACAGATTCTTTATAGTCCACTAATTTCAACAATAAACAAAAAGAAAGAACGATGTTACATGTAATAAGAAAACTAATATAAACATTTTGTAAACAAAAAAAGTTGGATAAAAAAAATAAGAATTTAATAAAAGGCAAGATAAACTATGTGTAAGAGGGGTGCAAAAGCTGATTACCTAATGAAAGAAATCTGTTAACATCGTAAGTAATTAACATATCATTTGTACCCTCTTAGGTTGGGTGCCAAGATTCAGTATAATTACTCTACACGCCTTCTCGTTCTTCATTATAACGTTTCGTATCTAACTGCCTTTTTCCATGAAGGCCCCTCTAGTGACTTGCTATAGGCTGGACGATAGTTTGACATTAAAACCAGTAACAGTGTTACAGGAAGGGATTAAGACGGATCTGATTAGCGTACTGATACACAGGCAACCACAACAAAAAAAAATTTGTATACTATATATATGTATATGTATGTATAGGAAACATATAAATTTAGATAATTATGATTATATCACTATGAAGTATATTTAAGAAATTATATTTTAAAAAAAAAATAAGAAAAAACGATATTTACAGTTATAAATTTTACTTACAATAGACATAGATACCCGCAGCGCAATAGTGATGATAATAGCAATAAGAATTAGAAACTCATCTGGGTGCAGTAAGACCTTGACCAGTGCATCCTCGATACTGTCAATAAGGTTAAGCAGTAAGTTCTGTACCCTTGTTATCTCTGACCAAAAACAAAAAAATAACAACAAAAAAAAGGTATCAAATCAAAAACCATATTAGTACGTAGCGATTACTTATTTCTTGATGCGAAAAAACTTATTCTTGTAAGCCATTGTATTACATCTATATGTGTGTATACGTATGAGAAAAAAAGAAAAAACCAATAAGGAAAATGTATTATAAACAATAATGTGACATAAATAACTAAGTAAATTTTTGAAACAAATTTTAATTGTATGAGGAAAGTGCTCAAACATAAACAAACGTGTATACACATAAAATACAGCGAAAATAAATCAGTAGGAGAAAAAGGGACATGGAGCTTGAAACAACCCTCCTTTATCTAACTGATAATACTATACTACACAAACACTACCCTTTTACAAATATATAAATTAAGAAGGAAATTGCCGCCCAGGAGTTCGGCGTCATGGCCTAGGGTGCGTTACGTGCAGTAGCATATAGCTATGCGTGCATGCGCCCCCACTGGCCTGAGCCTAAGAGGTAGGGGAATAGAGAAGAGAAAGGATAGGAAAGGGAAGCAAGGGAATCAAGAGAGCAAAGGGGAGATTTATTAGAAACGTAAGAGCGATGCTAGAAGACACGCGCAGCTTTCCTCGAATACAAGTAATGATAATAAAGTATCTTTCTACTACAAGTCACGCTTTTAATAATTCTCGCACTGAAAAACCCACGTAACAGTAGCATTATAATTTCTCTTTTTTGGTCAAACTAATGAAAGATTAAATTAATCTATCACTTGAAAATAATATAAATATTTATCAAATTTATTTTAATTTTAGAAAGCTTTTGTTCTGATAGTCATTATTTATGTGTGTAATTTAATTTATGTAGATGTTCTTAAGCATTTTTTTGGCGAACAATAGCAAGCACGTAAAAATTTCTATCAGAGGCGTTTTAAAATTAAAAACATGTGAAGTGAAGTTTAAAATGAAAACTTAAGAAATATTCAACTAAGAAAGGCCAGTATTTTACGTAAATTGTTAATTTGGTAATGAATATAATCCTGTAGCTCTGATAAAGGCTATGAAGGGTGCATTTCGCATTTTTGTGGTAAACTACCTTTAACTGCTGTAGGGCTATAGGGCTCATTTTAGCAGCAGGGTTTTATTAACATCTAAGGATGTACCACACTCGTGCCATCCACAGATTCCATTTTGTGATTACGCTGCCTCTGCGCTGCACTGTGATATGTATAAATATATATATAAATATATATATATCTTCCTATATTATAGAGTTGTCTTCCTATATTATATAGTCGTAAGAGTTGAAGCAAGGTTTTGCTCACCCCCGCTCTCCCCTACCTCCCCCCAAGCCCCGCCACCAAATAAGGAAGTTATTCTTTCATTTTCTTGCATTATTCGAGTAATCCTATTTTTTTGCTAGCTCCCCCCGCTCCCCCAGCTCCCCCCAGCTTCCTCATATAGGATGAAAATATATTCGTCAAGCCTTATATATTAACTGTTATAAATGGTCTTATTTTCACATTTAATTTTATTTGTCCATGACAAAAAATTTTTTTACAATTATCTTACTTACGATGTTTATTTTGATTATATACTTTAAAATGTCTTTTTAGGTGCTCTGCTCTAACATAACGTTTTCCACAATTTTGACAAATGTTTTTTTAAACGTTTTTTTCATGACTTTTCAAATGTCTCTGTAAGTGATAATTTCTTTTGAAACTTTTTCCGCATTTAAAACACTTAAAATTTTTTTCAATGTTTTGGAATTTCTTTGTGTGACGCAAATAGTTTTTCTTGTCTAATATTTTAATACTACACAGATCGCATACAAAAAATTTTTTTTGTGAATTTTTTCGTGCGATGATAGACACTCTTGATTTGGAAATTTTGAGTTACATTTGTCACACTGATAAAATTTTGCATCCATGATGGTGTATCTAAAAACATATTACAAAAAACGGATTGTTTATAATTACATAAATCTTGGTACTAGACGGTACTGAAATTTGCTTTTTTAATGAAAGATAAAATTTGCAAGAAAGTATAAAAATAGTAATGAACTATAGAATAGTTTTTTTGTTACTCTAAAGTTTCATTCCAAACAATATTTTTAATTTCAAATTTGTTTTCTGATTCAATCTGGATAAAATTTTTTTTTTGGGTATCTACATCTAGACAATGCAACATATAATTGCCCATAAGAAAATATTGGTTTTCTAAGGCATACCTTTAAGGCATGAAAACATTGACCTTGAGATTTGTTGATAGTCATAGAAAAAGCTAACGTAAACGGAAATTGTTTTCTGTACAATATAAATGGTAGCGAAGAAGAATTGTTTGTTTGTAGTGTTATTCTTGGAATAAAGACTTTATTTTCTTTTTTTTCACCTGTCAATATTTCAGCTTCCATGTTGTATTTAAATAATTTTGTAATTCGTAATCCTGTACCATTGCAACGTCCTTCGGATATGTTTAAGTTTCGTATCAACATAACAATAGCGTTAATTTTCAAATTGAATTTATGTGGACGAAGGACCTTCTTTAATACTATTTAAATATTCTGTAGGAAAATTAATATAAATATTATCGTCTAATGTATCTACTCCTCTGTCAGTTGCTTTATCAGTACTATAGTACGTTACTGATATTCCTGTCATATTATTAAAAATTTTTTTGTTCAAAAAATTAGTGTGTTTATTGTGAGATGTTAATATAGCTTTACTCATAAAAGAATCATCATTATTAAAAATTTTAGAACATACATCATTTGTTTTTCTATGTCTAAAGAATTATAAAAGTTTTAATTTTGCCTTCTCCTATATCCAGTAGCAATGAAAAAAATTTTTTATCAATTGATCGTATATTATTTTTAAAATAAAAAATATTAAATAAAGGCCAAAAATGTAAAAATTTTATGGTTTCCTAAACAATAGTAATTTTGCTTCCGTTTATTACTACTGGGAAAATTTAGCGAAAGTCTCCACCTAAAATTATTATTTTATTTCCAAAAGGTTTATTACTACTAGATACGTCTCTTTAAGTCCTATCAACGATTTCTAACGCTTTTTTCGGTAACATTAAAGCTTCGTTCGAAATAATAACTTCTACATTATGTAATTTTTGTTTATCTGGCTCAAACTGGAAGAATGCACTTTCTATAGTGCTTAATTCTAAAAGAAGTCTGAATGTTCTGTAAGTGGTCATTCCCTTTGAGAGCAGAATAGAAGCAATACCTGTCTAAGCCATTGTAAGAATTTTTTTTTAATTGATATGAATTAATAAATTAATGTTTTGTATAGAAAAGTTTTTCCAGATCCACTAGGACCATCGATAAAAAAAATTTTTTTTTCAAATTTTATTATTTCTTGAAAAATTCGACGTTGATCATGACTGAGTTGTGAAAACATTTCATGGAATTTATGTTTACAAAATAATCTTTTATCAATGTCAGTATCAAAATTTTTTTTTATCGTTTCTGTTAGTTCTGGTCAACTGAAATCCTTACAAGACATATTTTCAGGATTTAAAATTTCTTTTAAATGTAAAAGAGCTTTATTTTGATCATCTTTACAATCTTCAATGAAAATTTTTTTGTATTTGTTGCAAATAATATTACCACAAAAATTTTCAGACATACTAAACCATGCGAAAAATTTTCGTGGTTGAAAAGGCAGCATAACGTTATATGCTTCTTCAAAAATTATATCGTTTTTAAAATCATGTTCTACTTATCCCTTAGAAAAAGCTGTTATTGGTCACGGAAAATAAAAAGTGATTGTTGAAAATTTATGTAATTGATTATGATCAATATACATGTATTACATTTATAAATTTTAAGTAACAATTAATATAATTTGGGTTTTTTTCATACTTTTTAAATCTTATTTGCAATTACGGAGGTTGGTGCGCAGAGCGCGCAGGGGGCATATATAGATATAAGATCTTAGAAATATCTATTGACACATACAGGATAGACAGCTCATTTTAAAAAGGGAGCTCCTAGAAGAAATAATAAAGCTCACTAACAAAAAGTCAAGGGCACATCTCTCTGTCTATATAAACCTCACAACTATAATTTGAAATTAGCAGCTTATTCTTCATATTTCCTTAAAAGCAGACCAGTAATCATTCTCCAGCGTAGAAAATTTATTCCCGAGTATTTTCGAAAAATGCCATAGTCTTCCGAATTCTGTAAAATATACTACTACATATTAATTTCATACTAACAATTATCTTGATTATTTTTTAAGGCTTTAGAAAATATTAATACAAACCTTGTTTTGAAAAAATTACACTTATAACATAATAAAAGGGGGGGTTGGCGCGCGGAGTGCGCAGGGGGGCGGAGCACCACTAATATATATATATATAGTTATCCTCATTCAAAATAATTTTGTTTAATTTACGTTTAAATCAGTCGTAAACTGTATCGTTGATTCTACGTAGATTTCATGGTGAATCAATGCTAATTAAGCATTCAATCAACGATAATTTATTATAAACTAGACAGCATTGGAACAACATGCTTCCAAAAAGTTAATTAACTGCAACTGCAATGCTTGCAAAGATAAAGCATTAATTTTAGGTTAATTAATATTATTGCCCTTAATCAACGCTGGCTTTACAGTAACTATAAGCACCATAAATTTAACTCAGAGTAAATGCATAATCGATGATGTCATTTACCACTGATTTCAGCATGTATATTTTTGTAAAAAATCATGAAAAAATCATTTTTATTCGGTTAACTACCAATATTTTCTTATATAAATGCTGATTCAGCGCTCAATCATCATAGATTCAACATGGGATTAACGCAGAATCAATGATATAGTTTACGACTGATTTTAGCATTAAAATTTCTAGTATGGATAATATTGTACATCTTTATACACACTTGATAACTGTGTTGTGACGGTAAGAGACCGTCAAGCCATCACCGGTAGGCTAGGGCAGGTTGGGGTGTACGGAAAAGAGGGAAAAAAATTAAAGGGACGAGGTAGAAAAGGGGCAAGGGGAAGAAGGGGAAAGTGAGTAAAAGCCGAGAGAGTGGTAGATCAGCGATATCTAGGACTGCGTGAGTACTGGTCCCTTGTTGACCGTTTGTTTGTAAAGTGCAGCGGCTTTTGTTAGCCCGCGTGATCTGCCCGTGCTGCGATTTTTCGCTGCGAGCTCGTCAAGCATCTGCGCTCGACGGTCGTGTACACACATACAACCACACGCACACACATGTACATCGGCAAGTATCCTTTCGTATTTTTTTAAATTTTTTGTATGTAAATTACTTTTACTATAATATTCGCGAGTGTTCATTTCGTTTGTGTGCTTGATTTCCCCTCTTGTGTTGTGACGAGAAGGTCGCTAGAAGCGACGATAACATCGGTTGCCAGTGATTCCTAGTCCCGGCAGTGCCTTGAAAGGCGAGACCCGCGTATACAAACATATTACAGGGAGTGTTGCCGAGGGTATCGGGGCAACAGACCCGGTTGAAGTTGCGTATTCTGCTTCGTTTATCCACGTCGCATGCACCCCGTAAAAGTGTATACTATATTGCTGCGCAGGAGCTTAGTAACGACTGTCGATGAAGTAAGCATTTTCTTGATAATTTATGCAAAATAATGGTTGTGCTCAGTACTTATGGAAAGGTTAAGGATTATTTAAAAAAAGCTTAATTACTTACTTTTGTTTGATATCGACATACCGATAGTCGTGATAAGGCTCCAGATGCCTGATTATGTACTTTTATGTATTCTTATGTATTCTTCCTAGTATACCTTACAATTTCACTACTGCATGATGACATTGTGCAACTAAAGTTTGATGCGCAAGTTCTTTTACTCATCACTAAGTATACAACTGGCCTGCACAAGATTAACAGCACTTGGCATAACATAAAGTGATTAATGATGACTGATAACTTCCGCGAGAGACCACCCGAGATCTAGCTGTTACTTAGAGTCAACATTTTACCTCAAGTTCTGAAGGAAGGGCTCTGTATTCAAGCTCCAAAAATAATCCATGGCACAGCATACCATGTTTGGATGGGATTTCTCTGGGTCTTGATACTTCAGTTACACGATTATCGCATCTAGCTTTATATTTGCATCATTTAGTTTCTGTGCCAAGCAAAAAGGGTAGTGTCAAAAAAAAATTTCTATTCCGCTCTAGTTTCGTCCGCAAAATACGTTGGCGAAATGTTTAGGATTCAAGTAAATTTTAGTTGCATTTATTTATTTAGCTATACTCTTTCAAATTCTCACTACTGATTGATACATTCTCAGATTTGTGTCTTAATTTCAGTTATTTGTTTTGCGAACTTTATTGAGCAAAAAGTGAACAAAGACTCTTCTCAATGTTGAACATAATGTTTATCTTTCCTTAAGCTTTCTTTTATTTCTTATATTGCTTTATATTGAATTTACATACATACTTACTTCATAAGACATACATACATACATCTAGCTGTGCGCTACTCTTTGAAATAGTTTCGTGTCCATCTGCCTATGGCGTGTACAGCAAAAGCAACTCACCGTACAAATTTGCCGTAATATGTAAGACGGCTCGACGCTCGACATCTTTCATATAAATCCGCAGTTTAAGATTTTTAAAGTAGTCTGTAAATAAATAGTTTGTTACTTTGTTATTAAAATTAAATTTCGTGTCCTTTGAGCTCAACTCTACCACCCTTACAACACAGTCCACTACAGTAAATACTAAACAATTATATTATAATAATTATTGTAATTTATGTCGTCATTGACGTATTAAATTATGACGAAATTTTAAACAGTAATGAAGAAAGTTTTTAAAATTACGTAATTTTTTATTGGACATACTTGTTAAAACTGATGTCATTAAATATTTTAATACATAGTTTTTGCAATAAAGTACATCAAAATATTCCGTGTTACATAAGTTGTAGATCAAGACAATATTTAATTTTTGAATGTTTTACTACAATTTCTTATTTCTGATATTTAAGCCTTTCAGGCTTACGCATATAATCAAAAATTATATAAATTTATATAATTATATATAAATTTTGAACGACTTTTTTTTGTGTTTGTGGGAATTATGCCCTAAAAATTTAACAATAGATTAGTTGAGTTTTATTTTGCCCTGGCTTTAAAACTGGGTGCAATGGCTAAAGTTGTGAGGAGGTGATAAGCCCCCTTAAAATTACACATAATTGGGAATATGAGTTTTCATACAGGCATGAATAATAAAGCTGTTGTTTACATCGCGCCCAATCCAGAGATTTCTTTATCTCAATAAATACCTATCATATAGAAATGAAACGTTAACTTTCTAAGGTATTTTTAATTTCCATACTTAGACGTTTACTGAGCTACAGTAAGAATTTGCTCTTGGTGCGTATTCAATCAGAGCAAGCACAATAAGTTATCGGGCTTTCTTCACAGATCTCTCCGACACAGTGCTTGATGTGAGCGATATGTAACGCCAGGTAATGAAAAGCTTGAAACCGATTTCGCTGATGTTGTCAGCACTTATGTATATTATCAAGAGCAATACTTTCTTAAATTTTTAAGCCCATGGTTATTTTTTATCGAAATATTCAGTGTAAAAAGAAGAAGTTTTTTGAATTTAAATACAATTTATTAGTCAAGAAAAACACGTGGCAACTTCTAACTAGTACTCTTTTGCAGAGGAGTATAAAAGGAATAAGACTTAAGAGACATAAACGTTGTAAATATGTATTAGAGAGGAGATGCAAAAACTGAAGAAAGTCTTTTTTTTATCAGTAATAGTTTAATTGAAAAAATGTTTTCTCAATATCTAAGAATTAGGGTGGTAATCAGCACATTTTTCACTATTGTACCAAAAATAAAAATGCGTCGTAACAAAAAATTTCAGTCATTCTGCTTTCTTTAGGAGGTTCGGTACGTATCAGTCTTTTAGTGCAATGATGAAGCAGGGTCAGGGGTGTAGGAAGCTCGTGATATTACTGATATAATATAATAGTTACTGTCATAATACAGCTCATTCCTACAGAAGAAATGTATTAATTTTGTAAACCTAACCAAAGTTTTTATTCTCATTTCTTAGAATCATGATTTTCTATTTGATTAGTATCAATGTAAATACGAATTAAAGGATCATATGAATCCACAGTATTTGAAGCTTTAAAATATATTTTTTTTTATATCCCAGCCAAAAGTGCAATACTCCTCCTAGATGAAAACTCACATGTATTGCTTGTAGGAAAAGTATTTTGATATCTCCTGAATGATTGCCTTCCAGAGGATACTAAAATAGTTTTCCTAATAAACAGTAAATTCGTATTTTACCTCACATGTTATATTGTATTTTCTCGCTGAAATCACTGAAAAACGTCGTGTTTTCGAAAAGAAAGAAAAATAATCGTATATAGGCCTCAAGGAATAAATACAGCATCATCATCCAGGTGTTTGGTACCCTCGACCTTGACTCGGGTGGCAACTCACACCCGGAATAACATAACGTTCTTCATTCCGTTAGTATATAATATACTACTTTTTCATTTTCTTAACTATTGCTAGAGTTTGTTGTTTTGAAACTACAGATACATGGCTAAGATTACCTAAAAAACATATGTTTTTAATTAAATAACTGCTATTGATAATAGCAGTTTGATAAACAAACAAAGGAAAAAATAACAAGATTTTTATAAGTAATAGCATCGGTATCACGGTCAAAATTTAATTGCAATTGCCTAACTTGCCCCACCCTAGCTACGACATTAGATGCTCCAATTTTTACAAGCTTTGAAAAAATTTTTTTCTTTGTTATAACCCAAGCGCAAATGTTAATGCTTGAGTTTTTTTTTTGTAATACTTCAAATTGCTGACAGAATGTTACTCTATGAGTGACTGAAAACGATAAAAAGCAGCGTATTAATGATCTGTCATATTATTAGAATTTACTAGTGCATAGTTAGTTATCTAAAGTCACGTTCTTATTAAAACATATTAAGGTAGTATGATTTACGTCCTTTTCTTAATTTCAACAAATTACTGTGTGATTGTTACCACCTGAGATAAAACAAATATACCTAATCCTTTGTTGATAATTTAAAATGTTTACCATGGAGTAGAAATCAATATTTAACAGTATCACACAAACAATAAAAAAATTTGATCCAACACTTGATGAATATTTAGAGTTCCCTAGTTTGCGAACTAGTGATCCAACTTTAGATGTAAGACACTAATTTTTTGTTCAATACCTACTTCTTACAGAGGAATTGAAACTTGTCTAAATTTTGCATACTCCCAAACCAGTAATGGAGCTACAGACATTTTTCCATAAATATGTATAGTGCAAGTAACTATTTTGAGTCAGTTAGTTTCCTTCACGTTTGGCCTAAAAAAGTATGTTATAATACGATGCTGATAAAGAAGATATTAATTTTTTTTTGCTTTTTACATACTATATGTAATGGTATGTTACTGTTTTTTTGTAAAAATAAGTTTTGAGTGGTCAAATTTTTTCTGATGATAAACATTTGGTTTTACCATCTATTTCACTAAATAACTCATTTAATACAGTGTATTGTACGATCATAACGATTATAAGTAGATCTAGAAATATGGAAGTTGTTTTCCATTAGATAAAAATACCAGTATGCTTGATAGCATAATATTAATATTATAATGTGCAACCCATTAAAAAAAATTTAGTGCAATACTGTTATAAGTACTTTTAGTGCAAGTAGAATATTCATTAAACTTATGATCATTGAAATTTTATGATGAAAAACAATTATTGACTGTATTTATATTGCGTGCTGCTAATATGTAACTGTAAATATAAGTACAAAAACGTAACAACTATATTAAAGAAGCCTTTAGCTTCGTTAGAAAATAAACGAAAAAAGATTACTTCTCACAGAATATAATGCCATAAGAATTATTTCTCATGTTAACTGTAAAACTAAACAATTTGGACAATATCCTATGATAAATAAGTACAAGTTTTGATAGCTCAAACAAAATTTATGATTAAGTAAAACGTCACAATTTGAGGCAAAACGACATGGCTAAAAAATTTAGTTTCGATAGTTTTAACAAGACTTTTGATTAAGTAAAACATCAAACTTTTAGTTAAACTGACAGATACCTTCAAGGAAGATTTTCATATGAAGAAAATTATAAGTTTCGCTAGCTTTAACAGAAAATTGTACGTTGACAGAATGTTATAATTCAAGTCAAAATATGATATCTTTTACGCATCATGTCATTAAAAAAAACTAATAAGTTATAGCAACTGAAACAAAATTGTTGATTATGCAAATAATTATACTTTTAGGCAAAATGATAAACGTTTTAAGCAAATTGTCATGAGAGAAACTTTATAAGTTTTAGAAACTCAGTGTGACTCTACGTGGTATACTAGCAAAATTGATACATTTATCATCATATCAACTGGCACATACATAAATGTCGATATTTTTATACAATTACTCTTAAAACCACAAATGCTCTTTTTGATAGCTCCTTTGTATTTAACAAAAAAAAAAAAAAAAAAAAAACAAAGTGGCTGATATCGATTGATATGGATATCAAATCAGCTGATAATGTTCGAAAAAAATCGAGGGGCAGCAGATTTCCAGCTATTGTTCGAACGTGCGTCACCTAGCCAACGTGAAACAATGCCTTATTACTCGCACCGTCTTCTTTACCATTTTACGATTATCATTCATTATTTTGTTTTATTTTGTTATTGCCGTAAACTTTAATACGCAAATTTTTTTTCACTTCTCTTCGGCCTGCTATCAAGAAGCAGCACCATTGTCTCCTTTTTTTGGCTTTTAATGGTGTTATCACCATGGACACATTTCTGCTGCGGTTCTTCACGTGTTTGCCTATTTTCTCACAGCCGTTACTTTATTTCGGGAGAGCTGTTCAAGACAAAGGGCAGCAGGACACGATAGACATAGCAAAAAGTTTGGATCCACCTAGATTAAACGTTTTATTTTTTTTTGATCAGACAAGAACACGAGTTTCATTTCAAAATGCACGAGTTTTATCACAAAATACACGATGTTTTAACTTGAACTTTTTAGAATTGACACTCTCTCCATATTCTTATTTTCAATTTTTCTTCTGTAAATGCATACGCAAGTTAATAGTTATAAGACTTTTTTTTTTTGCTGTTATAATTTAACACATTTTTTATTGTATTATTGTATTAATATATAGTAAAGCTTAATTGTTTCTTTTGTCATTTGATTCAATGTATCATTTTTATAAAAAAAAGACTAAAATCCTAGTTCAATATTTTAAAATTACATTTAAAAAAATTTACCAAAAACTGATACAAGAATTTATCCAGATTCTCTGAGAAGACAAAAAGTTGTGACTCATTAATTCAATAGCAAATATACTAAAGATTTACTATTAAAACTCTATTATTTTCTTTTTAAGAAATTTTTAAGAATAAAGTATGAATGAAAAAAATTTTCTCCCGGATGTGGATCAAACTCACAACTTCCTGTTCACTAGACAGTTGCTTCACCACTTGAGCTAGCAAGAAGCCGTGCATTCGCACACACCGTAGATTTTTTGTCGTAAGTAGGTAAACCATGCATTATTTTTGAAAAATAACTTAACACGCAATGAACCAGCGCGAGGTGTCTAAAGTCGAGATTTAAACCGACCGTGGAGGACCAAATGATAGCAGAGATAGACTCTAGCTACCTAGTCGACCGTTCAAGGGTTAAACAAAACTATGTTTTTTCAGGACCTCCAGGCATTTTAATAGGGAGTAACGAACTTTAGTCACGAATTGGCTCGAAAACGACATAGGAAAACTTGCCCGGGGGAAAATCTTGAAGAAAAGACAATAGCCAAAAATTTAAGGGCTAAAACTGCTCTACTTTAGTCACTCAGAAATTGGCACTTCCCACATTCGGCTTACTCTCCTCCATGCGTCAAGAAGAGGAAAGTTCATCCACTTGCTCTTACTCTTCATTTCTGCTTTACAACAAAATGTTACAGATTTTGATTGTGGCTTAATATTAACATTACGACAGAATATTATTAATTCATACTAATGCTAAACACTGTTCGTATATTCAATTGGACTTGATGCAAATATAGCGGCAAAAATTGCTTAATATATGGATTAAGTTTGGATTGAATAAACGTTCGGCATGTTATAGTAATAACTATAGTTTTAGTAGTAGTAATTTTTAGACATTATTAACTATAATAGCTGCTAGATTTGCGTTTTCATCAATCAGACAAATTAATAATCATGAAAGATTAATTAGTAACACTGGTGTCTATGGTTAAAACACATGAGGCATTTTACGTCAACTGTCCTAGTGCGATCCACTAGCACCAAAACATGTACTTTTCAACTCGCGATTGTGGTATTATAAATAACTGAGAAAAAATAATGAAAACATAGGATCGACGTGTTTTTTCCTCAGCTTTTCGGTGATGCATTCGGTATATCAAAAACGGAATTTTTTATATTTTTTTAACGATTGTCAATCAAAAGAGCAGAATTTTTTACGTAGATATGGCAATTTCCGGAGAGTACTTTTTTCATTTTAGCGAGATATTAAATGCCAAAGTTGGGCGCAACGACACAGCGGCAGCGGCTGCTCGACTCGCGCGATGGTATGCTATATATATATTGCTAAGCGAACATGGTTATGTTGCGCTGTTTTGATTCGACTTTTAATACACAGCAAAGTAAATATTTATGTTATTATAATGAGTTGCTATTAAAAAAGAATAAAACAAAATCGAATTTAACAAGACAAAAGTATTGAAAATGTATTTATCAATCTAAAACTGACAGAGAGATAAAATAAACTATTTACATCGTTTGATAATTACATTGCAATCAATTATTTACACCGTTCGATAACTCTGTAATTATATTTCTTGCACATAATGTTTACAATAGTCACTTAGTTTTTTTCTTCTGTAATATACATTTTTTCTTCTCAATACTCGTCGCTTTAAGATTTTCTTTTTTCACTTTAGAAAAATTTTGGTTAATAATTATTGTTCATAATTACATTACAATAAATTATTTACACTGTTCGATAACTATGTAATTATATTTCTCACATAATATTTACAATAGTCATTTAGTTATTTTCTTTGGTAGTATACATTTTTTCTTCTCAATACTCGTTGCTTCAAGATTTTCTTTCTTTACTTTAGGAAAATTTTGATATTTCGTAGCTAAATATGTATTTTTAACCACAAAATATTTGTTATCAATTGGAATGATTGCGTGATAATTTAATGTCCCTGGAATAGCTTTGCATTTTTGAAACCTACTTTTTGTAAATAATGAAGTTGCTTTATAATCTGATTTTGCACTAAAAAAAATTTCAGTTTCTTTGCTGTGACTTTTTGCCCAATCGTATACAGCTTCAGCAGAGGTAATGTGCTTTTTCGACGTCGATTGCAAACTCTCTCTTCTCGCGCCTCGTTTTAAGTTTGCTCCAATGCCATTACAAGCACCTTTGCAATGTGCAGTGGCAAAGAAATGCCATTCAGATGGTATACCGAAATCTGTTTCGTGGTATGAAAGATTTTGGAAATTAATTTTGTATTTAAAATGTTGGCCAGCTCCATCGGAGAAGTGAAAAATTTTTTTTGGATTGAAGTTCTTTTTTAAATAATTAATAATAATTTTTTGATACTCATACACGCTATGGTATCATGTGCTAAGTTATCGGAAATAATGGCAATACTTTTATGTTTCACTTCATCTCCTTCTTTATATTGAATACCTATCGTAAATACAGTTGCTTGATTGATCCAATGAAACGATTGGGTCGAGTTTTGCACAATGAACTCGTAGTTTTCTGCGAAATCACAACACACGATAAATTGGCCATCTTCCAAGTTACTTTTGAGGTTTTGAAAGTACTGTGATTGTTTTTTCGAAAAATGATCATGGATTCTTAACTTTTTTAACTTTTTACAGAGCAAAGCAGTGAATTCGTGAGAATTTAGCGTTTGTGATGCTATATTACACCGATCAGTTTAAAACCTGTTCTGGAACCTTACTTCACAAATATCGTTGTCATTAAATACTCGAATTAAATGATTTTTTAATTGAGCTGTATTCGGGCAATTAAGACAGTCTCCCGTGTAGCATTCACCTAACGGATCATCGCTTATTAAGGCTGCAATGCAATCATTGTAGTTGTTTAATTGTAATTTGCTAAGTTTTGTTAATTCGGATACGTCAGCCCCTTCCAACATCAATTTAACATTTTCATGGTGTACGCAAATACAAACCGTATGCGTTCCATTGCGTCCAGCTAGAATGCAGTCGACGGGTCGAAGCAAAGTTAATTTAGTAAAACCGATCTCGATATTTTCGTGTTCTTTTTTGAACTGTAAAAATAAATCATTTAAATCGCCAAGTAGTAAGCTTTTTTTTACGTGAATCCTTTTACCATCTTGTTTCACCGAAATAAAATCCTTGAAGCCAGGCATATGTCGACTTACATCATCACGTACATAAAAATTTTTAACTAAATTTTCCGTTTCAAGAGAAAGTACTTTGCCTCGTTTTTTTTTGAGAGCTGTTAATAGGTCGTTTTCAGATAATAAAGTTGTAGCTTGCTTTGCTCCTCGTTCTATACAGTTAAATTCTCTTATCATGTCATTACGGCTCCAGAATAGTAACAAAATTCTTTTATCTCTACTACTTGAAAGAGCAAACTTTTCTTTGATTCGATCAAGGATGGCGACACCAGCTTTATAATAACTTTCATCACAAGTTGCTTCAATTTTTGCTTTTTTGTTCTTAAGACGGGAATCAGAATTTTGAGATTTCAATTTGTAAATTTCAAATCTGCACTTTGTACAAATCTTTGATCCATAGCAAACAGCAAGGTATGTCTCTCAAAAATCAGTTGGAAAGTTTAACAAAATCTTGAATATACTGCTGTGATTGGACAACCCCAAGGGATTACAGCACTGAGACGAGAAAGCCATTGTCAAAGCAAGATAGAAGCATACGATTTTTCAAAACCAGTAGACACGACCACGTACTTTAATTCCACCCTAAGTTAGGCCTTACCTACGTTAAAAGAATTGAATTAAAATATTATAAACTATCTAAAAAATATCGCTCATAAGCGTTGCAGCAAAGTAACGCTCGGCAAGTAAAATCATTAGCTCTCATTTCATCTTCTGCGTGCATAATAACGTATTTGGTTACCAGTTAATAGAACCTTGAAAACGAGCAATAAATATAATACACAGCTTAAATACTGCTTCATCCAAGATAAACTAGTAATCTATCGATTTCTCTTAACTCTATTGAAACGTTAAATCTAAACAGCGCAACCTAACCAT
The DNA here is from genome assembly GCF_036245765.1 of Copidosoma floridanum. NCBI lineage: Eukaryota > Metazoa > Arthropoda > Insecta > Hymenoptera > Encyrtidae > Copidosoma > Copidosoma floridanum. The sequence goes on from NW_028321881.1 coordinate 14,791,248, forward strand.
GTTCGTTTGGCGATACATATATAGCATACCATTGTGCGAGTCGAGCAGCCACTGCCGCTGTGTCATTGCGCCCAACTTTGTCATTTAATATATCGCTAAAATGAAGAAAGTACTCTCTGGAAATCGATATACCGACGTAAAAAATTCTGCTCTTTCGATTGGCGATGGTTAAAAAAATATTAAAAATGCTGTTTTTGAGATATAACCTATTTTGTGTTTTTTCTAGGTTAAATAGTCATTTTTTTTTAAAACCGATTGCATCACCGAAAAGCTGAAGGAAAAACGCGTTGATCCTATGTCTTCATTATTTTTCCTGAGTTATTTATCATACCGCAATCGTGAGTTGAAAAGTACATATTCTGGAGCTCGCGAATCGCGCTAGGACAGTTGACGTGTAATGCCTCATATATGTATAGTAACAGCAGGAAGGTGCTCCTCATGAGCCATTAATTATTAACTTGATTAGATTTACCAGTAGTTTTAATTAATTGTTAGTTGCAAATGTACTTTGAAATATTAGTAGCATTTAATCAACTTATTTTTCGCTGCTAGTCATTTGAATGGAAGTTGGCTCGTGATGCCGTGGGGAATTGGAAATTCTGTTACCTGTGTTGGAGACAGTAGTACAAACTTTCTTCCGACATCTCTGAGTCAAGAAAAGAGGAAAGGGCTATGACTTTCCTGTTTTCCTTTACATTTAAAAAAAAAAAAAAAATGTAACCAGACTATACATTAAGCTACTGCAGATGGCTTATAAAATTGTTAGTGTGATGAAACGAGGGTTATTTGGTAAATCATGCTTCTGCACACATAAATGATAAAAACTGGATAGTTTCTTGACATTTAATAATGTTGCCCTGCTTGGTTTAATGCAGTTAACACTGCTGTATGTTACTTATAGAAGTTGTTTACTGTCTGTGTAGTACGTTTGAGTTTGTATATTGAATATATGTATTAATTCTAATTTATTTTAGTATTTAGTATCATATTTAATCTAACATTACCTCTTCTTTATATGCAAGTGCCGCTGTTTCAGATTACTGCACATGGCGAATATGAATGTCTGAAGGAATAAGCGAAAAAAAAGATAGTAATTGTAGTTTGCCAATATATCAGGACTTTAAACTCAGTGGGACTTTCAACTCATATGGTTTTGTCGGCCCCTTATATCTCTTGCCTTATCTGCACTTTTTACTGCCCCTATTACTGCGCAGTAAAAGTTCAGAGTCACTACTATCTGTCACTCGGCATCCTAGTACCTCCACTTTTTACTGCGCACGTTACTGCGCACATTACTGCACAGTAGCATTAAATGAATTCTGTCGAAGTCGGTGCGTAGCAGTGTCTACAAGTGCGTGTTGTTGCACTGCTGCTGTTATTGTCGATGCCGCTTTCGGGTGTCGTTGACGTTGCTATTTATAAAACATAAGCATAATATTTAAAAAAATAAAAGTAAAACATTTTAATTTTATGAATATTGCTCATACTCGTTCCATAAACTCAGACAAATCTAGAAAAAATTTTTTGTACAGCCTAACGTTACGATAGGCATGTTTGACCTTGTATGCCCCATTATGATGTGAAAAAATAGTAGCTCATTTTCCTTTATTAGTTGAAGGATAGCCCAAATCTGTAATATCATGAACCTTAAATCTGAATCCCTGCAGCCATTGTTTGTTCAATGAGCCAAATACATGCATTTTTCTAGTATTGTGTAGGTGTTAGTAATATTAGACTATACGGGAAATTCACGTACTTCCACTATGAACAGTGATCCAACTATGAGCTTTCTCTTTTGTAAGAGTCGTTGTTATGTAAGCAGCTTTTTAAAAAGAAATACTATATCACCATCAGAATAGACTAGTAGAATATCTAATTTCTTAAAAACCAAATCGTCAATAGGCTGTTTGAAATCTTGCCATGTTAACTATGTAACCCACTTATCACAAGTGCCTTTCACCTACATATGACTTCTTCTCACTATCATATTTTTTTTATACTCAAGGTTCTCCTCCATAATGGATCACTATTTTTTATTAGTTTTTTCTGATTCTTTCTTCTTTTTCTTTTCAGTCCTTTTCACGTACCTATCTCTGAATTTTTCGCACTTTTTGTATTTTCTATCGTACTTTTTTTTCTCCGTACTCTGACCTTGTCTCATGACGGTTAATAAATAAATGATGTTAGCAGGGTTATGCATCAGCTCTAGTCAAAAGTTTGTAATATTACGCGTTGGCGGTAAATTTTCTAATGTTTGGCTTATGAGACGTATAAATAGCTTTAAAAAAAAAGAATTTTTTTAAGTTGAGATTTATCTTTGAACTTTTTCCTTCTACTTGCACCTCTTCTTGAATTTTCCTTACCCTTTTTGTCTTTGTTTTTTCTCTTCTTCTTCTCTGTTTCAGCTACAGCTCTGGCTTTTTTTAATGATGGTTAAAAGATGAATGATGTTAAAAAACTTGGGCACGATTCTTTATAGTTTTATCCCTGCTACCACAACCTACCCCCACCTTTACTTTACATGATTTTCTTGATGTATCCACTCGTTGGATTGTATTAGATAAAACAATCACGCAGCATCAAGTAATAGGCTGATGTGTTGGTGGAAGAGTAATCACGGGATTCAAATTCCAAACGTTCATCAACTGAAGCATTTTTCAGAGGCTTATTTTGTCTCAAGCAATCGATGATCATGAGAGATAGTTGAAGTAAGGAATGAACTTTGTATAACAGCAGGGGTATGCTTTCAACCATTGTACTAATTCTGAAAATTAGCATATATATCATACAACAAAGCAAACTGATTTTTTACTCTATCAAGATTAAGATCACCTTAGGGATAATATTGCAAATGTAAAAAGAGTTTTACATTACTTATTTTGCAATGATCAAATATGCTAGCATTAACGTATCTTTGATTTTCATGGTTTGTATTTAAAGCTAAAATTACATAGCATGGCTTTTCTAACTGATTAGACGTTTTGACAGTCCAAGTATGTTTTGGTGTTGTATGCAAGAGCGCATATTGATAGAGCTCCCAAGTTTAAAAATTCATATGTATGAACTCGTCTTTCTGTAAATCATTTATTACTTTAGTTTCAATGTTTTCATCCTTAACTCTTTCCAGACTCGTACTGAGTCAGCAACGTCAATAGCCACTATTTATGATAGCATAACTGCATTTAAATCAGCTTTTAATTTTATCAGTATGAGCTCATATTTCATGTTAATAACAATCTTGCGATAGTCCTTAGCAATACCTTATATAATGGTTAAAGGAATTAAGACATTCAAGTAAACATTAATATTAGTATGAGTTGTTTAATTTAAAATGCCAAACCAATCTTCAATTTCAATTATTAGATCCTGATCAGTGTGAGCCAACTTTTTAAGAGGGTCGTCAGACCCAGATTCTTACAGTTATGTATCTCTAAAGCATTTATCTCATACTTAACATCTTAAAATAGATGGCAGATGATGTTGTTCACCAATTGAGTACTTGCAGTTGCCGTATAACCATCTGATTTTACTAACTTCTTAAGAACGAGAAAGAAACTGCATGACGGTAAAATACATGGGTCTTGATGTTTAATCATTATACAAATTTTATCACTTTTACTGTAAAATGTTTGCTTAGAATCTCTTTCATGCTTAATGCAACAAAATAAGAATACATAAGTAATTTTTCACCAGGGTCGCTTGTTTTGAATCTTAGACTTAGAAACTAAATGTTTTGATGTGTTAGCTTTTGATGTTTCAGCTGTCTTCTCTGTTGACGTGTTGACGATTCGGATGCTCGTTACCGACCGAGCGCTAGAGTGCATATCGAGCTGCTTATATACCTCTTATGATTTTACTCGACTTATCACTGCGATTTTATGTGCAACCTTATCGCATATACGTAAGTGTATGTGATCAATAGTGCACCCAATGATCGATACATAAATTATCTGTGAAGGAGCTTTATCATTTTTGTATCCTGCTAGAACAGCTAGCAAAAGTTTGTGAATTGCGTAAACTTTTTCTTTGTTTAAAAAATCGCCAGTAGTGTTAATATACTGAACTCTCAGTGCATTAATTTTGATAATAGCCAGAGGTAAGACTGAGTCATGGGTATTGTTACATGGGTATGTAGTCTGACCGTCGTACAGTGCAGACATATAATTTAAAGAGCAATCTGTAAAATAGTACGTTCCTAACTTTAATGCTGCCATAAAACAGGAAAAAGCATTCAATCGACATGGTAACCAACTACCTGACATTATTTAAGATGTTTTCTTTCGTCCAATTGGAAAAGCTAAAAAAAATGAATAAACTTGAGAAAACGGGGTAGTCTCCAATAGGCAAGCGTCACGAATCAATCTCCTTACCTTGGATTACCAAAATAGCTGAGCTCCGTGAAAAAAAGTGCTTTGGACAAGAACGCTTTAGAGCATTGTGGTTCTCCTCCGAATTAGTACAATGCTACAACAGGAAGCCAGAAAGACCACCTTGAAGGATTCAGGTAGTCATATTTGCTGGAAACTTTAATTACACTGGTCCTTTGTAGAACCTTTGATGGCCTAACTACCTTGCCATCATATATATTACAACTTATTAAAATTGATAAGAACAGCCCTTAGAGCTTACAAAAGTTTAAACAATGCTTATATTTGCTAGAGGGTGAATTAGAAAGAAAATTTTAAAAGTTTTAAATGTACAAAATTGTAGGCGTCATGGAAATGACGCAGAACATTTATAGAGATTAAAACAGCAGCGTCATTGTTAAGAAATATAGAATTCATTAAGTGATAGATCAGCTATCTATTATAACCCTGACAATAATAATTCAAATATTCCAATTTTTAAATAGGTAGTGTAATGTGTATTTGTATTTATCGTGGCGCTAAAAAATGGAGAGATTAGGCTTCAGGATTTTGTTGCTCTGGTTACAAAGTTTTGATATTCGAAAAAAAATTTTTAACTTCATATTTTCTGTCAGTTTTAAATTCTTACAGTTTTAATCAACAGCTTTTTTGATGTATTATAACTTAAGGAAATGCAAATCAAAGACTCTTTAAGACTAAAAATTATTTTATGACACAAGGAACACACGGTTTTCTTAGCATCATTATATTTTTTTGAATTTTTTTACAGTTTGTTCGAGCAAAACTGCGCGTATTCTAAACAAATTTCTTTTAATTAAAATTTTCATACACCAAGAAATTTCAAAAATACTTGTAAAATTTTTAACTCAAAACGTTTTACTTTACGTGTTAACACACAACAATTTTCAGTGTTTATTCAGTGATTCTTAGGCAAAGTCGTGACAGGGAGCCGCTAGTATGACGTAAGCAACGTTTGTTGGTTTTTAAATTATAAAATTAAACCACACTTTGATCCTTAATTGGAAGGTTTACTCTAAACTTGTTTATTAATGACCAATCATTTTTATGAATAGTAAGTTTATATTTAAAGTTAAAAAAGTTCAAGCATGTATCACAGACGTAACATTTACTTTGATGATTAATCAACAGTCTTCTTACTAATCGAGACAGATTTGTAACCCATACGTAGCGGATCTTGAGTTATGGAACACTGCCATCTTCATTATCTTCTTCATTTCCATCAATGTAGTTATTCTGCAGAACATGATCAAGTAGCAAGTGTACATGTTTATCTTCCTATGAAAAAGTTATATGACATAGAACAACATTACAAGTTTCTCCAAATTTTTGTAAAACATGTACGTTTGCAGAAATAGAATTTTCAAACTTAACGATTTCTTTCACTGATACTGAAAACTATATACCGTTAAAGTTTAGCTCTTTTTAATACTGAAAATATCAACTAATACATTCCGCATTTTTTTCCAATCGATGTAGCAGATAATACTGCGCATACAAAACACTTATTATAACTGTTATTTACATTCACACAAGCTTTTTTTATTTTTGATAACATGCGGTAATTCTTAATAGTTTCACTATCATTTTTTGTATTACATATTCGCTCTTAAGTTCGGCATTTATCTTTAAAGTGCTATGTTCTTTGACAGCAGAAACAGTCTTTTTTTCAAGTATGAATCTTGCATCATCTAAGAAAGATTCAGTATCTTGATGTTCAAGATTTGTTGTAACACCAGTTCGTATGCGTTTCTTGACGGCTGTAATTAAATTATCTCACTGAACAAGTATTTCGAGGTTGGACTGCTACATCTGACTGTGGGCTTAAGGTATTTGTTTCCCAATATATAGGTCAATCTTATATATAAATGTTTAATATACAAACATCATCCCGTATTCAAAATATCAGAGTGAAATGTGAATGCTTTTGCCTATACTTATACATACATTAACATATACATCTATCTACTTGTATACATGTGACATTGCGACGTTGCTACACATGCGACACTTACTTGATTATCTTCCAAAATCAAACGAAGAGCACTTTTTTGATTACTACGACTTTAAAACTATAAGGTAAAAAATTCTCAAAAAAATGTATGTGCTTCTTTACTGTCTAAGGTGGTTTTCAGTAGTTTTTCAATTATTTATAGATATGCGGTAAGTTACATTTTTTTAAATAGTTGGGCTATGTAGTGTTTGCACCATTACTCCAATGTTGAAAGAGTGATTTTTGACAACGATATTTCCATAACGACGTGATAAATCGGTCTCAAATTTTTTGCACATATTTTTCGACGCTTATAATAGTTCTGCCGACAATTTTATACCTTTTTTGATACTTTTGAATTAGAAAAAACTACCGTAATTCTCCTCCTGTTTTAAATAAAATCTTGTTGACTTGTTTTTATGCTTGCCAAATTACGTATAATACCCATATATGACTGACTCTTTTTTCTTCTCCTTTAATGAAGCCTCTGATAATAATTGCAACCATTTACGTAAGCAACCAATAATGATTACATTGGCAAGCTTAACTAACTTCTATTTAATTATTGAATAATAAGAGTAATAAATAGAGAGAAAGTTAAAGGGAACCCTACATCTTTTGTAGTACAATCTTACAGTATAGCTTCTTTGTAGAATTTCTCTCTACTTTTCTTTTTTATTTAGGCACGAACATAACAGTAATTATTAATAAAATATTTTAAGATTCTTTCCCCGATGTCTTTCTCTTTTTATTCGGCTTTGAAGACTCTTTACTCTTGAATCAATGTTGACAGTAAGGCACACTTTGTTACTCTATGGTTTCTATAGACCTACACATTTTTTACTGCTTTAGTGTTATCGGAAAGAGTTCATGAACAAAACGATCTCATGTCTCATCCATTTGCTACAACTGCGCAGTAATAAGCACAGTAAAAAGTGGAGGTAGTATTTTTATACAGTAGGGTGCTGGATAAGAGGTCGTAGGAACTTTTAACTAATACTGTGCAGTAATTTTTGCAGTAGAGAATGGTTATAGTAAGGTAAAAGGTATCAAGGGCCGTAAAAATTCTATAGGACCTGCAACTCAGAGCGACTTTTAACTTAGTAAGTTGAAAGTCCCACTGAGCTCAAAATTTCACAGTTTACCTACTGTCGTATTATCAACATCTTTATGCATGTAAAAATAGGAGCAGATATATAAAGATAACTATATAAATGATTGTTGTAGTAAAAAAAGTAGAAGTTATATTTATCGTTAATAAGTATAACCATATTGACTTAAATTAGGTTGGTTTCATGGCTAAACTGATAAATGAAGAGTAAGTAAATACTATTTTAGATTTTTACTTTGCAGTTTGAAAACTTTCTTCTAGATTTTTCTACTGCCATTATTTTTGTTTGAATAATGTATTAAAATAATTTAGTTTTCGTCACTCTTGTTTTATTACGTTAACTATCTAATCCATGTAAATAAAAAAAAATCAACGTATTGCATTAGTCACTTTTAAGTGATATTATTATTAAACAGCGCAGGAGTGCTATGGCATCTTTTTTCTCCCTACGCTGCAGTGCCCAAGCTATGAAACTATTATATACTTTATGCTTAAATATAATTTAAAACAGAACCAGACTCAAAAACTTTTCTCATCATTATTTCCAAACTCAACTTATCAAAAATAATGATTTTAAGTTTTCTCTTAACTTTTTCGACACAAATGTATCAGACTTTTTTAAGTCAGTCATTAGTTTAATATACAGTTATTTATATCTTGATATTAATCAATGGCAGGGATCCCAAATCCGGTACCAAACTCGGTGCAAAATTCATCACTTTGAAATGAATAACGTAAGTTCCTGTCACTAGATAACCCGAGGCGCTTACTGGCTACTGTATCAACTAATAATAGAAAAATTAATGACACAAGCTGCTATTACCAGCTAACATGGGGCTCTTACTGACTACTTTACCAACTAATATAATATTATTCAATGACAATAGCGCTTCTCGCCCAGAAGACCTTGAGCACTTACTGACCACTTTATAAATTTATAAAATAAAAATTTATTATTTAAGTGCATATAATCAGGTGAGACGTGGCACTTACTGGAAATTTGAGAAAGCATTAAAACGAAAATAATAACTCTATCGCGTATTACGCCGTGGTAGAAATGCTCACTGGCCTCTATACGAATTAATGAAACAAAAATGATATTAGTGCCTATCACCAAGTGACCCGGGGTGTTTACTGGTTACTTTATTAACTAATATAACATCTGTTTATAACACAGGTGCCAATCACCAGATGATTTGAGGCACTCCTGGCCACTTTATTATTTAATAAATTGTTACATAATAACACAAACTCAATCGTCAGATAACTGAAGGTACTTATTGGCCACTTTATTAATTAGTTCATCATTAAATCAGAACACAAGAGCCTTCCACAAGGTACCCTGGGGTGCTGGTCATTTTATAAATTAATAAAACTTTAATACTCACACAAGCACCGATTAATAATTATTAAATTTATTAAATTTAATCCCCCCTCAAAAAAATATTTTTTAACAAAAGTAAAAAGTATGCATGTTTCCTGTGCTTACAATAACTATTACACATATTTACCATCAACAAAGCTTACAATTATTGAAGAAAAGAAAAAAAATATATCTATGAAATTGTCGGCTAAAAAGTTATGAAATCAATAGAATACCATGTTTTATTTCTTTACAATTTTCTCGTAGAAAGTTTAACAACAATCATCTATCACATTTAAAAACAAATACTCTACTGTGATTTTTTATTGACGTAGCAAGTATGTTGATTTATGAATTTCAAGTAGTTGTTAAACAAAAAAAAATTGTTTAATGAAATTTACGCCTCACAAACGAACGAAAGTAATATTGTCTGTTTATAGGTATGCTATTAAAAAAAATAGAGATTAATGTTGATAAAAAAACTGAAATCAAATTCATTACGTTATGTAGCTACAGTGTTAACACTTGTTCAATATGTCATATAGATCTTGAGTATATAATGCTATAGAAATGAATAATTATTCGAAAGAGTATATATAACAAAATCTGAAAGAGATAAGAAGATAAACGTTACTCTCACATCCCCCACCAACACGGATATACGTCCTTTACATGTTTATAGGTGTAAGTGGAAAAGGCACTGATTCTTTTTTCAGAAAACAATATTTTATCTTTTGGCGTAGATTTTTTCTTCATTTGGCTCTCTGAAATGTGTGCATTTCCTAATTTGTGTCACTAAAAAGAATATTTACAATGTTTGTACCAGTTGCTTAAGCTTTTAAAATCTACATATTTGTTACTTAATCAAAAAAACATAGTTGTGTGTTCATCATAAAATGAATAGTTGAATTATTATTTGCATACGATAAAACTGTAACGACTGAATCATGTCAGTGTTTTTATAAATTTCATTTTTTTCTAGCTGAAAAATTTATTGATACCATTCATTAATTTATTATTTTTACTTTAACTTTATAAATTAACCTATTTGTTATCTGAATGAAAAAAGTAGTTGAGTATCCGTAATTAAATATTAATTATTCTCAAGTTTTCTACTCTAGAATTGAAACGAATTAAACATGTTGGTATCTTATTGATTGCATGACTTTATAATCCGATGATTTCATAAATACATTTTTGTCGTAATTTTTTTTTTTCATTAATTAAATAACTGTAACCTTTGTTAATGATAAATGTATGTATAAGTATTTTTGAGCACAAGAAATACGCTTACTTTATACTTTTGTAAAAAAAATTTCTTTTCGGGGTGTTATATAATACTGATGTAATGCACATATCTGGTTCATGATATGGGTAAGAAAAAAAAGTTGAAATTGTCTCTCAAAAATTTTTACATGTATGCGTGTGGAGGCATGGGTAGATAAACAAAAAGCAATTTATTTTTTTATCAAACTTACAAAATTTAGTGTCGTTGCACTTTCTATTAGAAAATATCTTTAAGGTAATCATGAAAAACTTGTGCAATATCGTATAAACAAAAGAAGAAGCCTTAGCTTCAAGCGTGTTACTGCTCTCAAACAGGCTAGGAAGAACTAGATTAAAGACGTTCACAAGCCATATCAAAATATATACGATTTGGTTGAATTTTGGACATGCTTTAATTCACTATAAAAAAATTAATTTATAAATTTTTCAGGTTTTCTTACCACGTAGTTTGGCACATATAAAATGACAAAGTTGAAGCTTAATCATAGGCTCTTATGACAATTTTCAAAATTTAATATTTTTTGACCTAGATACACGATTTTTAATTTCTTGGGCTTAAATTGTTAGCATTTCGATACAGAATAAACGTTGTAAATAGTAGTTTTCGTCGGATAAGTGCCATCGTCTCCGGGGCTATTTTGCGAAGCAGGGCCCGAGGGACGTAAGGTAGCCATGGAGCGATGGCGCTTATGTGGTGAATGCTATTTTTCCTACCGAGGGCACACCAGCCTCTCAAAAACGCCCGAGGTAGGAAAAATGGCATTGTTTACCACGTAGTTCTTGGCTGAACAACAAAATACTGTTCATTTTTGAGGTTACTCAAATGTAAACAACTGCTCTCTCTTTCTTTCTTACTTGTGTATGTATTATATATCACACCGCCTATGTGCATGATACCTTTATCTTCCTAGGCAATGCAATATCTTATTCCTACATTTTATTGCTTACAAGTCTCCACCCCTCCCCTCTGAAACTCATACTTCACAACGAAGGTTGTGAGCGTCCTTAAAGAGTCAGCTTTACAAAATTCATGTCGACTTAAATCAACATTAAACAGTATTTCAATATCAAAATAAGCAACAAGTTTTAAATTTAAATGTAATAAATATTTAGTTATAAACTTTTATACATAGAAATAGGTGTCTAAAATTTTTTTATTTTGTAAAAGAACGCATAGGTTAAAGTAGGAGTTTAAAATTTTATCATAATCTCACAGCATAATCTGTTAAGTGCAGGGTTGGTGAGCGTTATATGTATAAAGTCTTAAAAAAATATTCTGCACTACTACTTTATCTTTGATAGAATAGTATTACATTCCAAGCAATGTTGCTTCAGGATATTTATGACACGTAGGTTTTCGATAGATATTATTGAAATATCTAACTTTATTTCATTGTAGCATAAAAAAATAACCACACAAAATTGCAGATTGTTTAACTGTACTGTTTTTAAACGTTTAATTCAAAAAAATCTTAATTTAACATGTAACCTTATAAAATAACATAATGAAGTTAAATTTATAAGGAAATGATCTGTGGAAATTTTCTAATTTTTCTGTATGATATACCAGTATGAGATAATCTTATTCAATTTTAAAAGTAATCTAGAAATAGTTATTTTGATAAAACAAGAAAGAAGGTGTCAAGTATGCAAAAAGCGTATACATAGGTATATTTGTACGATGGAAGTAATTGCAAGCGTTGCTGCGTATTAAGGCTCCTCTCACCTCTTTGATGATTTACCCCGCTAATTGTAGTAAACGTCCTTCAGTAAAAAAATCACGTTGGTCCCGAATAAACGATTTTGAATGAATAAAACGAGATAAAAATCAATGTATTTATAGAACCTTGTATGAATAAGCCATTATAAGAAAAAAGATAAAAAATCATAAGCTGCTTAAAAATCTTTTAAAAATTATAAAAACATAAAAAATTGTATAAACAGTTATTTATTTATCTATCTTAAAGGTAACAAATTAATGATGATTAAGTAAATATCTAATTATATTTAAAAAAGCAGCCTCTAAAAAATATTTATTTCTGATTTTAGAAAGAATAATTAAATTGCATAAAAAAATATAGAGTTAATTTAGTAAATGATTTATTAACTGATATAATGTGTTATCAAACCTGATTAGTTAATGAACAGTCAATAAATACTAAACTTAGGGATAAATTAGGAACTAAACTATAACAAGAAGAAAGAGATTAATCTATAAAAGAAATCGCTTGCAGCAGAGTAGTTAGGGTACTTTGATAATGTCCAGAAGATCGCTAGTTAGATCCTGGAGGAAAGTTTTTTTTTTTTTTTCAGCAAAATCAGGTGTAAAATAAAGAAACAAAATCACAAAATTTATTTCTTCGCATGTGCTTTTTCGTTTCGCTTTTTCTTTGCATACACATTTTCTTAAAGTTAGCAATCTGAAATCGTTGGTTTAATGATCATAAATTTTAGCCTTACATATGTTTCTATTCTATATAGTAAATTGAAAGATTTTTGTTTTAATTCAGAGTTGTAGGGGGTTGGCACTCGAGGCGTGCAAGGAATCGGAGCTCCACTTGTATAATAATTTAATTAAATAAAAAATATAGCAATAAGTTTCCTTGCGATTGCGTTAACTTTTTTGCGATTACTTTAATAAAATTGGGATCAGGAAGAAGCGAGAAGCGGAGCTGTGAAGGGGGTTTTGGATAGATTAAGTCGTTCAAACTATAGTGATCGAGGAGTCAGTAATTCTCACTGGTCTGGTCCTATATGGTTGAAACTGCAAGGTTCTGTTCCAGGAGTGTATAACCACGGGTTGCTCAATTGATCAACTCAAGGTAGTACCCGATCAACTGAGGGAATGCTAGACGGACATTTGCTTACGACGACTTCGATTGACTTTTTTAGCGCGACTTTAGCGTAAAATCTCTGTTTATTAATAATTCTAGCAGCTCCTGTCATCGTCTTTTCTTCGTGAGCCAGTAGTGAATTTTTCATTTAGTTATCTCATTTATAGCTTGATAGCCGTTGATAAATTCACATTGATTGTTAAACTCAAAAATCTACAGCATCGATTTTAATTGAATGCATTTAATTAGCTTTCTTCATTAATTTCGTGTAATATATTATCAACATTTTGCTTGCTAGACTCAACAAATAAAACTAAGAATTGTTTTTTAATTATGTTACTTTCTTTTTAACTAACAGTTTTAGTTTTATTAACAAAATGCTGCAGTTGAAGATAAAATTACTAATCTCAATTTATATCCAAATAGGTAAAGGTATAAACAATCTAGCACTGTTGTGAATCTCAACGCATAGTAAATGCGGTATTTACTTTAAGCTGGAACTCATTTACTAAATATCACGTGTAGATCTCATTCATTTTCTTGGTAAGTTGAATTTTCTTGAGCTCGTTGAGCCCCAAAAAGTTAAGATACTAGAAAATCTACTAATTCATTCCCTTTAAATCCAGAACATTAAATGGGGCCAGGAGCATTACAAAATTGAATGGAATATCTTCAGTAAAAATCTTCATCTCTATGCACCTGGGCTTTTTTATACGCATGTTTTTAAATTATTACATATTCTACATTATCGAAGGCTAAAGTGATGGACACTTTTATCAGAAATATGGGTCATTATAAACTTTTTAAAATATTTAATAAATGCTAACTGCTAAAAAATTTAGAAATCTACATGTATAAATATAGAAAAATATTCCTATAGCTTTAAACGCAAATAAAAGTCTTAATAAGCATTACAGGCTCGTGTCTCATTCAAAATTATGTAGTTTTGACGATGCCTACGACCAAAATAGGGAGTTTTTAATTTTTTTATGGCATGAGATCTTGCCATTTTTACTCATTTAAGAGAACCAAAAAGAGTTGTGTCAAAGACTCTAAAGATGTCGAAGCTGCGAGATTAAAATCTTCGATGGCTCAAGCAGGCACTCAAAGTTACCACAAACAATTTACAGCCCTCGCTCTTGGTGCTTTTATTCTTAAATTTTAGATACTTCTCTTTCATTTCGTATGGTGACACTTAACATTCAATTCTTTGACTATTTTATCTTGTTGTGATTCTTTAATAGTACAAATAAAATATAAGCATTAATCGCAAATCTATTGTGCATGATAACGTCTCGAAATCTAATTACTCATAAGTCTTGATCATTTTTTTGATTGAAGCGAAATAAAATAGTGTTTGTTTTGTGACAATTATTATTTCGCTTTTGTTGTCCTCGTTTATATAATGATCTTGGATAAACATATGGCTCACGTGTTTTTATTTCTTATTAAATGTCAAATGGCATGCAGAAACGAAATATTCTTTTTCTCTTTTCTTCAGAAAGTATAAATTTACCAAAATTTTATTTTGCTTTACAAAAGTACATATCTCTGTTAGCATTAGTGGTAAATGAATGCCTTTGAAAATAAGTACTTTTTTACATCCATTATACTTACTGACTGGTTCAGTACTTTTTCCATCTGAGATAAACTGTTTTGAACAGTAACAAAAACTCTATTATTTTAAATATTATTAGACTAGTGGTATATTAGAACTCTTACGAATCAAAGTGTACTTATTTTTATGCATACAGTTAGATTTAATTTTGAATGGAGGAACTACCCTGATTCCGTTCTCAAAATTCTTCGATATCTGAACTAATTCATTAAATAGTTGTCTTGGTTGATTTTTAATGTTAAAGCATATGATTCCTTGTTCTACCTTTTTATGCTTGATTTCATTACAAAGTTCTGTAAGAACAGTGGTGAGTTTCATGGTAAGACCAACAAATATTTTATTTGCTCTCCTAAGATTGAGATCGAGAGTCCATAAAGAAGGTTTTGATGTCTAGATGAACACTTGTGATCACTTTTGTATTAATGCAGTTATTAATGCGAAATTAATTACACTGGCATTCGAAAAATCAAATGTCTTAAAATAATGGTTAGCAGCTGTCATTCTATTATCTTTATGTATTAAATATGTATACGATGTAAAAAAACTGGACCTAGTTGAAGTATGTGATTTGAGCTACAATGTACAATACGTGGCACTAAGCATTACTTTTGCTTAAATCTCCACACTTTTTTCTCGATCCCTCCACAACTTTCCATAAGTTGAGGCGCAAAACCATTCTTAGTAAAAGCTCCTATCTTCCCTCTTGACAGTCCAATCACTGCACAGTGGAACCAAATACAAAAAAAAACTGGCCAAACCAAAAAAAAAATTACTAGATAGAGTTTTTTTTTCTTCGGGTTGGCTCTAGGATACTTCTAAAAGTAAGGAATCAGTCACGGAGAGTTAGATTTACTTCTACAGACTTACGAATTTTTGGTTGTTACTTGACTTGATTTCATTCGTTTGTTGTTAAACATTAATATTTTGTGTGAAAAGGTTTACGTATTCAAAGCCGTATAGAAAATTGAGTAATCAAGTAATTGTAGATGGCTCGAATAAAATCATCTTTAGACGATGTATAAAGTGTCAATTTATTATTTTATTTTGATCAAGCAAGTACATAATACGTAGTGAGCATCTTCTATATGTAATTTTCATGAACTAATTGTAAGATGGAAAAAATGCTGTGTAATTTAGAGAGAAAGTAATATTTCGCCGCTCTATGCTCCTGCAAAAGTTGCTGAGCGTCGTTAGTAAAGATATAATCTATAACTTTAAAACAAAATTCGTTGCCTTGAATTATTCCTCCGTATTTTAAATAGTTTTTTCAAAAAAAGTCATATCATTAAGTGAATAACTGCATCAATAATTAATTACAAAAGTCCTTCATAGCATCATTACATTTTAATTAAACCTAAAAAAATGCAAAAACGTGTCTACCAGTGTGTGTGTGGTATGTATTTACATACATTAATGTACAGTGAGCAGTTATTGCGCAGTACTCTCAAAATCGGTAATCCAATATCCGTAAAACTTAAAGATACAAAAAAAAACTTTTTCGATGTTGTTAAACACAATTTGCATAGAGATAAAGCGTATTTGATTGTTGAAAATTTATTGTACAGTAAACTGTAGTCATTGTACGTTTTATCAGACAACCATAAAAATACTTACGAATATAGATAACAGCAGTACATAACTACATTGTATGATTTAGAAAGATTACTTATAAAATCTTTATATATGTTATTGAGAAGTAAGGTATCTTCTTTCTTATTAATTGTGTGTTACGTAAAGTGTATGTATAGCATTTCAGATATTAATCTTTTTTGTCTATAAGGTTCACGGTCTAGAATCTTTGTTTGAGAAAAATTAAAATTATGGTTGAATTTTTTTATGTGTAAAGCGACAACAAGTTCCTCTTTCTTGGTACTTTTATGTTCATTCAGGCGTTTTTTCAATGCTCTCTTTGTTTCACCTACATATGATGCAGAGCAAGAATCACATGCAAAATGATACACAACATTGGTTTGATCGAGCTTATCAATCTTATCTTTCCCAAAAATGATAACACTATCCAATTTATTTTAAATAATAGGGTAAATTTGTACATTTAATTTTTTCAAAATTTTTGAACAGAATTTAAAGAATAATGGGTTATATGGAATAGAAATTTTTATTTTATCACGTAGATTGTCATTTAGTAGGTTGTTATTATCATTATTAGTATTTTTTATTTGGTGAAGTCTTTTCTTGATATATTTTTGTATGAAAAGCTCAGTATAATCATTACCACGGAAAATTCTTTTTGCCATGAGAATATTCTTCCTGTGGTAAAATTTATCAGACCAAAGAATAACTCGATCAACCAAACTGTATACTGCATTGACTTTTAAAGATCGAGAGTGGTTAGAATTGAAATTAATTAATCTATTCGATAA
Source organism: Copidosoma floridanum (assembly GCF_036245765.1). Lineage (NCBI taxonomy): Eukaryota > Metazoa > Arthropoda > Insecta > Hymenoptera > Encyrtidae > Copidosoma > Copidosoma floridanum. The sequence goes on from NW_028321881.1 coordinate 14,808,220, forward strand.
AATTGGCTTGACGTACCAATTCGTGATTATTTTTAAGTTTTTATGTGTAATTGTTATGTCTAAGAAATTTAAACAATTTTTTTTCTCTACTTCGCAGGTGAACTTTAAGTGATTGTCCTGTTAGTTAAAAATCTGTAAAAATAATTGTGCCTGATCTTTATGTACACATATAAGAGTGTCGTCGACGCATCTTTTATATATGAAGGGAACGCAATTATGATTTTCTTTTAAGACGCGTAGGGCTTCCGTTTTAAGATCTTCTAAAACTAAGTCAGCGAATAGTGGAGAGACAGGAGAGCCCATAGGGCTACCAAAAATCTGTTTATAAAATTTTTTATGAAAGGTGAAGTAAACATTATTGAACAAAAATTTTGTGCATTCTATAGTTTTATGATAAGGAATTTTTGATAATCTGTGGATTTGCATGTATCTTTTTTCCAAACTATTTATGACTGATTCTAACAAAATATTGGTAAATAGAGAAATAACATCCAAAGAAATAAAAATATGATTTTCCGGTATTTTAAGATTTTTAATTTGTTTTATAAGTTCAACGCTATTGTTCAAATGTGAAGAAGGTTTTTCAAATACTTTAGAAAGAGAATTATAGAGAATTGAGGTGAGTGTGTGTGTAGGAGAAGTAATTGATGAAAAAATTGGTCTTAATGAAAGGGAAGGTTTATGTATTTTTGGCAACCCATAACATCAAGATAAATTTGTATTGGTTTGCGTTAATTGATTGTTATGATTTTCAAAATTTAAAAATTCGTTGTCGTTCAGTTTTGTTAAAATTTTGTGGACATCTGATTGTAAATTCTGTAATGGATTCTTATTGATCTTTATGTAAGTAGTGTTGTCATTTAACATCAATTCCATGTTCTGCACATATACGTTTCTGTCAAGGCAAACAGTCACATTTCCTTTATCTGAACGAGTAAACAAAATATTTTTGTTCTCTCTAAGGAACGCTTTTGTACATTTTAAATTGAAAGTATTTGAATGTTCAACGTTGTCAAAATTTAATTTTTTTTTATTACACATTTTCATGGCTTGTGTGATTTTTGTTCTTATTTTACATTTTAATTCACTATTGAGATCGTTGATTTTCCGCAAGCTATATTCTACATTCCTAATTGTTTGAATAATTTTACTATTTGACAAAGATTGTGTTTTTAACGCAAATTTTGGTCCTTAAACTACGCAATTTTTTACGTTTTCCGGTACATCAAGATCTGTTAGATTTCGGAATATTTTTTCTTTTTTGTTGTTAGTATTGTAGGGGTTCTGGTTACATATTTTTTGTATAGATAAAAATTTTCTATTATATGTACGATTAAGTTTCTGTCTTTTATTTCTATTGTTAATATATATACTACTTATGAAACTTTGTACTAATAAATTGTTAGGATGCAGATCATTTATTATTTGTCTAATAGTAAAAGTATTTCTCTTAAGAACGGACACATATGCATAACAACCGTCAATCTCAATATTGAGCAAACTGCAGGTAAAAGAGTAAATTCGTTTTGAAAGAAAGTCTTCGATGACTTGTTGTTAAAGAAAAAATTATTAAAGTACCTTCTCAGATTTTCTATGTGTTGAGGCAAATAGTTGTGTGTCCTACATTTTCTCAGAAAGGACAATTGGCCCATACAATGAGTCAAGTTGCTGTGTAGTTTTTGCAAGGTCTTCAGCTTTTTAGCTAACGATGATCCATAAAGGTGTTCCACTCGTGTGAAGAATCCTTCCTGGAGTTGACCCCTTTCTGATCTGGGGGCGGATTTCATTACGGTGTTTGTTGAACGTGCTGTTCTGCTCCCAATTATTTCCATGATTTCTTGAGGTTTAGTGCATAAGCACACGATCAGTAAGAGCTAATTTAGGAGTGAGAATAAAAACTCCAAAGTCAGGTGTTAGTTTGAGCAACGTTTCGTTGGTCTTAACGCCAACTTCATCAGGCTTACTTTATTAACAGAAAAAACACAACAAATTTCATAAATTACATTGCAGGGCCAATGTTTACAAATATCTGCATTATTGCAAAATTGATTATAAGTAAGTAGTCACGAATAAAATAGTAATATAAATAATTTTAAAATTGAACAATTACTCACGTCTATATCGTTAAGACGATCGTTACAGACTGTTGGTCGCCTCGAACGAATAACATAAGTGTCAAACATGTATGTATTTACGCATATACATATAAACAGTAAATGTACGCTTCTTACGAATATAGATAACAACAGTACATAACTACATTGTATGATTTAGAAAGATTACTTATAAAATCTTTATATATGTTATTGAGAAGTAAGGTATCTTCTTTCTCATTAATTGTGTGTTTAGTAAAGTGAATGTATAGCATTTTAGATATCAATTTTTTTTTGTTTATTAGGTTCACGATCTAGAATCTTTGTTTGAGAAAAATTAAAATTATGGTTGAATTTTTTCGTGTGTGAAGTGACAACAAGTTCATCTTTCTTGGTACTGTTATGTTCATTCGTTTTGATTTTGTATGAGAAATAACATCCAAAGAAATAAAAATATGATTTTCCGGTATTTTAAGATTTTTAATTTGTTTTATAAGTTTAACGCTATTATTCAAATGTAAAGAAGGTTTCAAACCAATGTTGTGTATCATTTTGCATGTGATTTTTGCTCTGCATCATATGTAGGTGAAACAAAGAGAGCATTGAAAAAACGCCTGAATGAACATAAAAGTACCAAGAAAGATAATTTTGTTTTCGCTTCACACGCGAAAAAATTCAACCATAATTTTAATTTTTCTCAAACAAAGATTCTAGATCGTGAACCTAATAAACAAAAAAGATTAATATCTAAAATGCTATACATTCACTTTACTAAACACACAATTAATAAGAAAGAAGATACCTTACTTCTTAATAACATATATAAAGATTTTATAAGTAATCTTTCTAAATCATACAATGTAGTTATGTACTGCTGTTATCTATATTCGTAAGAAGCGTACATTTACTGTTTATATGTATATGCGTAAATACATACATGTTTGACACTTATATTATTGGTTCGAGGCGACCAACAGTCTGTAACGATCGTCTTAACGATATAGACGTGAGTAATTGTTTAATTTTAAAATTATTTATATTACTATTTTATTCATGACTTCTTACTTATAATTAATTTTGCATTAATGTAGATATTTGTAAACATTGGCCCTGCAATGTAATTTATAAAATTTGTTGTGTTTTTTCTGTTAATAAAGTGAGCCTGATGAAGTTGGCGTTAAGACCAACGAAACGATGCTCAAACTAACACCTGACTTTAGGGTTTTTATTCTCACTCCTAAATTAGCTCTTACTGATCGTGTGCTTATAAACTGAACCTCAAGAAATCATGAAAATTGTATTGCATTTTATGGTGTATGTATCAAATTACATTTCCTAAATTTTACTTACTGATGTCAAATAAAAAAGTTTTTATGCACTTTGAATTAGATAAACTTAACCGTTGCAATTATAGTACATTATTTTTGTCAGCAATATGGAACTTTTTGATTTATCTTAAGCTTTTTGTAGTTTTAGGAAATTATTGGTTATTAGTTATTTATATTTTATGAATTATTAAAAATTTTTAGGCTTGATAATAAGCAAAAAATTGTGAATAATTAAAAAAAACTTTTTGCAATTTCAGGCAACTACCACTACTACATGATTGGAACTTTTGAAAGGAAGATTTCATCACACATTTAGGGCTCATAATAATCAGTAATCAGCATTGATCAAAGTATTTTTTATTGATTAACATTTAGTACTAAGAAACAGGGAATCAATGTTACTTGATTAACAAGGTTAACGTTGAATTAGTTAGTATGAAGAAATAATTATGACTTTTATTCTGTTTTGAAAAGGATCATGAGTTCGTTACAGTCTGAGAGTACAGCTGTTAATCAAAGGAATTTAGTATTATTCGTTATTGAGGATTTTGAGAGCCAACTGAAGTTGTCCAGCTCATCACAACATAAAAATGAATTTGAAGAGTACAATAAAAATAACCGTGCAACATCTCATCTCTACGAGCAAGCTCCTTACTCTAAATTATTTACAATGAACCAAAATATTTTAAATGAAATAGAAAACGAAACTAGGAGGATAGCTACTTCTGTAGATTCGATAACTGAAAATTTATCTGCTATTCTTCACAGTGTAAGTAAATATGAATTGTGCAAAAACTTCTGAGAATTGAAAACAAAATTTTAATTTGAAATAATCGTTAATGTTTTAGTAACTACCTATGTAGTTGTATCATATTTAAACATAAAATTCTCTTTTTATGTTAGAACAAATATTTGTATAATGCTTTGATACAATTTTTGTTTGAGTAAAACATAATTGTTGCTCTTATAACTGTAATCCTAAATTATTTTTTTATATGCTTCTAAAAATCTCAGCACATTCGTTTAAGTATTCTTTGACGATAATGATTTTTGTACCTACCTCTTTAGTTTAAAGTTAAGTCAAAGCTTAGTAAAAATATGAATAATGTTTTTCTAAATTTTTTCATTTAAAAAATACTTACTCCAGGCACTTTATAGTATGCTTGCAAAACTATTTAGATTTTTTATGGCCTTGATCTATGTCATACGTAATAGTCTATAAAGTATTCAAAGTACTAAGAATTTTTGAGTTGAATGCCAAAGTAAGACGGAAGTCAGTGACAACATTCTGTTGTTGTGCAATTTTTGGTCACAATAATTTTATTTTTCTAATAAACTTGTGAAATGTATTTTGCAGTAAATATGTCAGCCCAAATAAAAGAAGTATAAGATTCAATTCTTAGAAAACGTAGTACAGTATTGTACTAGATTTGCAGTACATAAATTTGTGATAACAGTCTTAATAGTGAGTGTAAAAAAACGCTAGACATTTCGAACCTAAATAATGTAAAACTCTGAGTCTCAAGCAATATCTGGAAGTAGCATGGTGGTGCTTTCTTCAGTACTTATCTGAGATCACCAGATTTTTCATATTTGTTTAGTGCTGTACCCTACAGCGCGTAAAATGCAGCTCATGTTACGTTTCATTTTAAAAAAATTTAATTATGCATGATTTCTTCTAAAATCTTCTGGATTAATTTAAAGATGCATGAAAACAATTGCTAATTTTTTTGCGATGAAATATGTTTGAATACTTAAGATGTTTAAATGGTATGATGATATGTGTAAATGCTTAAAACTTTCGATAAGGAAAACAGTGATTTTCATGTTCTTCAGATTTGTTGATAGAACTTGATTTCTCTATCATCATCTGACTTAAGTTACACACTTCTTTTCAGACTATTAGCAGAGTATACTATCAGAAAAATCGGTTATTTTAATCCAAATAATCTGCATTAGTAGCAGCTTAGGATGTTCATCGGCTCTTTTCTGCATGTTAGCAGTAAAAAATAAGGTTCAAAGATGAGAAACAAAAGTAGAAGAGCGTCAATGTTATGGAATACATACTAAACTATAACTTTTTCTTTCTCTTAGTTATTTTTCTTAGGTAAATAACCATATCTTGGTTTGTCAGATTTTCTGATAATCAACATGCTATCACCGTCTGCAGTGTAATGACAGAGTCTTGTTTTTTGAATTGTTAAACATGACTTAGAGGCGTCTTATAAGAGAGTGATCTTAATTTCTAGCAATTTTTTAACGAAGATCACAATGAGGCACTCAAAGAGACTGTGTTGGCAAAGCTGATTAAGGTGTTGGATATCACAAAAAAGAAGAGTGTACCAAAAAAGGGAAAGGTGGCCTTAATGACTGAAGATAACTTGTAAAGGTATTTTTATCTTGTTGTGTGCTTTGATGATAACATTATTAATAGAGGAATGATAGTGATACAATAGTAAGATGGAATTCCAAATTTGATTTATGATTCATAAAAAGCGTGTGTTCTACAATTTTTAGAATCGAAGAGCTGGCACGTGATTGTTACCTCGTAGAGTAAGGCTGGCATTGAGGCAAAGGAAGCACGCATAGCTTAAGTAACTCGTTGCTGCTGAGAAGGCTGTCTCAAAGCAAAGCGGGAAGTGCGCGTTTTAAACATGACTTGCTTTCATCTGGGCTAGGCGCTCGTAATTTTTATGCCTGTTTGGTAGTTTTAGGCATGCATGAAGTGGCTAATTTAGGTATTCCCTGCGTTTAGAAGTATTAACAATAAAGAAATTTAATGGTTCCAGACTCCATAGAATGTTCAGATGCATATTAATATAGTAGGTGAGATTTATTCTATGTGAGATTTTTCTGAATAAGCTGTAGCAGGCTTGTTACTACGTATACACTGTTGTTTTTTTCCAACAATTGTTTTTTTTTTTTTTTTCATTACTTTCCTTTCCTCAAAATTAATATACGGTTTAAATATTATTTAGTTAGTTTTTTTGTCTTTACACTATTGCCATGGAGAAATTATTGAAGAAACACGTTTTTTTTATAGCATAAAAAACTTTTTTAACAACTCTACCACAAAAGTAGATGTTCAGAGACGAATCTTCAAATGTTTCAAAACCCGTTTAGATATGCTCGAAAATTATTTGTCTCAGTTTTTGAATTGCATGGAGAGTAGACAAGGTTAGCTTATTGGAACAGGATTATTTTAAATTGGATCATTTTTCAGTGGTAGAGGATAATTTTACCTAGGTGAAATCCGTTGTTTCTTAACTAGTTGAAGATTTGTTGTCTGTCCCTCGGCCCGCTAATGATCCTCCGTATTCTGCTGCAGTAATTGATCAAGTATACCTTCTTGTGCTCTTGTTTAATATATTTTGCGGTAATCATAAAGAGACAAAATCCTTCAAATAACGCTTCTCTTTGCTCGTCTTACTAACATATAAAGCAAAGTCGCTAAAACCGTTGTAATCGCTAACTGCGAAGACTACTGAACCGATTTTGCTGAAATTTTGCATACCGATTCTTGACACTTCCTAGATGGTTTTAGTATGGTTTTTATCTTGAAAAATTTAATAACAATAGCAATAAATAAGCTCAAAGTTTTGCAAAAATAGGCCAGCTTTTCACTTTAGTTCAGTAGGATCCGCTGGGTGGCATCGACATAAAATTGAAGCTACCTGCAACAGAATGAAATAAGTGTAGTTATAATAGGCCGAAGCGTTGCAAATTTTTCTGCAATCGTTGTCTGGCAGTTCATCGAGCTGCATTGACAATATAGCTGGAGTCGTGCAGCTTCATATCCCGAATACCGATGACGCTCTTCTCCAAAGAGGAAGTGATCTTGGTCTTCACTTTAACCTGGAACCTTCAGAATTGATGAGTGCCACTAATGAAAAAGTAATTTTAACCGATAACGTCTGCGGCAGAATACCAGGTGACATGTCTAGCCAGATCACATCCTGCTCTGACACTTGAGAGTTATGTGGCCGTACCACAATCTGGCCTGGTGCCGTCAGAGAGTTATTTACAACAAATATAAGCCAAGGAAGGCAGCCCTAAAGAGTATGGGCAGACACAACTGCCAACTTCTTAGTGGTCGTTCCAACGGCATACCTACAGAGAAGGTATTCTCCAGGCCCACCTTCCCGACTAACGATAAGTGGTGGTTATTCGGGCAACGACCTGAAGACGAGATATATTTTGATCAGCGGCTTATCTCCCTCATGTACGGTCTCCGTACACAGAGACTTTGAGGGTAAGAGTCAAGCTACCCACAGCTGGCTCTCCATCATCAAGCATAATAATAAGGAATAACTAGAAATTTCACCACTGGCCTTTTTCAGGGCCAATAAAAGTATTTACGTTCATTACTAAACCTTGAATCTCATCAGTTGTTTTAAGGGCCCCCTAAGTGTTAACTACCGTGCCAAAAAATACATTCTTACTACCATTTCCGAAAACATTATTCGTTGACTAAAAGACTACTTAAAGCCGGCCACTATGAAACCAAGTTAGTCATTCACTGGACGTTGTCACAAGGGGAGTTATTCGTCGCAAGGCTGGGAACCCCGGTGACCGACGACCCTATATTACCCTCTCGACTCTAAGCATTCAACCAGGTATCACCGATCCTCTCCAAGGTCTGCGCTGGGCGTACCTTACAGCTATGAAGGAAAAAAAAGGTGCTTTAGACACCAACGACTTCGACGCAGGAAAGAGCACTGCAACTAGCCCCAATGCTTCGGACTTTGTAATTTTTCTTTCGATCAGTCTAGGGCTTTAATAGCAGGCCAGAGAGAATCACCCTGAAGTATCCAGGCAGTCACAATTGCTGTAAACTTTAGTCAAGAAAGAGTTTACTTAAAAAACTCACCGGTCTTTTTTAGGGCAATCAGACGTTGAACTACCTTGCCAACAAGAGTTTAATTCTGGAATCGATTTTATAGCGTCATGGAAGTCATCAGTGTCTTTTAAGGGTTTATGTAGTACTGTTGAGTTTAAGTTCACTTCTACTTGATAGATATATTGTATTTGAGTGATAATCTTATGTTCACTGGTTAAGGTTAATCCGTAAGTTTTTCCCGTACATCCATCATTCATTTGTAGAAGACCTATACCTTTTACTCTATCTTGTTGATCCATTTTATAAGAACAGATAATGTTCGATTGTTCTTCATTGGGTGTTGAGAATAACCATGAACTATCAGCTGGCAAATGAATCCATTGGCTTTCGGTTTTCGGCGTAAACATAATTTCACAGTATTTAAATATTTCTGGTCCAGGTCGTAATAACATAAGAATTTCACGTTCGTTCATAGAATAGGGCTCCTTCAGCGGTTCCATGGCCGAGCATATATAACCATATACCGTCTTATCGCATTGGTTAAATGTAACTTCGTTTAGTCGTAAATATAAATTATGGTATGCTGCTACTGCTAAGTAAGGATACGACGGTTTTATGTAGGCAGATCCATTTAATCCAGATTGGGGTATCATTACTGGATGTAGTCTATAAAGATTGTATGGGGTTCGATCTACGAGTGGCAAATGTAATATTACCATGGTTCTATTTTCTTGACGTACAACATCTAATTTGCTTAGGGTACTTATTTCGCCAGCATAAAGGTTTTATATTGGTGCTACAAATTCTAAATTTCCCGCACGGTTCTTTACATCCCGGGCTACCGTTCCAAATATATTTGAAGAAAATAGCTTTGGATGTGCTTGACCTCTTTGTAAATCATGCAAGATGTCAATCAGATCTTCATGGGAAAGAATAATGTGATCTAGGGTAGCCTCAGTTCTTCTAAGGTATGCTGACAAATGAATCAGATATCTGTCAAGAGTAAAATCCTGTCCTGAAGTCAATATTTCAGCAACTTGTTTTAAAATATGCTCATGGCGTTTCGTGGTATTGTCTAGTTCTTTGAATGCTGCTGCAAAAATATGGCTATTTTGTTCGTACAATTTAATATATTCTTTTTGATTGGTATCCAAATTGTTGATGTTCGTGTTTATAACGTTAATATCGTCTTCTGTGACTAAGCCGTAACGTCCTTTAGCAATGCTCCCAATAATTCCAAAAGGTGTCAGTCTTTTTGCTCGTATGCTGGGGGGTGGAATAATGTTATCTCCTGCATGGATTCCCACAGTATTTATTATGTTCAATAGTGTTGCTTTGAGGTTTGTCAATCGCTTTATTTTTAAATTTAAGAGGTCCATTTCCATATAGCGAGTGCAATTAGAATAACCAAACTGTACAATACAATATCAAGAAGTTTCGTTTAATATTTGAGTAGGTGTTTGTTCCAATATGAATTTATAACATCCAGCCATATCACAATCTTCCAAACAGCTTTCTTAATTTTTGTTGTACCGATTCGTTCGTAGTATACTCCAGGGTTTGTTTCAAGTGGTTCTATGCTATAGTTGCCATGATTAGCATAGTTTAAATCTGCGTGGCCTTCGAACGCTATTGTCATTAAGATGGCCAATATAATCTGCATCGTTGTTTTTTTTTCTCTGGAAGACATGTAGAATATGTTTCTTACAAGATATTATTATCGGGAACTAGTTTTAATTTATCTGTATGTTTGCGTATGGTTTCACCATTGGTTTTTTTAAGTAACACATTATTTCCCTCTAAAACTGTTCTAACCTTTAGGGGTTCATTATAAAAGTGATCAAATTTATGGGAACGCACTTTTTTATTCACCCAAACGTTATCTCCTGGTTTAACTTTTAGAGGCTTTAATTTTTTATTATATCTTATTTGGCTTGTACTTTCATCTTTATTAGTTGATTTCCTGCCGCAATTTGTATTTCTTGAAGTCGCCTCATAAGATCTTGTAAATATAGTGGGTATGTTCGTAATCTTTTATCTTTAGGTATCTTCAAGGGCAACCGTGCTATTCTGCCAAATACTAGTTCATAAGGCGTAAAATTCGTAGCTGCATGTACACTCGTGTTATACGTAAAAGCTGCAAATTTTGCTAAGTTGTCCCAGTCATCATATGTTTCAGAGTAAGTTTGTACAAAGTCAGCTAGGGCAGCATGATTTCGCTCTAGTGATCCGTTTGTTTGAGGGTGGTATGCTGATGTAGTTAGATGATTGGTTTTGAGGGTTCTCATGAGTTGTTCCAATAAATTAGACATAAATGTAGCATGTCTATCTGATAGAATTGCTCTAGGAGCACCATAAACTAATATTAGATTTTGTACGAGTGCATTGGCAAGAATGCTCGATCTTAGGTCTGGTACAGGGACTAATATGATATATTTAGTCAAATTGCACTGTATGGTCAGCAAATGGCAAAATGTGATTCTTAATTTACCAACGGTATTGATGGAAACCTTATTGAAAGCTTCAATAGGTGTATCTGTAAGTACCAAGGGTTCTCTTGTTTTTAGTCGTTCAATTTTTTTCTCTAGACACTTGCTGCATATACGTACATAATTGAGAATATCATTTCTCATTCCGGGCCAATAAAACTGTTTTCTCATTTTCCGGTAAGTTTGGTTTATTCCCTTATGTCCTTCTACAGAGCTGTCATGTAATGTTTGTATTATTTCATTACGTTCTTGGATTTTTGGAAAATCAACCTTACCGTAACAGACAGTAATTTGTATGGGAGTTTTATCAAAAATTGTTAATAACATTTCTGTTATCAATCCAGGTTCTAATTTGTCTGTAAGATGTTACCTTCTTGAAATTCGGAAGGTTTTAAGATTTCGTCTCAATAATATTTTTTTAAACGATTTAAAAGCTTTTGTAAGACGTTCTGAGACTGAAGATTTCATAATGGTCGACGTTTCATTAATAACGATTGACAGTATATTATGCCCTCCATAAGGTGTTTTAAAAATTTGGCCAACTCTAGGTTTCTTCGATTTCAAATAGCTAAAGTTCAGTGCACCTATCGATCTCAACAGCCTTGAGACAGATGTGACTGGTTGACAATCCTTGCTAATAAAATGAACTATATTGTCTCTTTTGTTTGTAAGGCAATATCTGGTGGTAATGAAATTGCTTATTAGCTTAGCTCCATTTTCGTTTTTATAATTATCAGTCCTACTGCTACTATCACTAAGACTTACATACACTTTTCCGTGCTGTTGTTTGTATCGATTGATGGGTTGAAAAGAGTATAAGTCCGATAGTAACATAAAATCAGGTGAAATAGTTCAATTCATTAAATTATTTTTATTGCAGTTTATTTGTTTATTGTTTCCACTTAAGTTATCCGGAGTTTCTTTTGTTATTTGTTGCAAGTCTAGTGCTTGAGATCGTCTGTTTTTTACAGTAGCAAAAGTACTCGTTTGCGTCGGTGTGCTAGAACTTAAGTGTGTACTTTCCTGAAGACGTGGGGTGATTGATAATTTTACACTAGTCCTATATTTTCTCAAAATTTCGGCCGTTCTTTGTTTTTTTTGAACCAAGGGGTCACCCAGGACCCTTGATCAACTTAGGTACATCTGATTCTGATTTGGTCATGTTTCTTATTTTGTTACTCCTATTATTTTCTTCGAGGTTGTTGGCAATGCTTTAGGTTTGATCGTCGTTAATTTTGATGCTCTTACTATTCCTTTCCTCTGACTTTGTAATTCTGTTTTCTTCTTTTCTCTATTTTCTTTCGACCCATCATCATAACTCTTAGTAATGGTAATCCATTTTTTATATTATTTTCTGCATAAAGATATGGTCCTACTGGGTTTCTTGATAATGCATCAGCGTTGGTATTTAGTCTTCCTGGTTTGTATTTGAAAGTGTATTCATAATCGGTAAATTTAAACATCCAGCGCATCAAACGCTGACCTGGGTCTTTTCTTGTATGCATCCAATTCGATGGCTCATGATCGGCTGCGAGAACGAATTCATTTTCCAATAAATACGAACGAAAGTGATGCATTGTATATAGTGTGGCTAGACATTCCTTTTTAGTCGTGGAATAATTTATTTCGGCTTTATTTAAAGTTCTTGAAAGGTAAGCGACAAGATGGTCAAACCCATCTTTTTCTTGACTCAATACCTTTCCAATTGCATAGTCATATGCATCTGTTGTTAACTTTAATGATTAACTAAAGTCGGGGAATTGTAAAATAGGCTCTTGGCATAGGTGATCCTTTCGTATTTGAAAACTCTTTTCCTGCACTTCAGTCCATTCAAATTTTTCTCCCTTTTTTAATAAATCTGATAATGGTTTAGCTATTTTTGAAAAATCTTTAATAAAGCGTCTATAGTATCCTGCTAGTCCTTAAAATTGTCTTATATTTTCCATAGTTTTTGGTTGGGAAAATTCTCTAACGGCTTGTATCTTTTTAGGGTATGGTTCAATCCCTCGTTGACTCACTATATGCCCAAGAAATATTACTTTTTTTCGCAAAAATTTAACTTTATCTGGTTGAAGTACCATATTCGCTAATCTTAACTGATTGAAAAGTAACCTAACTTAACGCTCGTGATCTACTAAATTTTTTGCGTAAATAATAATATCATCTAGACACACTAGCATTTCAACATTTAATAAGCCTCTCAATATGAGATCTATTAGTCGTTGGAACGTGGCAGGTGCGTTTTTCAGGCCTTCGGGCATTTGTATTGGTAATGTCTATGGGGTGTCGTAAATGCTATTTTATACTTATCATGTTCATCCATGGGAATTAGTTGGAATCCACTTGCCAAATCGAAAACTGAAAAATATACGGCTCCTAACAACTGGTCCATAATATCTGCGATATTAGGCAATGGATATGCATTACCAGTGGTCTTTTTATTAAGCTCTCAGAAACCAATTACTACCCTTTATCTTAGGTTCCTCTGGCTATCAGGTTTTTTAGGGACAATCCAAAGAGGTGAATTATACGGTGATGACAAAGGTTCGATTATTCCATCGTTAAGTTTTTTTGCTACGTGTTCCTCTAAAACTTTTCTATGTACTGGTGGGTCACGATATTGTTTAGTGTTGATAGGGATGTTAGTTTCCGTCGAGATTTCGTGTGCGACGAGGTTAGTACAAGGTAAAGTGTCTCCTGGTAACAAGAAGATTTCTGAGAATTTAGAAATCAGTTGATATATTAAGTCTCGTTCTTCCAAGTTTCAATAACCGGTGCGGACAAGTCCTTTTAGGTCGTTCATTCTATCTCGTTTATTTTTAACAATTGGTCTCTCATGTTCGCTGCTAGTATCGGGATCAAATTCATGTGCAATGTATTCGAAAGGTAGAATTTCTTTTGGGTCTATTTTAATCGTAACATCATCCTTATTAGTATTTATTGCCATAATATTACATTGACCGTTCTCATTTTTTACTATTCCTTCTCTTAAATATATGTTATCATACCCTACATCCATTCGTGGTAAGTATCCTTCAGTTAAATTAGTATTGATTAAATTCATTCTTACTGTTTGACGTGTTCGAGCCTAAATCGTATATTTAGTTGCTTTACTGGTATTTTTTTGTGCCTCATTAGGGCAATTTCCTAACCTAGGAGTATCTTTATTCTGTTCAATGGCATGGGGTTGGTCGACTAATTCATTATTTTCACTGTATGTGCTGCCCGTGCTTGTTTTTTGAGTTTTATGGTTTTTTGTTCTTTTTCATCTCTTTCTAATTGTTCTATTTTCTGAAGAGTTCTTAAAAAAGGGATAGGGTTCATTACGTCATCATCTAGTACTATAGCATCATAATAATATAATAATGTGGCTCGTCGTTCCTTACAAAAGTTTCGACCCAATAAACCGCCATCTTTGATCCGAAGATCGTTAGGGATCACATGAAAAATTGTAGGTTTTTCTTGTATGGTCATATACGTTGTTCCTTAAGTTAAAACTGGGTGAGGTGTGATTCCAGTAAGGTTAATAATTTCACTAGTCTCTGCTCGTGAATATGGATGCAACTGATCTAATTTAATCAAATTTGTGGCGGCGTCTTTATCGAGCATGAGTGTTATGAAGTGATTTTTCCCTTCTGGGATTGATAACCTTATGCTTGTAGGCTCGTCGTCTACAATAAGTCTCTGGCAGGTACCAATGTGGACGGTTTCAATTCTGTTGCTTTTTTTATTACCTGCCCTGAAACATTCGGTGTAGGGGTTGATTTCTGTCTTTGGGGGCTCACCTCCGAACGACAATTGGGGTGAGCCGCCTGAGAGTTTAAATGATGTGGCAAACGGTCGCCTACTGGTTGGTTTTGATTTTGAAAGTTCTGATTCTGATAGTTAGGATTAAAACTTTGTTAATTATAACTATTATAATTATTATTTCGGGGATACCTATTGTAATTCTGACCTCTGCCTCGGTATCCTTGATTATTATCAGGATTAAAATTAGCATTCCTTTGAGTGTAATAATCATTAGGATTTTCATTATTATATCGTCCGAATTTATTCTGATAATAATTAGAGTTTCTCGATTGATTTTGAAAATTCGAATTTCTTCTCTGATTCTGATAATTTTTACAGTAATTCTGTCCATTATTTTGTTGTTGATATCGTCTATTATAATTTTAATTATTTTTATACTGCCTATCAGCTTGATTATTCCCATTGTCGATCTGTTGTTCATTAACTTGTGCCACTTGATATGATGAGAATAGTTGATTGGGATACCTATTTTGCTGTTGATATTAGATGTTTGAATTATTTCTAAAGTCATTACGAGGTAGTCCTTGATATCGCGTAACTGGAATTATACCCGCTCTCATTCGGCTCTCCAATCTCAACTTGTAGTCGAAGGCATTGGCTAGAGGAGCAGGTTTTTTCGCATCTACCTGCTGGCTTATCATAGGTGCTAGTTCTTTTATGAACATGTCTAATGCCATGTCTAGTATAGGGGTCATCACATGTGCGTTGTATCTATTGCCTTTATCTTCCATCAAGGCTTTTTCAGCACCGCTTAGCAGTAGGTTTACATAATCATAACATTCACCAACCGATTGGCCTTGTCGTTGGCTTCCTTTCTGTAGCTGAGTTTGATAGTAAACAACGGTTTTTTCTGTCACATATCTTTTGTTTAAACGGGTTATAAATGATTCGAGGTTTTCGAAATCTTGGCCACTTACGCTTATGCGTGCGGCACCTCGTAGATTCTGCAATACTGCTCTTCTATATAATTTTTTTTGGTTATCTCTGACCCAGCTTTCTTCATTTCTAACATCTTGTATATAATCCTTCTGTGGAATATTTTTACCATCGAATATAGGGATGGATTCAATCGCATGCTGAAATAAGAAGTTGGCATTGAGACACTCCATCAGCGCTTCAGCTACTGTGATATCGGCATCATTGTTTTCATTGACCATTTTCTTAGTTGTATAATACCTTACGTGCGTTTTTTTTTCTCCTTTTTTTTATTTTTTTTTTTAAACTTTTTTTATTTTATTTTTTTTTTTATTCTTTAAGTGTGTAATACTAACAAAAAAAAATTATACTACTATTTTGTTATGTGTTTTTGTTTTGGAAAATATTCTATTAAGTCCTTGACAGTTATCGCAGAAGACATAAGTAATAAGGAAATAATTGTATGTATGTATATATATATATATATATATATATATATATATATATATATATATATATATATACACATGTATGTCTGTGTATTTATTCGTGTGTGGATGATTATGTCTTTAATGTGAGCGTTTGCTTAACGCATAAAAGTGCAATAAGTTTGCTTTAATTTTTATAGGTATACGATAAGTGTACTATGTGTATGCCCAAAAACTAAAGTGAGAGAGTGTAATCGAGCGCGCTTAAATAATATCATCTGCTTTAAGCGAAGACGTATACGACCCAGGGATTTCAAATGTGGCATGTGTAGCTATACATACAAATTGCTACGTGAGCATCAGCTAGTGCGTGGTGTAATATTAAAGGGCTCTTTCTGTACGAGAGTATCTGACTTAACTTAACACTTTTTTCTCTTTCAGCAAGAATGGGCTCGACGGTCACGGTTTAAATACCGTATTAATAATTTTTTTATATATTTGTATGTATATGAGTAATCTTCTGCCTATGCGTTTATATGTTCTTGAGTGCCTTTAAGAAACTTTTTTTCCGCGAAAGTAATTAATTCATTAAATTGTGTATTTAATCGAATTTTAAAATTATGGCATCTCCGCTGAACATTAATTTCTGAATTATAAAAATTATTTTTCTGAAACGTACTTACTACTTGTTTTAAGTTTTTTTTGTTTTTTGATAAATTACTGTTTAATGTATCACAGTTATAGTAATTTTGTAACTGATTATTAATAAAATCCAATTTTTTTTCTAGAACGTTTTTCTCTCTTATAAGCTCCTGCTTTTAACAATTTTCTACCACTTTTCTTACCTTCCTTGTTACTCGCAAAATTATTCGTTGGTGGTTTCATGAAATATAATTTTATAAACAATCGTGGGTGTAAAAGTGAAATCATTAATTATATTAAATCTTTACTCTGTTTTTTAGGAATTCTTTTTCTACTAATACTATTACGTGCAAATATGTCTGTGTGTATGTATTTGTTATTTTAATAGATCGCTTAAAGTAGCAGATCTAGGGTAGAGAGCGTCCGCTATTTTAGCAGAACTAATGGGGATGAACATCTCTGGTTAGCAGATTCAGGGTAGGAACAGTGTATTTGTTCTATCTTGTAAGCGTGTAGCATATGAGGTCACTATTTTCTTATTTTTCTATTATCATTTAAAACACATTATTAACTTATTATTTATTAATTTTTTTGTTATTTTAACGACAGTTATATCTTATTTATTTTTCCGTTTATTTATTAATGTAGTATTATATTTATTATTTTCTTTATTTACTTCATTTTTTTTTTTTTTTAGTTATAACGAAATATCGCATATACCATGCTATCCGCAAAAGCACAGCATATACGCGTCCGTGCACAGTGTACTATATGGGGTATTACGCGTCATTCATTAACATGCTTTATTGAATGGTGTTTGGTGTTTCTTAAGAAAAAGATAGTAATAAGAAAATATATAATAAACAAACAAGTAGCTAGAGACCATAAACCACGGTCTGCTACCAATTTTGTTCAATAACGTTTAATGTCATTTAAGTTTGTTTTCAGCTTCAAATAAAAAACTGAAAACTGTGAACTACAGTCTCACGCTCCTTTATAGGCTGCGGGACAGCAGATAGTCCAACTATTTGTTTGTTTAAGAAAAATTAAAAGGGAGGAAGAAGTAGAGTGTTGAATATAATATCCAGATTAACTTACCTTTTTTTTCGCTAATTATTAATTCGGATGACCTGCACTTCCTCTTTCCGTCGATTTATAATTATTCATTTTAATATTTATTGATTTGTTATTTATTATTTTATAACAATTTAAATTCCTTTTCCAATTAGTTTTATGTCACTTTATTTTATGTTACTAGTATACATATAAAACAAAAAAGAAAAGAAAAAAATAGACGGAACGTCTGGTTATTCTTCTAAAATTAGTTATTACGTCTGCACTTGATGAGCGGCAGCGGGCTACTAACTAAAACGCCGCCCAAAGAAATGCACCTTGCATGAAGTTTTCGTTAAAACTTCTTCGTCTTACTTGCTATGGGGCCGGTACTTGCTGACTTCATGTGTTTAGGCTTCATGGCTCGCTTTGGTTGTCACTTGACACTTCCAAGTGCCACGAAGTATACAGTCAGCTTTGTTAGGTGACGACTCTCGTTGAGTATGACTCTGTAAAGAGTCTTAAAATTTTATCATTGGGAATGAAATATAACAGGATAAAATAGAATAAAAATAAAAATTTATTAATTTACGCAAGTCGTCACCTAAAACAAAAATCGTGTTGTTTTTAAAGCATTAAAAAAGGATTTAACTAGTCTCTCGTTAAATGACGATCACTTGCCTGATCTCAAGCTCCAAATAATAATCTCGACTGCCGTAACACAATGGCGCTTTCTTAGATATGCCTCTATAACTGTTGTATTCTAAATGTTTCTGCAGATCAAGGTACACCCAGATAATACCAAGTGGCAGAGAACCCTCTGGCGAGCTGACAACTTGCAGCTAGTTCAGGAATTCAGGACCATGGCAGTAGCATTGGGACTGCTTCTGCTTCCTTTATAGCTCTATGGGTTATGAAGCAGCTCACACTAGAGGAAGAGAAAACGCACCTAGAAGATTCTGCCAGTCTTCATAATTAATTACATGTTTCCTACATTTTGACTGGCTTCGACGATCCAAAGGGGGATCGAAAAAATTTAGGATCAGATTATCTCGCTGCTAGCATTTGTAGGCATGTAACCTCAGCTAGCAGGCGTCCAGTTAACAGTACGTTCTCGATTAAGCACCATATCGAGCGTGAAGGTGAAATCAAATGAGGTGATATCAACTCTTGACTTAATTTGGAATACGAAACAAATCACATTACCTTTTATATGCCAACCCCCACACGTTTAATTAAATCTCCAAAGTGTCAATGATTTTCGAAGTAACGAAGTTATTTGACGCTTTAGGGTTTTTAGCCTCGGTGATTGTCGTCGCAAAAATAATATTACAAGAAGTTTGACTTCATAAACTTGATAGTAACGAATCTTTGTCTGACCTATTACTTCAGTATTAGCTCCATTTTCGTGATGACCTAACCCATGTGGCTAATTTATCAATGCCGTGGTGGACTGGCTCAACTACTGCTGAAGAGTGGCGCCTTAATAGATTTTCCAGTGCCTCCAAATAGAATAAGACGAAGCTGCTTATGGTCAAGACGAAGGTGGTCCCACTATAAGTAGTTTAGTTACCAACGCTAGAGCTGTGTGGGAGCTTACTTTTTACCAGGCTTGCTACACGGCTGCTGCCAAGTCTTCGTCAACTACTAATAACGACAGCACTTCTGACTCCAAAAATTGACAAATTTTTTGACCAATTCTTAAATTGTCTAGGAGTGGCTTAAGGGTTAGCCTTGTAAGTAGCAAACTTGCACCACAAATAGGTCAAGCGAAATTATCTGCTCTTTTCCAGACGACTCTTAGACATGCACGATCAGCCCAAAATGGAATGGGCTACGCGACTAGGGAATTCACGATTTTTCAACTCTTGGCTTCTAATGTATGGTGTGTTAAATAATGATCAATATCATTTAATTTTGCCTTTGGTTTAAAATCAAAGATTGTAGACTACAGTCTCACGCTCCTTCACAGGCTGCGGGACAGCAGATAGTCCAACTATTTGTTTGTTTGTATATTGGGGAAAGGAAAAACAGAAAAAATATGTAAAGAGAATGTTAAGCTTTGTAAAATATAAACGTCCACATACCTTTTCTTCCTTTTTTTATATAATTTTATATGATTCTTAAGTTCTGCTTCTTTTGATATTATTAATTTTATTGAATTTCAACTAATAAAATATTCTGCACAATCAGGTATGCTTCTTCTTTTAATTTTATTTACTTTCACAATAAACTTCAATAATAACTATGGACTTATCGAGCAATTATAACAAGTTAGATTGAAATTTTGAGCTAATAGTTAGGAACCACACTCGAGGAGCGGTGGAAAGCTACTAACTAAAACGCCGCGCAAAGAAATGTACCTTTCACAAAGTTTTAGTTAAACTTCTTTGTCTTATTTGCTATAAGGCCAGTACTTGCTGACTACATGTGCTTAGGCTTCGTGGTTCGCTTCGGTTGTCACTTGACACTTCCGAGAGCCACGAAGTACACAGTCAGCTTTAGTAGGTGACGACTTAAGTACGACTCTTTTAAGAGTCTTAAAAATTTCATTATGAGAATAAATATAATATAAAACGGAATAAAAATATAAAATTTATTTACGCAAGTTGTCACTCAACACAGTGAAATGGTTCAGTGTGGCTCAGTGCACTTAAGTCTCTCTGGCTACGTTCTTGAGTTGACGATCTAAAAGTTTATGTCTTTCTTTCTAAGGAGAAGGTGGACACTGACGAGCTTTGCACACTAAAAAAATAACTTTGCTTGCTTTTACTGAAGCAAAAAACAAGTTTTTTGACAATCATTTCATTATCAATTATATCGTTGAATCAAGAACTTTGTTTCAAAATTCTGGTTTTTTGAGTTTTATAGCCGAAAAAAAAAATTTTTAGTTTTCTGTATAGTTTTCCTATATTCTAAAACTGATTAACTCCATTTTTTAGAGAGAACCATTTCAATATTATTCTTCCGACAGCAGCTATCAATTAAAAAAAAAATTAAAAAAAAAAAAAATAAATAAAAAAAAAAAAAGTACCATGCGGCGTACAGCAAACATTCTCGCTGTTTATCTGCAAACTCGTTTCACTTGCTTCTTTGTCATCAAATAGTATTTAGACTTAATCTTGGTAATGTGGAGTATGATGAATTAATTTCTTACTCAAAATTAAATATCTCTAGATTGCAAGTAGCCAGGCTAGTAATTTTTTTCGAAGTTTGTAGGTAAGTGACCGTGAAGTATAGAAAAACTATTCAAAAGAGTTTTGGATCATTTTCTATTCTTCAAAATTTTATTAAATGTGATTTTTTTCATATACTGAGAAAAAGTAACTGTAAACAAGCAGATACGTGCCGTCGGACTTTTAAAGTTCTTATTATGATACCATAAAGTATACATTACTCGTATACATGTGTTTCAAAACTGACATTTGCAGAACATAACCTCAAGGAGGTATAAATTAAGATAATTGACAAAATTGTATTTTTATTTCAAAATGGTACACTTTTAAAATCTACCTATATATAGACGTATAAATCTGATGGGAATGTGTCTGTCGTTAAATAGAGGATACAGTCACGTTATACAATAAGTTTTACGTTATTCAAAACTATTCGCTAACCTTAAAAATTAATCAATACCTTTTTCTTCTAGTAAATTTAACACTGTTCCTTGAGTTAATTACTGTATCCTTACTGTAGAGTCAGTAAAAGTTTGTTATAAGTTGACGTTTTCTCTTTCGTCTGTAGTTTATAATGTGTTTGTTTCTCAACATAACCTAAATAGACGCATAAAGTGAAAAATTTTCTTTTCTTGTTTTAACATGGTATATTATTACATTTTGTACACAAATCTGTACACATAGACAGTTAAGTTTTTTTGAAATAAATTCATCCATAACCAGTCATGGCAGTCATGTAATATAATGTTTTAAGAACTTTCTCCTAACCTTAAAATTTAGTCAATACCTACATTTTTTTAGTTATGTGATACTGTGCCTAAAACTCATTAAATTATAATTGTAGAGCCTACAACAGGTTTTATTAGAAAATTTTTACGTATGCATTCTTTTTTTTTTAAGAGTAAATTTTTTCAGTCGCTTAACACAATTTATTAAGACTAAGAAAAATTATTTTTTTCTCGTTATGAAATAGACTATCTGTAAATCCAACTTTGATGGATTACTAAATCTATTAAAACAGTATTGTCTAAACAACAGGTTATTAAACAGGTCGTAGCATTAAAAACTCGTGTTCTTTCATGGAAAATGATTTTATCTTTTTGAAGTGTAACTTTTTATGGCACGTTGTGAATTTTTTCGAGTGACACGAAATTTCGGAGCCCCCCACCACTTCAGCCGCTCTCTCTCTCTCTCTCTGCCTTGTCCCCTTGCCACCAGAGCAGTGCACATACGCGTAGAGTGCGACGTGGGATGGCCTTCTTTCTGCTCCGCCCCCGTTGCTACTACATGCTCAAATTTTTACTTATATATATATGTGTGTGTGTGCGTGTGTGTGTGTGTGCGTGCGTGTGTGTGTAATGAGATATTATTTGTTATTAAATAACCTCAAATTCGTATTTTAGTTGTATTTTTCTGACATATGAGTTATAAATTGCGAAAAAATTACAGTATATCTTAAAAATTAATAGAGATGTCCACAAATTAATTTAAAGTGTTTTTATAACAATATAACCTCATGAAATAAGAAAAATTGTCAAATATATCGACGGAGAAGCAAAATAGACCAAAAATACCAATTTTTTACGGGAATCCTAAAGGGGAAATAAAATATCGAGACGCACAAATAGAGGTGTTATTTGTTATGATAACATAACCTCAAATTTGTATTTTCGCTCAATCTTTATAAAATCGGAGTCATAAATTGCGAATAAATTACAGTATTCTTTAAACATTAATAAAACAGATGTGCGCGAAGTAATTTTTAGTGTTTTCATGACAAAATAACCTCATAAAATAAGAAAAATTGTCATATCTTGACGGAGAAGCAAAAAAGCCCAAAAATACTGATTTCTTACGGGTATCCTACAGGGGAAATAAAATATTGAGACGCACAAATTGAGGTGTCATTTTTTATGATAACATAACCTCAAATTCGTATTTGAGGTCTATCTTTATAAAATCGGAGTTATAAATTGCGAATAAATTACAGTATACTTTAAACATTAATAAAACAGATGTGCGCGAAGTAATTTTTAGTGTTTTTATGACAAAATAACCTCATAAAATAAGAAAAATTGTCATATCTTGACGGAGAAGCAAAACAGGCCAAAAATACTGATTTCTTTCGGGTATCCTACAGGGGAAATAAAATATTGAGACGCACAAATTGAGGTGTCATTTTTTATGATTACATAACCTCAAATTCGTATTTGAGGTCTATCTTTATAAAATTGTAGGTCTAACCTAATTCGTAGCAATAACACATATGATTGCTTCTCATATAATTTTCTGCATACAATGAATTCAATATTTTATACTTGAAGTTTCACTTCTATCGAGGGTCCCACGACCCATTTTTTTTTTTTAATTAATGCTTTAAATTATCCTAAAATATACCTGAAGGATTTACAACAGTTTTAATGATACTACTTGCGCATCTTATATCGTAGACAAAGTCATTTTTATTTATCAATTCGTTAAACAAATTTTAAATCATAATCCACAAATTATACAGTCTTTACTTAAAAAATAAATTACCAGAAGAAAAATAGGTGTTTATCTTAAAACATTGTTTAAAGTAAATTTGTAATATAAGAAGTTATTAAATATTTCTTTACCCTTTTAAAAAACATATAATCCAATTTTCAAAAAAAGTTTTGTGTACGTGAATATTTTGTATCCGTCTCAAAACTACAATTTTTATAACGCAATTTAAACAACGCAAATTGAGGGGGGGGGGGTATTCCACAACAACAGCCCTCTTTTTATGTCATAGATTACAAAGTATCAAAAAGTAACTTTAACTACAATACTAGCTAATACGTCATAATAAAAATTGTTTAATTTTTTTTTACGGATACAGAGTCGTATGTGTTCTTCTAGTTTCTTACATACGTCAATAAGATAAGTGGATTGGATAAATACGAAGCCCTCTTAAACGTGTTTACAATACGGTGAATTTAACTATCTTGTCTGGCACAATGGACAACGCAATTTTTACAATTATTTTAGTATGGTATATTCTCGTTAATGTCTCGTTCACCATCAATATTTAGAAATTTTTTCAGGGTGAACATAGACATGACAATATTTGTGCTATGACTCGCATGCAATTGTAGAAAAGCATTTCACGGGTATTGAAAATGTTCAAGCAATTACACATCCGTGAAATAATGATTTTCGAACAGAGGGGCTTAGTCGTGACCATATATATAATTTATAGTAAAATTTCTACGTGTTTACTCAATACTCATCTAATTCATTAGGTTTAAGATGTTTTTTACATTTAAAGGCGGTTAACATTTTGGATACCTTTATTATAAAAGTGCTAGTAACTCCAATAACTTTTTCTAAAATTTCTGGTTATTTAAAACATTTGCGTGTTATGTTGCCAATAATCGTTGTTCCATGGCCTTATATAATATGATCCGCTCGAACGTTTAATGCTACATGTAAACGTAAAAACATGAAAAAAGACAATTAAAGCTTAAATTAAAAACTCGTACTCGATTTTTAAATACATAAAATCATGACAAATAAAGTCAAGAGAATCGTTCCTATCAGTTTCACGGTTATTAAGCAACTAACAATGAACTTAAAAAAACAACTCGTTTCCACGCAAATCAAAGCGTTGTTCATTTTTTTTTTTTTTTTTTTTTTTTTTTTTTTTTTTTTTTTCTTTTCAATAAAAACAGTTATCATTAAAAAATAAAACAAAACTACGATTAGAAAAGATGTATTTTTTAAATAAGTTAGTGAAAAATGATCAACTTAAAAATTATCGAACTAAACGGCCTCGAACCCTTATATTAGGCGTTTGCGCACGTATTTAAACCTTCATAACAAGAGATAACAAATATAAACTTACGAGCTTCATAAAGCACTTTGAAAGCTTTTTTTTTTAATGCTGGTTAACAATACCAAATATTTTTAAGTTTAAAATAAATTAAAAAGACAAAATATATCTTTTCTTTGCAGCCTAGAATATAATTTTACTCGAGTCACACTTCTCCCCCTCGTATAAATTTATTTAATTTGTACTTCATCTTTTCTAAAAATTTTTTTAATTTTGTCGATGGCCGGATTAATTATATACCGTCAGTTTGTAGCTCTGCTGCCCTTACGACACCATCTGTTCCAGGAAAAATTCCAATTACTTTGCTTTTTCTCCAATTATTTCGCGGTGCTTGCAAATCATTTATTAGAACGTAATCATAAACATTTAACTTTTCCGTTTCCTTCTACCATTTTTTTTCTATAAATTAATGTCGGCAAGTATTCCCGTAACCAACGTTTCCAGAATACTTCGGCCAACGCTTATACTAATAGCCAGTGCTGTCTAGAATTTACATTTTTTAAATCAAAATATCCTACTTTTAATTCGTCTGATGAAGCGCCTATTAAAAAATGATTTTAAGTTAAGGCTTCCTTATCGCGTGGATCTACCGACACATGTGTGAATGTGAACCTCGACGACCGGACATTCGCTGTAAAGCCATTACAGCCGAACTCGCTGTTAAACTACTTGCCACTTCAATGTGCATTGCTTGAGTAGTTAAACACGTAAAAAGTATACCCCAACGTTTTTCATTGCTACGTTTTATTTTTACAAGAATGGGCCCAAAATGATCAATGCTGCAATGCGTAAAAGGCCTTTGTTTATACGCCAAACGTTCTTTAGGGAGCGGGGCCATGATCAGGTTCTGCGGTTTGGCATGTCTTAATTTACCAATTGTATAGTTACTTACTAACTGCTTTAATGCATTTCCTAAACCAATAATAAAAAATTTTTGCCTTATTTCGTTTATAACCGTACGACTTCCCTTTCTTTGAGTATAACCCCGGTTAATTGGTGGTGGTAACAATCGATTAAGAATATTATCTGTACCGAGGAAACTTTAAGATTAGGAACCAACACACCAACAGTGTTAGTGTTTATATGTTGGAGGGCGGGTTCGTTGCCCTGTGTAAAAGAGCGAAGTAGCTCGGATTGCCGATTATATAAAAAAAATTTTTTAAATAATTATTATCAAGTTTCAAAATTTATCTGTTGAATAATCAATTAATTCCTGCACGATATATAGCAATTGGTTTTAATTATTACTTTGTTGATTTTTATCGTTCCTTGGATATTCCTTTAAGTTAATATCTTTATCTTTCTAAATAAATTTATTTCTGCCTTTTTTTGGGTACAGACAAAATTCTCAGCTTTTCTCTTTTATATAAAACAATTTTATAAATTATCTTAACAGCTACGATTCGAGTTTTTATTCTTAAACTCTAAGAGAGACTTGCAATTATTTGTGGAGGGAAAGGTTTACTTAAATAAGCACAATCAATTTTTCATTTTTATTTTTTTTATATTTAATTAATCGTATAATTCTAAGGAAATCGTATCTTCAATTTCTACATGTATTAATTGTATTTAAGTAATCGCGATTCTTTGAGTTAATCAAATAATTCAAAATAGAAAATATATGGCACACACGATAATTTCGAATTTACTTAAGTTTTTTCCGCATTAATTTAACAGAAATTTCATGTATACGACAATTTGAATTTAAATTTTTCTCTCCTTAATTTCCACTTACGCACATTGGGTTTAACTAAGACGAATTTGGAGTACAACCACGGAAGGTTAGTGCTAGGTAAACTATCTATCCTGCAAAGTCACGTAGAGTTAGGTCGTCCTCAGGGCCCTTGGGTGCCTTGAGCACTACTCAAGTCATCGACCCAAGAACTTCACCTAAGAAACGTTATCGCTAACCCTAGTGCCTTGACTACTTGGGGGTGCGTCGTCTCCACGCTTAAAGCGGTCGAGCACCAAAAGTCCAAGTAGGAGCCGGTTAGTGGAAGTGTTACCTGTAGGTGATGTATAAACTTACTTTTTACCTCTCGGCCTTCGTACTTGGTTTCTTTCTCTCACCTTGTGCTCGTCGCGATAATGTACCGGTGCACGGAAGAATTCCAGGTCTGGGTGAGCAGCGGATTTTCCGCGTCCCAGGCTCGCTGGAGAAGGAACTGACTCTCCTTTGCGCGTCGGCGCCTTTTATGCCTTTGTTGTCTCCTTTTGTGTAAAAGGTTTACCATTCTTTTGGTGAACGCATTCTGGCGTTTGCTTAACGTACTAGATGCACATTCCCCGCGCGTGGCGTTCAAATCCGAATTTTCATGTTTGAAGTCAGTACGTGTTTCCAATAGGAATTTTTTATAAAATAAAATGAAATATATGTATAAATGTAGAAAGTTACTAAAAAATGTGTACCCTGTCATTTTCCCCCGTTGAATTGTCTATTTTATAGATTTTTATTGTAAGAAAAATATAATAAATAAAAAAATACAAATATAAATGAAAGGCGTACATTATAAATTCTAGGTAATAGAAGTGCCCCCTTGCAACCGATTCATTGCTTGCATGCCGAAAACGTTAATGATATTCAGCAATCATAAGCTTTACTATTGCATTTTTCCTATCAAGACTAATCGGACTCTGACGAAACTCGTCTCATCAAAATTTTCTGCTCGAACTTTGGCTCTCAGCAAACTCAGTTCATCTAAGTTAGGGGTAACATTCGCGAACTCACTGTTTTTATTTATCTCTCTTTTTTCCTTGCATGATTTTAATTTTGACTTAAAGCTTTCTTTCTGAATAATCTCATATAAAGTTTTCTGCTACTTTTCAAGCAAATTGAACTATACCGATTTTTTCCAAATTTAAGTCAGGTAATTCTTTTGATTCCTTCATGAGGCCTTTAGCCAGCAATCGCTTATTTCCGTAATAAAGCTTAAGCGTCTTCATTATTACCGCAGCATCCCTACCGGTTGGGAAAAGTGAATTGACTGTTTCACGAGCTTTTCCTTGCAATGCATTAAATAAACGCGATAAATTTTCTCGATTCCTATAACCTCCAGACTCAGTTGACAACTCATATGCCAGTTTTAAATGCAACCAATCTAACAGATTTCCCGAAAAATTTAGTAACGCTTTGGCTGACATTAAACGATTTAATAATCGCGTATCACTTTTTTGAACTGAAACATTATGTGTAGATAATAAAGTCGATTCAAGCACGTTAACTAAATGTAAAAAATCATTTTCGCTATCGTTTACAACGTTAAAATTACCGAACGCATTGTATGAAATGTTTCCTCTTTGCTGTTTATTGTTGCTTTGTAAAAAAATTGTTGATCGATTATCTAACTGACCAGAAAGCAAACTTCAGACTTGTTTGTCATGTTGATTCTGTCGATTCCCACTTTTTTCATCAGATCGATAATCGCCGCCTTGCTGATCAAACATAGCCTTTAACATGCCTGCCGATTCGCTCTGACTCCTTGCGGGGAACATTTTGTAATCTCTTGATTCGCAGGTTATGTGAACGGTCATTATTCTCGGATACGAGCCGCTCGTCTTCTTCATGCTGCCAGCCAGATAAATTAATACCCGTTGTATTTTAATGCGGTCAATTGATTTGGTCCTTTATGTAAAAATTGTTGCTTGTATTCTTGATTTGCGTTCCTGCATTTTGAAATTCTCCCAACAGAAAATATTCTGACGATTGAGGCTGCAAAATTTTACTCGATGCAACTTTTGGCAGAAATGCATTCATTTCTTCATGGCATGATACTTTATTGTCGTAGACTCGTTCCACTAATGGAGGGACTGATGGCGCACGTCGCTGGCTCATTGAAATGTTTCTGGGGGTTGACGCTGGAATCTCGATCAAACACTGCTGCTTCAGATTACCTCTTAATTCATTTTTGTTCGTGCCCCTAGTCCTTTTTCTGGATATCCCATACATCCTTAGAGGGGCCATCATGAATCGATCAAGTATGTGTCACGTTTCACCTTAACCTTTCGCTTCCGTCTTTTACCCGTTGATTTTAGTCCCGGGTTTCGGCACCATTTGTAAACATAAAAACATGAAATAAAGAAATTAAAGCAAAAGAATAAAATTAAAAACTAGTACTTTATTTTTAAATACATTAAACCATGAAGAATAAGGTAAAGAGAATCGTACTTTTCAGTTTTACGGTTGTCAAGCAACTAACAATAAACTCAGAAAAACAACTCGTTTCCACGCAAATCGAAGCGTTGTTCATTTTTTCTTTTTTTAATAAAAACAATAATCAATGAAAAACAAAACAAAACTACGATTAGAAAATGTGTATTTATTAAATCAATTAGTGAAAAATGATCAACTTAAAAGTTAAAGCCCTTTTATTAGGCTTTTGCGCACGTTTTTGAACCTTCATAACAAGAGATAACAAATAATAACTCACGAGATTCACAAAGCATTTTAACAGTATTTCTTTCAAATGCTGGTGAACAATGCCAAATATTATTAAGTTGTGAATAAATTAAAAAGACAAAACATTGAATATAATTTTACTTGCGTCACACTGCATATGTATTTTGTTATACGACCTTCTTTTGGTTTTCTACAGCTTCTGCAAAGTTATATTTCACAGAAATTAAATATTTCTCAGGTGTATCAGGCTTGTGTGACATCAACATGGACAGGAGACTAGACAGTCTGGGTCCAGAAAAAAAACAAGATAGAGCGTGACGAAAGTTGGAAAAGTATTGTCTCGTGTCGAGTCACGGTTTTAATACTTTGACAAAAGCCTGATGTTTTTCTAATTTTTTTTACTTTAACATGTAAAAAAACTATTAACCTTTTACCTCAGAAGTTACATCCCAATGTTTAACTGGTAGTCTATAACCAAGTTTTAGGCATTATTCGAAGCATTTAATTTCACAGTACAGCAAACCCATTTCATACTGTAAATTATTGATAGAAAAAAAAATTTCTTACATTACCAAACTCACGTGTTCTTTTAGTGCACATTGGACAGCTTTGACTAGAATTATTCTTTAACATCGTATTTGTTTTAACTTTGACCGGCACTTCGAATACACTCTTATCTTGCTGGAGCCGGCTTTTCCGACTTCGATCGCTATTTAAGTATTTTTTTTATACTCTTTTTTTTTAGAATCCTTCTCTGCAACTTCATATGGCTCCCTCCTTTCTTTGTTCTCCACTATTTTCGGTGTTGTTGTGTTGCGTTTCACATAGTATTAATAACATTGTTGTAGATCGTGAAACAGTTCAATAAATGATTTGTCATATCAACATTGGTTCTTCAAGTTGGATCACGCACACTAATCTCCTTACTGACTGGGTCTAATACTGATTGTCATTATGTAATTAAAAGTATATGCATTCTCTTCTCTTCTCTCTCAGAGACCTTGTTACCTGATGTTTTAAGAGAGCCATCTCCAAGCCGTAGCTCTAGCCACCATACACCTATGTTTCATGCTATAGACAGTAGAGGCGAAGGCTGCTGTGATCTCCGTGACCCTGCGTCGCATGTCATTCTTGCGTCACAAGACGTTGTAAAGAATTTAAGTTTGCCATGGTCAACACGATCTTGCGTTGCATACCATTCTTGCGTCAGAGCACGCTGTAAAGGTTGCCACGGTTACCCTGAGCCCGTAATCGAATAATAGGCGCGTAATAGTTTTATG
Organism: Copidosoma floridanum; assembly: GCF_036245765.1. Lineage (NCBI taxonomy): Eukaryota > Metazoa > Arthropoda > Insecta > Hymenoptera > Encyrtidae > Copidosoma > Copidosoma floridanum. Next base: position 14,838,526 of record NW_028321881.1, read on the forward strand.
TACGCTACAACTGCAATACGTCTGACAATGAGTCTTTCATTGTAGACGTCGACCTAAAACGTTGATGTAAACACCTATTTTTTTAAGACACTTATGAATTATGCGCAAGTGTTCCTGACATCTTTCAGCAGATGGTTTGAAAGAAAAAATGTCGTCAAGATGAACGAAAACACTGGAGGAGTCAACAATCACAACGGATATACTCTGCTGAGCACACAGTCTATTAATTAACCTGACAGGTACAGCAGTGTTTGAGGCTACGTTGCATGCTATAAAAACATTGCAGGGTGAAGCAAATTCTCGTTTCTTGACACGTTTAACCTTAGCCAAGGTGCTGCTCATGTTCATCGGCAATTCTGTTAAATAATGTCACTTAAAATCAATGTATGATACTTCTCATAATTCGGATATGCACAGTGATTAAGAAAATGTTGCATAGCTATTTAGGGCCCTCCAAAAAAAGTGGCCGACCATTAGCACCTTTCTGGATACTATAAGTATATGCTGCTATATGCAGAAGGCATTGTTAGCACTTAAAAGTTGCATTAAAGCCACAAGAAAATAGTTGCTAGTAAACTTACGTGGAAGATTGACAATCTGCTTTGATTGTACGCCGGTAAGACCACGTAACTATACTTCGCGCCTAGTCCCAAAACGTCGTCGCAGCGCTCAGCAGCTTTAAAATAACAGGTTATTTATATAGTCCCGATGTAGCCCAACTCGTCGACAGCAAAATTCCTACAACGTTGAAACATGCAGTCAACGTATAAGTTGCCGAGAATTTCAGCGAAAACGTGAAGTTGGAAAGATTATCTAAATTTTGTACAGCGAAACGATTTGGCAGTGGCGGAGGTAATTTTTAGTGTTTTGATGAGTGCGAGCAAACAACATTCATCTATCTAGAAAGACAAAAAGAAAATGGGCCTGGTATAATAAGCATTGGCTATCACTCCGAATTGTCACATAATGGTCCCTCAAGTTAAAGAGATACGTTGTGCGGGCGAGTGCTCACTACGCTCCGGGAAAACCATCACATGGCCGAACGTTTTTAATTGACGTGAAAGTCAATCACATGGCACTGGTTTTTCGTTAAGAAATATTGATTGTGTTTTAAATGTTTAAATCCTGACCTTTTGTAATAAGAATGCAAGGCATCGGGCTGCACGCAGTATTAAGGCCTGCTCAATGAACTATTACATAACCCGTTATGCTCGAAGGATAACAGTGGCTATCTTCAGAAATCTGACCAATGTTTTAAATACATGTTCGAGCGATGTGTGCTAGAATTGACTAGTAAAGATTTCCACCCTACTCTTCTAAAAGTGATACTCACGCGTGTTTTGAGATTGAACGACACAATTAAAACATTTGTGCTACTGGACGATGACTTGACCAAAATTACATTTGATGACAAACTGTTACATAAGCTTAAATGAAAAAGGAGCAAAGTTGTAGTTAATATTACTGGTATCTAGAAAAAAATGAAAAAACCAACATTGGCAAGTGAGTAAATTTTGAAATAGCTAGCGACAACAATAATGAAGCCTATAACATCATGAGTGCTTTGTCGATGTCTAACTCCTATCAACAGTCATTTGGGACATATAATTTAAAGTGAAGCTAAGGATCAAAGTATTTTTATTTAGGTATCAACGAAGTTAGGACGCTAAACGACACTGACATTGTCCTTACATCAACAAATTGGGATGAGTAGGCAAGATTCCAAGAGGCACCAAAGAAGTATAGAGCCTAGGTATTCATAAAGTAAATATATTGGATCTTATTTACAGATTCACCATTAAAGTTCTCAACAATACTTGTCGTTCTCTGGGTATCAGATGAGGAACGGGACTTTAGTGGAATGATTGAAGCCCTACAAACGTGGATAGCCGTATCACAGCACCTACCAGTCTTTGTTAGCTCGAATGGAAGCTTGACTGAAATCCAGCACCTGCCTCTCTGTACAATCGCGAGATAGATCGCAGGTAGTAAGTCGTGTGTGCCATTTGCATCGTGAAAGACACACAGAAACCATGCATTTGGTATCTAATTAATCTTTCAAAATCCAATAAAGTCTGACTCGTCTTCGGCATGGCCCCTAAATCAAAGGGTATAAGTTTAAAAAACTCATTGGACGTGAGTTTAGAACTTGTACAGTCACTACTAGAAGTTCTAATACAATGACGACAGAATGCCGTTACAAGTGAATCCATGATATGTGAACTGACATTCATTATATATGCCTACGTGTGTGAGTAGTAGAGAAAAATAAGAAAGCCTTCAGGTTTTTGCGGTATAGTGCTAACATAGCCAAATATTTGTTAACCTACTACATGATGTGTTTCGTGTTCAGAATCATATTCTCTCTATGCAGCATCTCATACGTTAAAAATACTAACGTTGTTATGACTGGACTTGTTTAGTGTATGGTCTTAACCGTTTTAATAAAGTGTCATTCGTGGGTCTCCTGCTATTCAATTTGTTAATTTTCTTCTTTTTTTTTTTTTTTTTCATTTAGATCAAAAGTTTTATTTTAAATGATGTAGATAAAATGAATTCTTATACTTCACATTGAAATTTATATAGTGTTGCAATTAATTTTTTGAAACACAATTTATCGGGTCGCACTAACAAGAGTTTGTATTAATTATATTAGTAATAACTAACTTATAACTATCAGTGATGGTTGATACTGCTGTTTTGGAGTTTCCTAGTGCTTTGTGCAGTATTTCTCAGTGGTTTCTTATACTACACCAATGATGTCGGGGCTGGAATGGAAGATGTGGTTTTTGTTATCTCTGCTATCGCTGGAACTACTTTTGGTTGGTCTCTTTCGCTGTTCCTTAGCGTAGTTCTAGACTGCTAATGTTTTTAAAATGCACCCGAGTTGCCTCAGCCAATACGTTATGCCTCAAGTGTATAATATACTCACGGGATGCGGGAATTGAGAGTTGCCTAAGACTTTAAAGGACAGGTGACAGATGTAAAAAGATCAATTTTTTCCCTTGATAGAACGTTTTTATGTCATCAGAACGAGTGAAAGAGGCCTCTGGCTGAATTAAGTCAACCAATCAGCGATATTCTCGCAAAACTGCTTTGATAGCAAAACAGTAGGTGGAAGCGATGATGCTTTGTTTCGATCTCATGCATTAAGAAATAACAATAAAACAGTATTAGTCTCATGTTTCTGACATGTGCAATTAAGGTTTTAGATCAATGATGATGCAAACTCGCATCAGAAATAAAAAAAAATACCAAATACAAGTGTAAGTGTGAATCTTCAGTTTACAAATCTTGCAATTAATTTTTTTTAAAATTTTTTAATAAATTTTGAATTTATTAACATGCTTTTTTAATCACACTATTTATTACAATATTAGAAATTAATAATCAACGGGCAAAGAATGTGTTTATTCATACGAATAAAGCAATGTATGCATACAAACATACATATAACATACTATTTCAATACGTACATGCATTATAACAACGGGATGGCCGCATTATATGTCAGCATATTATGAAAAGATGCACCTCGAAGCTAATAGACACTTGTAAATATAACGCGACGTATAAAATTTACTTGCCATATGAGCTTCTGCACAAATATACATATTACATTTTGCATAAATCAGAAGTAATAATTCAAGTTGTCATTGAAATATATTTGCACACTAGTTGATAATAATGCACGGATGGATGAGCAAAAAAGTGCAAACAGTAGTCAAAGTCACAGGGAGCCAGTCTATTGACGCCATCAGCAGTTGGAAGAGTCGATGCGATCCGCGTATCCTAGGCTTGTATTGTGATACAATATTAGTCAAGATAGGATTTAATTTAGTACTTGCACTAACAGGATAATACTTCGGTAGGGATTAGTCACCCTATAACGAAGAAAAGTAGAGGTGGAAATTGTAGCTAAATAGTAAACACAGGTTTGCAAAGCAATGGATACTGTGCTGCTTAATCTCAACCCCTGCATAATTTACAGGCGCCTTTTGTGACGTAAATTTCTTATTGCCGCAGTAGATTTCTTATACGAATTAGACAATGGATTAACTCATGTATCGCTAATGGCTAAATTTTGCGTAGATCCCGATAAACGATTGTCCATTCTGAGATTAGAATTGCAGGGGATATTATTATTATTGGGGTGCTCAATCAATAGTGTGGCATGCGAAGAGTGTGGCAACTGGCGTTAATGGTCTGACTAACAAACTGTGTCACACTGGATTAACAGTGAACCACAAATTAGAAAATAATACAAAGTATTCCTCGTGCACCAGCTCATTGAAAGTGGTGAACTCATCGGATAGGCTACGTAAAAATGAATACGATCCAACAATTTTTTACGAATATATACGATGACAGACAACTAGTAGAGAAGTACATTTACTTTGCGATTTAGGCAGAAATTTCTGGAATTAGTAATTCTCATACGGGTAAGAAAAGTGACCTTCGATACGAGGACCAGTCAGTTAGTAAGGGTGACTCTCTTTAAATGTCAAAAGAGTTTTTTTAACAATTTAGAGACGTGTCACGGAGGTGCTAAATGCGACACTTAACTGCTCGCCCCTTATCCTTGACAGGAAGCACCAAGCGGTTTGGCTCCTATATGGAATGTTCCACTGCCTTTTATTTAATGATAATACAGACACTTTGATTTATAAGCTATGTGTGGGGCCTTTATTTCATGCATGGTCTACGCAACACAATGCGAAACATCATCAGAAACAGCCAGGCATGTCAATTAAGAAGCTGGAAATCCAAGAACCACTTGATGGCCCCGCTTTCAGAAGGTCGGCTCGCGTGCAAGCAGAGATCATTCAGCTGCTGAATAGTCGACTATTTTGTACTTATGTACCTAAAAGTAAAGTATAACAGAAGAAAATAGTGAGGTTATCTTCTCGTGCTCAGAAATGCGAGATATTATCCTGGTAGTTGTCCATCGTTTGACTGCGAGTGCCGTGATTTTGATCTTACACGACTGGCAGTTCATAAGATTGGTCGCAATACAGTGACAACCAAGTCAAAGCTTGTTCTTATTGGCGTAAAAATTCGAGGCTGTTAGGATGAAACTTGTACTGATATGCCTCGACAGGAAAAATTTTGTGGTAGGCATGAAGGTGGCTCAGCGTGCACAGGTAAAAACCTGGAACTGTTTAAGCGTTAAATCACTCTAATTGTAGCAGCTTTTTAGCTTTGTTTGTTCATTAATACAGTAACTGATCTTCCGTTGGATTTTCTGCTATCTGCAGCTGATGACATCCTAAAGTTGTTGACTGACTGAAGTTGTACCTTTGAGTGTATACGTGTAGTAATTCGTTTTTAATGCTAAGAATATGTATTGTGCTAATATTTCTAATTTTTTTACGTGCTTTTTTCCAGCGTTCATTATGTTAGTTGGTCTTATCTTCATATAATAAGCCATCATATTTAGCTAAATAATAAAATATGGTATGTAAGCTTTGTGACTTACATTATCAGAAAAAAAATTTAAATTTTTTAAATTAGTTTATGGCAATTAGTCGTTGATCATGACACAGCTTGCTTATTTATCAATAGATGATGAAGACTCTATATGATTTAAAAGCGTTCTGCTAAATCAAAGTTAGTTGAACTTGAGTTATCTAAACTGCCATAACCATCCTATCCAGGTTTAATGAGTAGGTATCATTTCCTTTCGATCATTGCAGCGATTAATCATAGATTCATTGGTTCATTAATCATTTTTTTAAGAAAATTGACAGTTTTTTCGTTCATCTTGACGACATTTTCTTTCAAACCATCTTCTGAAAGATGTCAGGAATACTTGCGCATAATTCATAAGTGTCTTAAAAAAATAGGTGTGTACATCCACGTCTTAGGTCGACGTCTACAATGAAAGACTTATTGTCAGACGTATTGCAGTTGTAGCATACATTTTTAAAAGTAAAATCCTATACAAGGACTTGTGTGCTTATTATAATTAAATTTTTTACCATACCACCGATCGATATACATGATTAATTTACTCTTTAGACGACTACTGTGAGTGTTTGATTAAATAATTGCACTAATTCTTACTTGTGAGTGGATTGTTTAAATTTTATAAAATTTATTGTTTATCGTTACAGATTTCTTATGAATTGAGTCTTTAAAGTTTTTTGATCGATGTGCACAGAAACGTTGCTATAAAATTATAAATTCATGAAATAGCACAACTTTTTTTGCCAATTTTCTTCTCTTTGAGTTGTTTGAATATTCTATGCAGATAATGCTAAAAATAATTCTGTGCATCGGTGTGTATCAGTCAAGTGTCTATCGGATATATATACATTGTATTAGTTGTTTCTCAGTAGTATGTATGCACGTTCTCTTTGGGCATGTGTAGAAACCTAATAATAGTATCGGAAATTGTGAAATGTAATAGTATTATCTGCAGTATCAACCTGTTAACCTGTGACTGTGATAGAATTTGCTGCATGAACATAAAAGACATTAAACAATTAACTCGAAGAATAACTAATCTATCATTGACCGTGTCTACTAACTCTTATTTTTTGCTTATGTGCCAATATTGAACTCTTATTTATAGTTTAGTTTCTACTCTGATTGCGAAATAGTAGTTTTTGTACCGTGGATGCAAAGCAAAAAAACTTTCACCTGAGATGTAGGGTTTTTGTATGTTTGTGCCCAAGGTCCAAATGTCCTTTTTTCTGAGAGCACATAGTCAGAGTTTGTGCCCGCAGGCACACTTGGCCCCTATTAATCACTTTGCTTATGGAGAATGTGAAAGTACTTCCTTGTCCATGGGTGTTAAGCAATTACCGAGGACGCAAAGTGATTACGCTGATAGGAAGGAATAGTAGTTTTCGTACCTGGTGGCACATATTGCCAGGACAACCACTAGGATTCCTTGTGCTTACTCTGGTTTGATGCGCACTAGGTGCGAACCCTATTTTTCCTACTGAGGGCCCACTTAACCCTCAAAGTAGCTCAAGGTAGAAAAAATTTATTTTTTACAAGTTTTGATCCTCTTAAAGAGACTTCTACTGATATTATACTGCTATGTCTTACATTATTATTTCGTAAATTTGGAATAAATACTCATAATTTTAAAAAACAATAAGAGAAAACACAAAATTTTAATGTTTTGTACTGTTGGTACCTCTATTATATTTTCACTGACAAATATTTATTACGGTGTTATAGTTTCTAATAGTGTTTTCTAACTACTTGTAAGCACTGCATAATAAAATGAAATACTATTTTCAGAAAATTTACAGAAATCAGTTACATGAGTTCCATTTTTTATTGGTCATTTGCAACATAATTATGAAATGTATGAAACTTTCATACGTTTGTTTGGCCGAGTTTACATGTTAAATCAACTATTCATCAGCTCTTTACCTTTCATGCTTACTATTTCTCTGATCATTCCGTAGACGTAAATCATATTGCGAAGTTGAAAGTATTAGGCTTAATACACCATAATTTTCGAAAATTTTTGCGTCTTGTTACCTTTATTGGGATGCTTTGGCTAACAAACATAGAATGCAATATATCAATGTAGCATTTTCTATAATATTAACAGCATAAGTTATATTCAAGTAGACTTTGTTCTACTGCTACTGTAATTTTTTGTAAGTGCGTATAAGAAACAAAAAAATTTCTTTTCAGGCGTCAGCGTTGACAGTATGTTGCTTAGAAACGTATAAAGATGCAGTGTGTAAGACCTGCGACCAAATTAATGACAACATTAAATCTGTGTACCAACTAATAGCCAAATGTGAAGAACTATCTAGGGAAATGGATGTTTTTTACAAAATAGCTGAAAAAATGTAAGTCTTCCATAATTTTATGCTCACGTTAATCCAAACAATGTACTAACGAAAATAGTATGTTTTATAGTAACATTATGTTTTATGCTTCCTGTTTTGAGAGGCTGATTCCCATTAAATATGTATGTTGTGCTCAATATAAAGTTTACGTATACTCTCGCTTTAAACTTTTAAGACAGAATCACTAAAAATGTACAATAATGTGTCGTTTACTCGATTAAATGAAGCTCACTTCAATTCGTTTGTGACCCATCACATTAGCTTTGCAGTGTCAGGCAAAATATGCTTGAGTGTCGGGCTGACCTAGTTTTTAGTAACCTGCTTGGGTCACTACGGCTAGAATAGTGGTGCAGTCAAGCTAACTCAGTTGTATTTTTGTATCAGTATGTCCTCTGACACTGTGCTACACTGAAAAAAATTTGTTGGGACCGCCTTCTCAATTTTGCTGTAAACAGCGCCCTTAAGCGGTTGGTGCTACTGTTCTCTCTTTTTGCGTGAACCATTCACCCAAAGTGAGATAGCAGCAGCACCAAACACTTGAGGGATCAGTCCTCGTAAGTTTTAGTCGAACAGTGGTACTAAAATTGGTGATGTATCTAAACGTGTGATTGAGGAATAAATTAAATTCAAATATAAATACGTCTCACTGTAATTAAATGAATGAAAGTAAACAAAACTACGATTTATGATCATAAACTTATCTTATTCACTTAAGTATATACAAATATTATTTTATTGCATTTTTTTTAGATTGTAGTAAACGTATTAAACCTAAACCTTAAATTACAAAGAATACTTTGTTGTAATATAATGTGTGTTATCGGATCGTATCGATGAACAAGTAGATACTTTTGGTATATCTCCGTAATTAAATTTTTTTTTTTATTACTTTTAAATTGTACAACAAAAGAATGGAAGTGATAATCAAATGATATTTCATTGTACATTCTCAATTTCTTTTGTACATTCTCAATTTTCTCATGCACGGGTCGATAAAAAAACACTTGAATTAAATGATTAAGTGTATCACAAAGAAGTTAATATTGTATGCTATCTTGGATTTCCAATGCGCGAGTACATACTGCCTCAAAACTTGCGAGAACTGATCCCTCCAGTGCTTGGTGCTGCTGCTCCCTCACTTTGGGTAAACGGCTCACGCAAAAAGAGAGAACAGTAGCACTAACCGATTGAGGGCGCTGTTCACAGCAAAATTAACAAGGCGGTCCTACCAACCTTTTTCCAGTGGATGCTTTTTTACTATTCCTCTTGATTTTTCTATCTTTCTCACTCATGTGTTTCCTCGTCTTTTCTCGCGTCCCGATGCTCGACGCCATCTTTACTGTCTTTCTAGTACACACGCATATTATCATCTCAGATCCCGTCTCTCTCTCTCTTTCTCTCTCTTTTTTTTATATCCAGTGGTACCTACTGTATTGATCTCTATATTCTAGACGTTCACTTCCTAAAACTCTGGTTACCTTCAGTGGTCTTGGAGGCTGAGTGTCTGTGCCTTGGCATCTCGTCACGGTGTAAGATATATAACAGATGGTCCCATGTAGGCATAATTTTTGGGAAATACGTGTACTGTTTCATTTAAGTTCCAGAATATGGTGCATGAGAGTTGATGACCATATACACAGTTATACTAGTGAAAGTAATGGTGTTAGCGTCAAAAAAATTTATTTACATGAAATATTATAATATGCTGTATAATAAGACAGTAACAATAAAATATGTATAAATAGTAATTGGTAAACCAAGTTTTTGATAATAGTGAAAATTTCTTGTGTTCTTTGCGTTGTTTTAAAATTTCATTATTTAATACTTTTGCCCATTACCTGAATTTTTTAATTTCCTGAAAATTTTTACAATTATTTACTTTCTATGTTCGTTACAAGGGAACTTAAAAATTGTTACTTCGTATGATGCTTTGAAAAGTTGCTTTATATATATATATATATCATTTTTATTGTTTTTCATGCGTTCAACCAAATAATTTTCTATATTTTGCAGTATTACATAAAATATAAATCATACAAAACACTATTGACAGATATTAGTCCTCCACAGTTTATTATGATTACTAGTTTTGCCATAGGCAATTAACAATTGAATAAACTTAGCAATTAGAATGCTATTTTTTGACAAAAAATAATGTATAAGTTAATGTAATATAAAGGATTTAATAATTACTTTACTTGGAAAATAATTTAGTGAGATACTTCTTCAATGACATTTTTATTATGAACGTCGTTCTCAGTAAAATGTTTATTACAAATTTTACTATTTTTTTTAGAATTACTCATCAAGTGACTTGAATACCCGATTATCAAGGATTACCCGATCTCAAGCGCCTGTCTCACATGCTGATTTTGGTTCAGCTGATAGTATGATGAATTGATCACATTTAGTAAATGGTCTGCAAGGTTGTGCTGCATCTCTGCTACCCGCTGCATATTTGTAGCAAAGGCCTCTGAGTAATTTTGCATTGTGATTTGGTAGAGGATCTCCAATGAACTTTTCAGCTCGTATTATACTGGTACTATACGCTCGGGGGTGCGTACGGATTAGATGTGCCTGGCCTTAGGGCAAGGAGAAGGGAATTCGATGAAAGTGGCGTGCTAGTGGGTTGGTGCGACTTCTATGAGAACCATCATTTTGCTTCGCTCTTTCAACTATTACAGACTAATAATAATTAACTTGAAGACATTGCTATCCAAGCCAATTTATAGTAGTAGAGCATTGACTTGATTGTGGATGAGATGGGTTGATTGTGACGGAAAATGAATGAATTGAAGAATCAACATGTTGCTGTAACACAGCCAGAGTTCAAAGTGACGGGTGTACTGACTGAATCTGCTGAATCGTTTGTCTTTATTTACTGGAATCCTGGTTGTTTTAAATCTAATTAACCTTAGTAATGATGTTCTGGAAGCTCAACGTATTCCAAATAAAAAGCCAAACAAACAACGTTCCCCCAGTCTGACGGTGCCGACTAGATCGCAGACCAATAGTCCCAACTCCATTTCTTCCTACACCGTTCGCTTCAAGTTCATATTCATTCGTAACGATATACTTTGTGATGCTAGAAAATACAATAAACTCAAACTAAGTACACTTCTGTGAGGCACTTAATCAGACACGGTAATACGTTTGTATGAGATACTCTCAGGAGCCGTTTTTATCTCTTACTTCAAACCAAGGGTAGAACTGCCGAAATGGAGTACCAGTATGCCTGGGCTAGAAATGGCAACATTTACGTGTTTAGAAAAAATAAGTTAGAAAGAATACTGACATGTGATGAGGCTGACCTTGAAAAGTTGGTTTGACATGCGCGTCGATTTGTTGTCGCCACCCGGTGTCCGTTCTGTGCAGCACTTAAGGTGGCTTATTTTAACGCCAACTCAGTCAGTGATCATTATGATGATATAAGGGAGTTCTTGAGTGATCGCAACATTAATATTTTATGCATTTCGAAGACTTGATTTACCCTGGTTCGATGCTCTGTGCTCCGTAGAATCCTGAGATTTAGCTTAGTGAGAAATGACTGTTGCTTACTCTGTACAACAGGCAATAGACAAAATATGTTAGACAGTAAGGTTACCATTTACACTGTAGTTAAGTTGAAATTTCAAGTCATTGAGGCCCCACAAATTACATAAATTAACGATATGGAATATATAACTGTTAAGATTGATATTCTACCTGCACATAGGCTTCTTGTTGCAGCTGTTTACAGATGACCCAAGAGTCAGGTACTTATAGCTTTTTTCGAATCTTTTAGTAAACATGCGCTTCGGTATTCTGGCTCTGTAATAGCAAGTGACCTTTATGCTGACCTTCGTGAACATAGTTACTACTTCGTCATCTGATTTCCGAGTACTCGCTTCATCTCGTGCCGTACGATGCTACGCATCATAATGATTGAGTGCATCTACAGATCTCAAGACCTTAGAGAATTTGTCGTGGAGGCATTTCCTTTTCCCCTGCAAAATTGTATGAACACTGAAACGAGTGAGCTTGATGGCCTGGATATTGAGCATTCCCTGGCAGCTTTCCGTAGGGTGAGATTGGTGATCCTTGACGTGCGTGCACCTTTCGTGAAAGGCACTTATGAAGAACGCCAGAATAGCTTCGTAGCTCACTATTGAAATCCTAGATGAATGTAGGCATCGTTGTATACGAGGGCACGCCAGTCGGGGGATGTGGATGCCCTAGCTGAATTCAGGGTACTCAAAAGGAAATTAATGGCTCATATTAAGCAGTCATGTGGGTCTCGTATGCGAGCATTTCTCATAGGTTTGATGATCAGGCTAAATGTTGGCGCATTCTTAGCCGATTTGGTATTGCGTCTACCAAGTCGCGATGACCCTTGATGACCATGACTTCTCACACGCTGTTGCAGCATTATTCTTCGGGATCCTTTTTGTCCCCGTCCAACTCTCTAGGTGAACTGAAGGACATTATTTTGTCATTACCGCCCTCTGATGACCTCTTACGTTTCAACCCGGTTGATGTGGTCCAGATTTGTCAGTTGATGAAGCGTTGTCTTTGCTCGTCGTAGAGCCGCAGTAATGATGATTTGTTGCTGGAATTCTTCTCAGGATTCTTTGGTTATATCACCCTCTATCTTGTTTATTTGTTCAATCAATCCCTGGCTACTTGTGTCTATCCAACAATTTTGGAGCTTTCTACCATTATCCCGCTTTTACAGGTACCAAATCCTCTAGAGGCTGGGAACACTCGTCCAACCACCAATGGCCCCCATTTTGCTTAAGTTCTGGATTGCTTAGTGACCAACCAGATACACAACTATCTTGAGGTTAAGTTGCTTTTCTTGCTGCTCCCAGTCCGGTGTTTGACGTGGATGCAGCACTTGTTCCGCATTGCTCAACGTGACAGACTATATTAGGTTAAGTATTGACTGAGGTCTTGTCATGCTGGTGGTCTACTTTGACTTTTGTGATGCTTTTGACACAACTGGCCATGTGGCCGTGCTACGCTCACTGGCTGGAACTAACTTCTCAGCTGATGCTATACGTTAGTTACATTCCTACATTATCGATCGTTATTTTGCTATATTACGGTTAGGTAGAGAACTCACAGAAGCGCTACCACCTACCTCTGGGGTCCCTTAATTATTGTGACAGGGTTCTATCTTGTCTATGATTTTTATAAATTGTGTATTACTTGTTTTAAGATGTTGTAATGCTATGTTGTTTGCAGATGAGCTACAGGTCTATATTTAAAATAAGCCGTTGGAACTGGAGGTGACCATTTCTTTGCTTAATGCTGATTTCGAGCAGGTGGTTTTGCTGGATAACTGATTGAGGACTCGTGCTTAACGATAGGAAAATCCATGAAATGTTATATGCTTTAGTGCAGCAGCATATACGTATAGTTAAGGATGCCCTACCCTCTGTAATGGTAAACGGTCATTTGGTTGTTTTTACTCCTAAAGTTAATAGCTTGGGTATTGCTCTTAGTAAGGACCTGCCCTGGAATCACCATGTCTCTCATTTGAGCTCATGGGTTCATGGGGTCATCGATTGCGCTGTTAGAGTGGGGGGATTTCACTGGGTTTCTTGCGATGTTGGTCACTGCCTTGGTTGTGCCTCCTTTTACTTACTGTTGCTTAATTGTTATCCTACACGGAGAGAAGTGCACAGCTCATAGCAGCATGTCACGCCATCTACCTTGAGGTGATATTACGTCATAGCCATGCAAACTGCTTAGCAGACTAGAGGAGTATTACATACACTCTTACAGCTAATAGGAAAAAAGCAGCTTTGCGAAGAGTGACGATCATAGCTACTGTCCATTCTATATTATATCGTCGTGCTTTCGCGCTTGCTGATTCCATTATTGTACTTGAGTTAAGGTTGTATCATAACGTGCTTCTTTCTTTTTCTTAAATTACCTAATTAAAAGGATTGACTAAGTATTCAATTACGTTGAACTTACTATCCAAAGTTGATCAAATCAAATTTTTTCTTATTTTTTTATTTTTTTTATTTTACTGAGGTAAGGCATACGTTTATGGTTAATATAAGTAACCATACGTTCAAAGTTAATATAAAAATAGGGTAAACATTAAAAAATGCTAATTTTGTACATTGATTGTTTAGAGTTAAAATGGAAGAAAATATGAATAAACACATCTGGAAACTAACGTGCGAATTGTACCAGAATTTGAGATACTGAAGACGTGACATTTAGCAGATAATTAATGTATTTAGTAATTTTATAAAAGATATTAACAATCCTCATATTTTAAGGAAATTGAATAATAACCTTAAAAAATGCTGTAAGCGAAAAAGTATCATCTGGGATATCAAATTCACTTTTGAAATGTACTGATCCATTTAAGCAGTTTCAAAGTGATGATATTCGTTTAAAAATATATAAAAATTGTGGACTACATGTTAAACCTGAAACAGTAGCAATCGAGACCACTTAAAAAAATACAATTTCTGCATGACAATAAGTTCATTGATAAAACTGTGAAATCCTCAATAGCACATTTACCGATGAAAAATTCATTAAGAAAACTATTGGAAATCAAAGGACCTTTTGATGCTTTGCTATCACATATAAATCTTGTATGAAATAAAAAAAAGTCGTATCTAACTATATACAGTGCTCACATTGTAAAACGTTGCTTAAAACTTGTTTTTTAGGTTATCATTCAATTTTTTTCAAATGTGAGGATTGTGAATATCTTTTAAAAAATAACTAAATACATAATTTATCTGCTGAATGTCACTTCTTTAGTATCTCAAATTGTAGTACGATTCGCACGTCAGTTTCAAAATCTGTTGATTCGTACCTTTTTCCATTTTAACTCTAAACAATAAATTCACAAAATAAGCATTTACTAATGTTTACTCTATACTTATATTGACCATAAATATATTTCTTACCTTTGTAAAATAAAAAAAAATAAAAAATAAAAAAAAACAATATGAAATTGACTTACGATAATCAGTTTAAAGTAATTTAATACTTAGTCAGTATTTTCAATTAAATAGTATGAGAAAAAGAAAGTAGAAGCACGTTACAATAAAACCTAAACTCAGGTACAATAATACGATCACCAAGCGCGAAAGCACGACTATATCACATAGAATGGACAGTAGCAATGATCATCACTGTTCGCAAAGCTACTTTTTTCGCATTAGCTGTAAGAGTGCATGTCATACTCCTAGAGTATGCTAAGCAGTTTGCGTGGCTCTGTCCTGATATCACCTTAAGATAGATGCCATGACATGTTGCTATGAGCTATGCACTTTTCTCAGTGTATTACAGTAGGTTGGGCTAACTCACTTTGCCTTTTCGTCGGCAATATTTCTTTCAGTTGATGATGTACCGCACACTAACGACCGGCTGCCCCGATTATCTTACGAAATTCTTTTCTGGCACGTTAGACTAACGTAGGTTGAAGCGACATGAAGCCTCCTTGTTGTTTAGACCAATAGCTCGTACGACTGTGTATTAGCGTTATTTTGATTTTTTGGCATTGGTCTTCTGGGACGGACTGTCATTTAAAGTCAAAATACGAAAATCACTGCTCTTTTTTAGGGAGGCTTTTTAAAATTATTTAATAAGGCTTACATAGCCTGGCCTTGTCAACTATCTAAGGTTTACCAAAATTAAGCCCATGCTGTTTGATCCCACTGGAATGTAATACTTTTGAGATGCAATTATAATCCATTGTAAAATCATGTTGTGCGTTATAGATATCGTAAATTTTGTAAATCCTTGCTTCTTTTTTGTTTATTATAATACCAATAATAATCATTTGTTGCCATTCGTATCTGGCATCCTTGGCATAAATACATTTTATTATCAATCCGTCAGTGTCTATCTCTCAAACGTTTTCGTATACTCGATAACACCCGTAATTACCTGTTACTGGTAGAGGCGATGTGGATACCCTATAGGTTGGCAGAAGTAGTCTAAGAAAATCGCTGTGAATCAGATGCAATTTACTCTCCACTTAAAGCTTGGGCATTTTTTTAAGAATATGATTGCAGCTTGATAATTTATAGAGCTCTAAGGAATAATTTTATTTCCGAAGGATGCTCTATTTTTCAATATACAAACGATGTCAAATGAGACGGTGGAAAGACTGCTTTCCACAGTAGCATTATCATCGCATGACGAATCCCTATTAAAGATGAAACCAATTATTTCAACGGGTGTCAACAGCTACTTCAGACAGAATACAACATGCGGAATAGGTACCTGCATACAAACCTTCGTACTGTTTAAAAAACGATGTATGCAGAGTACCCTGTTTTCCACAATCATGTTGATGCAGTTAACGTTGAACAAAATAAAATGAACTTTAAATGTGAATTTAACTTCCTTCAGGTTTTGTAGAGTAAATATGTAAGGTTGCAAGCCTTCGACTTCGTGTCTGAATCGTTTGTATTCTGCAAGTAACATTGTTTAAGTCTCTTTTTCTAGTGTGATCCAAAGGGGCGATAAAACCTATAATTCCGTGAACTTGGATTGGTCCATTATTAATATCATAATTATTACTATTATTTTTTTTCGTTGTTTTGCTGCATTTTTTAATATATTTCTTAAAACGTAAAAAATATTTCATGAAACGATAACTCTTACAAAATTGATCTTTACGCATTTTCATACTTTCTCAGAAAATATTAAACTTACAAAAGAAAAAAAGACTTCAACAAGCCGACATAGAACTGCTTTTCTTTAACAAACGTAGATGTATTTAAATGTATTAAAATAAAAATTATTGTTTTTGAGTAAAACAATTTCATAACGCCTTAACAACTATAAAGCTCATATTTTACGCATAAAATTAAATTCATGTACAAGTAGAACATAGCTTTTTTCTTACTCTTATCTGATTTTTGTCAAAAAATAATGAAGTCACAAAGTGTGGCTAGCAATTACACAATACTATTAAAATCTTTATATCAATACACAATATGATTCTTTAATTTTTCTTTTCACGTTTTTATCGTATTTTAAAGACAGCCTGCTTTTCAGTCGCTGAATTATTGAAAATTCTTTCTTTTATGCGGCAAAAAGTTTTAGAGAAAGCCATAGAATTTATTTTGTGTACATTATCCTACTCCCGCTTTTTTTCTTTAGACTAGTTACTATTCTACGTTATAACATTACAATTTTTATTTTTACTTTATTATAAGACTTATGTAACTTCATATAATGTGACATTTTTTCGTTTTCTTTTTAATTTTCCTTTAAAATATTCGTTGTATTGAATCTAAAATTTTCTTAATTTTCACTCAGCGATACACGTACACACAAACTAAAAACATATGCAATTAGGTACACATGCAACTAATCAAAAAATTATCTTTATAAGGCACTGCTACAGAGTTATCAAGTAAAATTTTTTATTTGTGGTTTTTTTGCGTTAATTCGATTTTCAGCTAATATAAAATAATCGACTTTGTAATTTAGAGCATAGTAGCCGTGCCAAAACAGGTAAAAATGTGAGAACGTTTAGGTTGAGCTAGAGCTAATACACTTAATAAATTAAAAATTCTATGTTTATAAAAATTACTATAAATTTTGACAGTTACGTTTATTTCATGAAACTGCCCTTGGTAATATTTAACCTCAACGAAAAATAATTAAATTCAAATAAAAATTAAGGTATTTATATGTATACGAAACTCATAATAACTACTATGAACAAAAAGATAAAGAGTATTTATTTAATATGAGTGAGACGAAAAGTGAACAAAACGTGCCGAGTAAAATATGCACAAGGCTTTAATAGAAACAACTATTAGTAAGATAGTGACTAGGCTTGACAAAACCAACAGTGAACTGCGTGATTTGTGCGATGGAGGCAGAATAGCTCTGTAATTTGCTTTTTTCTTATTTTATGAAGCAAGATACAGTACTGCTTTTCAGTCAGTTCGTAATCTCCAATAGTACGCTTTAAATAACATTTAGCTAATTTTTTTGCCGTTTTCCTCAAACCATTGAAATAAAGGGTTAAAGGGGATTAAAAATAAAAATCAGTTCCTTTGAGAACGAGTTTTGTGGGGAAAACTCTTTGACTTATTATTTTAAGAAAGCGGGCTGTTAGTTCTGAAAAGGCTCCCATAAAATAACTATCTTAATCACATAACAAATTGGTTTAGTGGTTCCAGTGGTCAGTAAAACGTTTGAAAGTACTTACCAACTATAAATCCAATGCAATAGATACGTACTCTCTGCAGTGCATGAAAGGCTGAGAACTTGAAGTAAAATTTGTAACTCTTCTCAGCCTTCGTGGTGTTTTGAGAAGTTGCACATACTGGTACTTCATGGCATATTTTATACTCTTTTTAATTAATTTTGGAAATATGAGTTATTTAATTTGAAGAAAGAGAAGTCCACTTAGACCTAAGTATCTAGACCTAAAAATCGCTGAGGTGTGATGTCCCTAGAGGAAAAGTCTTCCAGATTTTCCTTGTAGGTACGTAATGACATTGTGCCAATGGGACCTAAAAATAAATCAAAGAACATCGGTTTGCATCAAAAGTTGCTCAGCAGAAGGGCACTTCATGCAGATAGCTAAAAATATAAGTAGAATCAGACCACCGACGGATTGAGTGGGACTAAATAGAACTGTTTTCAATGCAATGACTTAAAATTTCGGCTATCAAATAAGCTGTGCTGAGTTCTAATCTTGAAATTGAAACACATTAAAACGAAGCAACCTTGCTTTTGGCCATGGGAATGCTATCTATAATTTCATCTCTTATGATGACTTATAGGTACGATACTGCAGCGTAAGCTTGCTTAAAAGCATCAGAGAAGCCGTGTACTTCAACTCTTTTTACTGAAAGAGAGAATATCGTCTACTTCAGGACACTGAACTTATTTAATCGAGGAAGAGCCTGTAGTCAACCTCATTTAGTCTAAATGACATTATAAGAAAGATGATTATTTAATTGTTTTATTTGAATTTCAACAACCACAGCGACTAAAGTAATATTTTATACTAAATCACAAAAGAGTCTAACCATCCGAAAGGATCGCAAAGATGAGTGATTTAGAAAAGTAATAGACGCTTAGTCTAATGGGTGATTCTAAGTAAATGCCCAATTTCAAATTAAAATTTATTTCTATTTCGATTCAAAGCTACACCAAAAATAAATCTAGTATCTTTATTGTGTAAATTGTTTATCATGTGTTTAAACACTACATCTCAAGGAAGATCTTAAAAAACCTTGGGATCGTTGAAGCATCGTTTTTAAAAATTGAATCCTCTTCACTTGACAAAAGCTTTTACCTGTTTTCTTTGAACGATAACATTTTTAAAACTCTGACTACCAAGTACATCGTAGACATATCTTTCTTTCAATAATACAACAGAGCACTTCGGATATTCTTTTTCGTGATTAATTGACAGTTGATCTAGTAGACGTGATGCTGAGTTGGGTGAACAAGCCAAGCCATACGTAACTGTAGTGAGAAACTATGTTTGCGCTGGAGAAACATTATCAAATCTCCGCAAAATCGACTAATATCCCTGGTTTTCTGGGTATATAAGTCTCTGGCGGAACATTTTCTTGAGATCTGCAGAAAAGTCAAACTTGTTGTTTCCAAATTTAGACAACAAGTCGTATAAGTAGAATAACTAGTAAAGGCCATCTGTAGTATCAGCATTCATCAATTGCGAGCCAGTAAGCTTCAAACTGCCGTGAAAAACTGTTATAAACTTTGTAGTTGAACTGTATTCACGCTTAATATCGATGTGGGATGAAAAATCACATGTTTTACTTTCAGTGACCAGGGTCATGTAATTTAAGTCACGGTACTTCTACATGAAACCAATATAAGCAGTCTAAAGAAGAGCATAGCATATGAGCTCTCAACTTGTTAACGGAAATAGGGGCCTTACATGATAATCTAACCTGATAACAATAATTTTCGTCACGTAAGAAGGTACGTTTGAAATGCTCTTTGCCTTAACTTTCTTTAAGAGGAGAGGCTTGTGGAAATTTCGAATTTCTTCTAATCACCAAAACTTGTGTAAAATTCTGTTAATCTTTAATTCTAGCAAGCATTGGTTCTAAAACAAGCCAGCTTAGATAAGAGTTATACTTAATTTGTTCTAAAGGAGAATCCTTCTTATTGCCCTATTTTATCATCTAAGCACAAACTTTGAATTCTAGAAGCCGATTAATGTTTCCACTCTTGCAAAAGTCGAGGTTAGCCATATGTAATTTTATTGGATATTTAAATAAACTAGGGCCTGAGAATTGTAGAGGCTGGTAGGAGGTGACTTAAGGGGATTCAGCATATTGGCAGGAGTTTCTACTTTACCAACTTCTCTATTGTGAGAAATTACGGTTAACAACTTATTACCTAGCTGTTTTAATCCAAAATAAGGAGAAGAGCCCCCAAGTTGGAACTTTGAATAATCAATTGAGCCAAAATTCAATGCAATCCGTTGCAAATTGAGAGAGAAAAGTTACATTTCCTGATCATAAAAGAGTGTGTTAGTGTGCATAATCTGAGATGTAACTTTTTTCAAAAAGTAATGCATTGAATTATCTGAAATTTTGACAGAGCCTCTAAAATAAAGGAAATAAACGCTGGTTCTCTGATGGTTTTTGAAAACATTCAGTTCACATCACAAATGTACTGAACATATGCAGATTTATAGGTTATGCAATGCCATTTACGACAAATATCAATTTTTCAAAACTCAACAACTGCAAAACTACGAGAAGAGCCGTGTTTACCTTTTTATTTTAAAGGCCCAGTTCAAATTTCAGATAATTCAATGCATGACTTTTTTAAAAAAGTTACATTTCAGATTATGCACACTGACATTCTCTTTCATGAGCAGGAAATGTTACTTTTCTCTATCAGTTTGCAACAGATTGCATTGAATTTTAGCTCGATTGATTCCTCAAAGTTTCAGCGTAGAGGCTCTTCTCCTTATTTTGAATTTAAACAGCTAGATAATTAGTTACTAACTATAATTTCTCACAATAAAAAAGTTGGTAAAGTAGAAACTCCGTCCAATATACTGAATCCCCTTAAGGGAGTGGAAGAGCTTTAACTGAAAACTATTTTTCATGCTAGACGAGAGAATAAGAATGAAAATTACTTTCTTTGTAGCTAGCAAAATAGTTTCACCGCTGACTCCAGACAAACGTACACTAACTTTTTGGTTATCGACCCTACTTAATTGTTCAAGGATTTTGAAATGTGATTGATGACAAAACAAAAAGTGTGAATATGTGGATTATTTACTGACGAGCTAAAAGAATCAGACTCTGAAGAAAAAGAGTGGTCGTTGACTGTATTCAACTTATGAGTATTAAAAGTATCCTTTCTTGTTCTATCAAAGGAGTTGGATTTAAGGAATTTTAATGAAGTTGCGTGTGGTGTTATTTATATACCTATGATGTTCTTGGTGAGAGACTGATCAAAGATCATTTGTTAAAACTTATAACCAACAAAAATAAACAACAAAACTGGATATAAAATTAAACCTTTGAAAACTAGTCCATAAAGATAGTATGAAACTTATAA
Source organism: Copidosoma floridanum (assembly GCF_036245765.1). Lineage (NCBI taxonomy): Eukaryota > Metazoa > Arthropoda > Insecta > Hymenoptera > Encyrtidae > Copidosoma > Copidosoma floridanum. Next base: position 14,859,900 of record NW_028321881.1, read on the forward strand.
TCATAGTAAAAGCAAGGCTAAATGAGCTTAGAGTAATAGACACTATACTAAAAATGATGGACAAACTGAAAAAAAAAAAAAATTTAGACCAACAGTGGTTATAAATGTTCAAGAATAATCAAACTAATTGAAGCAATGGGACGAGAAGTATGAGTATTCATTAGTGGATCCACCAGACCATAATATGTTAAAACGACTACTTTCAAATTGTTTATTCGGGACCAATCGCTTAAGCCCACTCAGCCTAGTTTTACTACTTTTTGCACTGCAGATGTTTACTGTATAATTAAAGTGAAATAACGATCAGTTTTAATGTTGCAAAGTCAGCTGAGTTAGCATATTACTCGCTTAGTAAACAAACTATTTTCTCTCACTGTAAATCAACACTAAACTTGACAGTAGTTGCTGTTTAATTTATAAATTGAATTCATCTATTTAAACTGAGTTTCTATCAATACTTATACTTTCGTTCATTTTGCCTTGTAACTTCTGAATTTTTTAATTTTCCTTGTAGACACACTTTGTTCTACACAATTAAGTCTTTCTTTGTATTTGATACGTATCAGAGCAATTCAAATAATTACAACAGAATTGATAATCTCTTAAGTAATGTTTATAAATTTTGAATTAAGAGACTTACTTAACCTTTAAAGTTTCTGAATGTCTCCAATCTGTTATTATGCATAAAAAGATGTTCGATAAATTCTTGGGTTTGTACTTTTCACCTTCCACTTCGATTTAAAACTTTTTGTTTTTGGCTAAATCGAGGCGTTGATGTCGATAGTTGTAGGTGAAGACTGTCTGGTAGAGCACCTGTGCTCTATGCAGCAGATTGCTGAAAATGATGAAAACACCTGTACTTAAAAGCGACATACACTGGCGTCGCTAAGTCGTCCAACGGCAGGGGAAAGGTCTGTATTTGAAAGCGACCAGTAAAAGAAGCTTACGTTGGAGTTGCTATGCCGTAGCCCGGAGATACAGACAATGACTAATGTACCAAAAGAGAAAAATAGAGAGAGACAGAGAGAGATAAACAAAATAAATATAAAATTTAGTTGGCAATACGCTTTCGCCCTGCTTGAATTCGTCGTTGCTATGCCTAAAATCTGTTGAAAACCAGTTATACAGTGTTGCTACGAAATCGGAACGTTATAATGGCACTAATTCTCATCATAAGACGAACTTTTTCAAGAAATTTTTATGTAGAAACATAATAATTTTTATAAAATCAGTTTTTTAAGTATCCTTCATACTTTACAGGTACGCAACTAATAAATATATGCCTTGTATTTATAAACGATATTATTCATTACAAAATGTGTAATTGAATAAAATTTCAAAGTGTCATATAAAAAATACACACAAAAAAAGTTATTGAATAAAGTATATGACTTAAATGTAAGTTAAATATGTGTAGATATTCGCCTTAACCACTTGAACGTTGAACTTTTTTTAATAAAATAACAAAAAAACGCTACGAAATGGGCGCGTTTAAATGGCACCAATTCGAAACATAATACAAACCTGTTTAGAAAATTTGTATGTACAAACAATATAGTTGTTTTTAAATCTGGTTTCAAAGTATCCTTCGTGCTTTACAGGACAATAAAAATATGCCTTGTAATTAAAAATAACATTTTTTGTTAAATATTTTAATTAAATAGTTTAATTAAATAATGTTTAGAAGAGATATAAAAATATGTACAAAAAAAAAGTTTTTAAAAAATGTATATGACTTGAAGGTTAGTTGAATACATAAAGATATTCATCTCAATTGCCTGTACACATAATTTTTTTTTTTTTTAATAAAATAACAGAAAAACACTCTGCATCATAGATGATTGATATGATAAAATTTAATTGCTCTAAACTGAATACATAAGATGTATTTGAAATAATTTCACGTTTAGAAAAAATATTGCACAAGAAAGCGATCTTGTAAGAAATAAAACTAAAAATAATCGATTAGTACTATTTTATCTAATCACTTATTAGCATTATCGCTATATTACAATTTTTAAAACTTTCCATAAAAACTGTAAGTTCGAATTTAACATTTTATAAAGAGCTTACGTGGAAAAAAAGTGTAGTAAAATTTTTTTTTTTAAATCTATGTTTTATAAGCTTTCATCATTTGATTGCATTTTATTTTACCTATCTACATCTTCCTACAATTATTTTAATTACTTTTAAATTAGCTTGATTACGGAGCTATAGGGTTAAATAATTAAAAATAAACTGTTCAGAACAATCAACTGCAATTGTATCAGAATCCCTCAGCACACAAAAAATTTACGACGCAGACTTGAATCTCACTAAATATAGTTTTGGGATCGCTGAAAAATATCGATTTCTTTTAGCCTTATCAAGTCAGCGTTTTGAAATAAGCTTAAAAAGTTGTGATACTCACCCCTGATACTTTCAAATAATAAAAATCTTTTATCAAAGCATTAAGTTGTGTATATAATAATACTATGTTTTTGAGGGTGCTGAAACTAACTCTAGAGTCCATGATATTTTATTAAATGAGATTTTCGATATAATTAAAAAACATCATAATATTTGACCTTACTATTTTGAAGTACGAAAAAATTATGCCTGAAGTATTTTGTTGTCATATTTTACTATAACAAATTATTTAGAGTAACGGAGAATGGTGTACTAACGTGGAGAAAGGAGCTGGTGTTGAGAAGGGTTGTTTGACGATCGAAGGAGGCAACCATGCATTGGCTGAATTTATAATATCTGGTGAGAGATTAGTAAGTAAAGCTGCCTCCGAGAGCGCAAAAATACTGGAGCTGTTTGATTAAAATAAATGTATTTTATGTAACCTTTTTCTCTATATTTAAGTACCAAGTAGTTGAATTTGAACATTATTGTTTTTACGGTCACTGAAATATATGTAACCTTATCACTTCGAATTTTGACTTGAAATAATATTGATATATCAATAATAAGATAGTATACGAAGTGGTTATTCGAGCATGACCTTATAAATTTACATTATATTTACCTTTTTTACCTTTACAATATTGATATATGTTCGTTAAACTTTAAAATACTAATAAAATTAAGACCTGCGATGGGTTCGTAGTAAGCGTGCTAGCTACCTAGCCAGAGGATCTCGAGGGATCATGGGTTCGAATTTCATCTAAAATTATTGAGACTTTTTTCTTGGGCTTTTTTAATGAAATAAGTAAGTAAGTAACCAGTATGCCGAAACACTACTTATCGGACTTTTGAAACAAATGGTCGATTTTTCTGGTGATGTAAAGACCTCCAGGTGCTTCTTTGTCTAATAAAAGCCTACATCGGGCAAGCTCATAGGGTACAGTCACTGTCAGTAATAAAAAGGTCGGTACCGCGAATCACATGGCTTATTGGAAAAGATCATTTTATACAAACTTGACAATAGCTGGGGTATGCTTCAGACAATCGCTGCGCCCTGTAAATAGAACCCAATAGAATAGATAACCGAGTCATTTGAGAAAAACTTTGCCAGAAACCTGTAATAAAGACTCGCGTATTTGGGAGAAGGAGAGTAACTACGGAAGTAGAACAAGGGAGGTTAAGATAAAGATTTAGGACATAGTATACGTAAGAACACCTTAGGTATACGTGGAATCTTAGCACTAATACCACCAATGAAGTTAATATTTTGAGTTATTATTATGCAATCCTTATAGTTTTATAGTCGCAAAAGCTAAATGCCATGTTAATTAAAATCCATAATAATATGTTATTAAAATAACCTAAAGAAATCTCCACAGTTGTGCCAAACATTTTAAAAACAAACGAAAATTATAAACTAATTGTCTTAATATATGTGTTTTATAACTGTTCAAAATAGTCATGAAATTCGGGTCCAGTATCAAAATGTTTTGGATACAATAGTAAAATTTTTAGAGTTGTATGTTTAATATTGATCTAAAGTCTATTGGTGTTTATTTGTAGACATTGCAATAAATTTATCTTTAATTTAAATTTACATACCCAACGAATATAAATCATAATTATACTGCAAGGTTAAACAATTGAGTACTTTAAAGTTTTATTTATAAATTGCAAGACTTTATAAATTTATGTAAAATATCTCAAATAGAATAAAACAGACTTAATAACTAAATCTAGTGATTCTGGAAAACTGTTGAATATTACGCCCCAGTCTGATTAGAAGTTTGTAATATTTCAAAAATCAAAGTAAGAATACTAAGATTCTTTGGGATTATGTCAAAGACTTAATCTGATAGAAATACAGAATTTGTATTAAGTTTTAGCAACAGTGAAAAACAATTTTATCATACAGAGACACTGTGGATAAAATTTTTCAGTATTTTCAAGTATCAAAGTCAAATATTAGGACTTTTTAAAGTTATGTCCAAAACCTAACCTTAATTGAGTATTAAGGTTAAAGTTAAATATGGTCACATTGATTGACAAAATTTTTTCAGAAAGTTTTATGTATTGTTTTTTAATACATCTCACCATTTGGTGGAGATAGATCATGTACGAGATAGGTCATATAAATATAAAATGTATACATATGTTTATTTGTGTGTGTGTCTGTGTGCAGAGATGAGTAGAGAGATTGCTAACGCCAATGCTACGATGCGAGACGACTTTTTGGCACTGATCGGGGTGCCCCGCCGCGGCCAGCCGTTGAACCGGGCGCATGTCTCAGTACTCGTATCGGACAGCGTGCGCCTACGAGAAGAGGAGTGGATCTGCGTGGAAGTGGTCATATAGGCGCACATTTTCGAGAGACGTAAAAGGGGTATACCAAATGTGTGTCTACGAGAAGAGGAGTGGAAATGTTGACTATAGCTATATATCTGAACGCACAGCCAAAGCAAGCGACGACACGAATTTTTCTCTTTTGACTGCAATCGAGTACATCGTATATATATTAAACTAATTTTTGCTCTCGCTCTTTTTTCTTTTTCCCCTACTTTTAATACTTATTTTGAAATTAGGTATTATTTTGAAAAAATGTTTAGCTGTTTTTTCAAGGATGGCAGTTCAGTTATAATTCCTAATTTATTATTTTTCCTCATAATTGTTATGAACCGTAGGACAAGCTCCAAAGGTTATTAATGAATATAAGTGGCTTTTAGATTTCTCAGGACCGAAGTTTCGCCACCGCTCGAATTGTTTTGCTATCACGGGATGGATTTCAACTTTCTGTAGATTTTTTTTTTTTAATGCAGTTCATTGTTCAGGTTCAATTTCTTTTATTTACGTTTAACTTTAATTTATAAATAATGTTGTCAACTTTTTTTTTTTTTTTTGATACGTTGAAATAAATATTTTTTTCATACTAAATCCATTCAATAAATTAGTAAGTTGATACTTCTAGTTATCGAGGCCATTTCGCAATTTCATAATAATAAAATAAATTTCTTAAGCTGTAAGTATAATTTATACATCTTAAAACTTACAAGAAATTAGAAACATCTAATTTATTAAGACAGAAAAAATCCGAAGGCACAAGAAAACTTGTACAAAACTACGTAAACATTTTGATTTGCGTCTTTTGTTGTAAAATGTAAAAAATCACATCAGCGCCCATCTACTGCAATTACTGCAGGTTGAAATTTTAATCGGTAAAAACATGCAATTAAAAAATGAGAGAACAAATCTGAAGGCACCAGAAAACTCACTTTTATTACAATAGCATCAAATTTGATTATTACCAGCGAAATTTTTACGTTCCTCATAATTTATACATTATGGTAACAACTACTTGTTATTTAATTAATTAATTTATAGTGAGTGTGTGTGTTTTTTTTTGAAGGAAATGATAAAGCCGCTCCGATCAATAATATTTTATACGATAATTAATTATCCATGAAAATCATTTAAATTACGTAATAACTAAAAAACACCGCTCTTAACGCTTTAATTTAAAAATTAAATCTTTATTATTCTGCATCACCCTGATAAGTTACAGTTTCTTTTTTTTATTAACAAATTGATAAAGTATTTTGAAAAATTCGTTATGCCTTAGAAACATGCCAATTTTTTTTTTAATTATTGTTTATTAACTATTACTTTAGATGTTTATAATTACTTGTGAGTTTTAAGATGTATAAATTTCAACGTATCAAAAAAAAAAAAATAAAGTTGACGATATTATTTGTAAAATTTAAATAAAACGTAAATGGAAGAAATTTAACGTGAACGATAAACTGCATTAAGAAAAAACCTACAGAAAGTTGGAATCAATTCCGTCATAGCAAAACAATTCGAGCGGCGGCAAAAGCATCAAGCAAGTTAGCTATCGAAACTTCGGTCCTTAGAAATCTAAAAGCCACTTATTTTCATTAATAACCTTCGGAGCTTGTCTCACAGTTCATAACAATTATGAGGAAAAATAATAAATTAGGGATTATAACTGAACTGCCATCCTTAAAAAAAACAGATGAACATTTTTTAAAATAAGTATTATAAGTAGGGGAAAAAGAAAAAAGAGCGAGAGCAAAAATCAGTCTGATATATATACGATATACTCGGTTGCAGTCAAAAGAGAAAAACTTGTGTCGTCGCTTGCTTTGGCTGTGCGTTCAAATATATAGCTACAGTTAACATTTCCACTCCTCTTTTCGTAGGCGCACGCTGTCCGATACAAGTACTGAGATGTGCGCCCAGTTTGATGGCTGGCCGTGGCGGGGCGCTCCGGTCAGTGCCAAAAAGTCGTCTCGCATCGTAGCATTGGCGTTAGCAATCTCTCTACTCATCTCTGCTGTGCGTGTGTGTATTGTTACTATTTTAAAAAGTATGAAAATCTACATGCTGACTTTTATATTCTTTAAGAAGCTAAAGTTATAATTCACTAACTGAAAGCTCTTAAAATCTCTTTATATTTACATACATTTATTTTAGTTTACCAAGTAACATGTTACAAATCTGATCAGGATTTAGTTACTATAGTAAGGAGACTCTGAGAGCCTGATTCATTTTCTGTGATATGCAGTTAAAAACGAGACAATTTAACGGCGTTTTTTTAATTTACAAATAAGACAATACCAAATTACAACCTACGTATGACTGTTAAGTTATTTTACGCGAAATTACGATTTGTTTTATGAACTTCAATAAAAAATAACTTTTTCGGTAAAGTTGCTTAATCAATATACACTGTACAGTTGAAGAAAGTTTGCCTTATGTTTATCTTTTGATAACGTTACATCTGGATGACAAATCATTTTATTCAGACGTTCTTAAAGTAAACATATCAGCTAAAGTATCTTCAAATGACGAACGATACAAAAAAAAAAGAATTTTTCTTAAAACCTTTTGTAATACGCACAATGTTGGGAAGAAATTATTCTAAATATAGTAAAACAAAATCTCTCTCTGCCAATAATGTTAACACAAAATAAAATTTGAAGCATAAAAATTTAAGTAGAAAATTCTAGAGTTCACAGAGTAAATGTGGTTTTTCGAATTCTTAAGGTACTTCATATTTTTTTTTTCTTTGGTAGTAATAATAACTTATTGCTTAACATAAAATATGTTAAAGTGGTCACTGTGTATAGATATATATCTGTATTTAATGTATTGACGCTCGATTTACTACTGAAACGCACCTTAAATAAAAGTTCAGTTTACGTGTAGCAGTAGCGCAATCTTCTGGCTACTGTCCTATTACTGAGTAATTCTGTAAAATTTACAATAATACAAATCAGTTATTTAGTGATTAAATAGACTTTTTTTCGTTGTACATGCAGCATAAAAATAGAATTTGGCTTTTTGATGCAAATTAATGTTTATTTGAAAAAATATGAGTTACTATGAAACTTTAATTTAGGGCTTCTATTAGATTCTAAGTTAGTATTTATCTTTTTCAATGAAAACAAAGTGACGAAATAAAAAGTAGCGTCACATGTGACGCTCCGTGAAAGTGAGAACTTCGAAAATAATAGAAATATGTGTTATCACCAGACAGAGTGAGAGCTTGTAAATGAAAAAGATAGGGTTACTAAGTTATGGATGTTCATAAACATGTACAGTGATGTGTGTCCGAAAACGTGTAAAGTACTTATACTGTAGTCATAAATGTACAGTTACATTATGCTCATTGAAAATAATGTTGCTTAACAAATTTTGCACACACGTAAAAATTATAATCTGTTGTCCATGTATCAATCTTTCTGTGAGTGAATTTGCGTTTTTTAAATTATTTTTGAAGTTACGCACAATACAAAGTATTTAATGCATTTTTGTTTTTATCATTAGAAAAATGATAGCTTACTATCTTAATTCCGGTAAAAAATACGAGATGAAATAAATTAATGGTAGATATATAAGTTTCATGAAAGCCACATAGAGATTCCAAAAATTTTCAACACATGGTTGGACTCGTAGAGTAATGAATCGACCAGCTTATTTTAAAAATTTAAAAAAAAATCATTTTTAAATTCAGAAAATTAAAAAGGTTTACATATACCTAAGAGCGTGTGGTGGCTCAGTTGGCTGGATCGTAAATTGGCACGCAAGAGACCATAGTTTGAGTCTTGGCTGGTGCGACTTTTTCGAGTAAATATTTTTGTGAATTTTTATATTTGCTTTTCACCACACAATGCTCCTCGGAAAGGGGATTGGTAACCTTTACGCAGCAAAATTGCCTATTTTCCCCCATACCGTCTTCTCAGTAATGGGTTGCCTCCCTTCTTTCTTTTCCTCCTCCTCTCAAGTGCTGAGTGCTCAGAGTGGTGTGCTTGTCTGAAGCTGGACGTAAAGTACTATAATATAAAATAAAATGTATGCATGACTAGAAATCTCTTTCAACGACTTTGTTTGAATTAAATAAAGTTATAGATTTATCGAAAAATAATTTTTGAAGAAACTGCTTTTCCAAAAGAGTAAAAGTATTTTTTTTAACTTTTAAGTAGCGAGACTGTACAATGGCTTACCAGGAGAAACTCGTGAAAAGTTTGACCGACCGTGCTTAAAGGGAAAACTTGCAGAACTCTTACTGTAGGTTCACTATGATATTCCTAAGAAACTTTTGACTGTGTTAAAATACTGTGATATTGATGTATTTGTTATTTATAAAGTTACTGGAAAAACTTTCTATGATTTGGGTTATCTTAGTTTTTGTTTTATTTTTATTTTTATGTATCATTTTTACCATTAATCGTATCACTGTTTTTATTTTGCCTTTCTCGCTTATGATATAACAGTCCACTAGCTTATCTTTCCGTGATTCAGTCTGAATATTATTTTTACTACTGTTATAACTATTTTTAATTATGAGTTGTTAATTTATTGATATATTTTTTTTAGTGTTTGTACACGAAATAACGGTGGTAAAGACCCCTGTTACACAATGCTACTATCTAAGAAGTATATGTATCGTATTTTACCGTTGTAATGAGCTGAACTACATAGGGTTTTGAGCTCTTATCTCTCTTGTAGTAATAAAGTCTAACTCTAATTTTAATTCTCTCTCTTTCCCTACATATCTTTTTATTATATACACTTTTGTATGGAGCATTCCACAGCAAGCCTCTACAGACCCCCGTTGATCCGCTCCAACCCCCCTGCCCCTCTACAAAATAAGGTGAATTTTCATTGTTAAATAACGTTTAATGTCATTTAAGTTTGTTTTCAGCTTCAAATCAAAAACTAAAAACTGTGGACTACAGTCTCACGCTCCTTCACAGGCTGCGGGACAGCAGATAGTCCAACTATTTGTTTGTTTAAGAAAAATTAAAAGGAAGGAAGAAGTAGAGTGTTGAATATAATATCCAGATTAACTTACCTTTCTTTCCGCTAATTATTGATTCTGATGGCCTGCACTTCTTCTTTTCGTCGATTTATAATTATTAATTTTTTTTATTTATTTGTTTGTTATTTATTATTTTATAATTATTTAAATTCCTTTATCAATTAGTTTTATATCACTTTATTTTATATTACTAGTATACATATAAAATAAAACAGAAAAGGAAAAAATAGACGGAACGTCCGGTTAATCTTATAAAATTAATTATTACGTCTGCACTTGATGAGCGGCAGCGGGCTACTGACTAAAACGCCGCGCAAAGAAATGCACCTTGCACGAAGTTTTAGTTAAACTTCTTTGTCTTACTTGCTATGGGGCCGGTACTTGCTGACTTCATGTGTTTAGGCTTCATGGCTCGCTTCGGTTGTCACTTGACACTTCCAAGAGCCACGAAGTTCACAGTCAGCTTTGTTAGGCGACGACTCTCGTTGAGTATGACTCTGTAAAGAGTCTTAAAATTTTATCATTGGGAATGAAATATAACAGGATAAAATAGAATAAAAATAAAAATTTATTAATTTACGCAAGTCGTCACCTAACATTTATCATTTCCTCCCTCTTTTTTAGCTAAGCTTTTTGTCTAGACCCCTACTACCATCTACAGCCCCTAAAAGTCCTCTACCGCTTCCAGTGGCCTTCATATATTCCCCACAAAATTTTCGGTGCTCCCCCGTTGCCCATCACACCACCTTTGTAAAATCCAACTGAAACCTTACTAACTATCACTGACCCTGACACGTACTCAGACGTATACGTATGTACATTTTTTTGTTTTTTTATTTATTTTAATAGGATATTAGGATGAATTATGCACTTTAAAAATAAACTTATTTATAGATGTATACGTACAAGGTATTGTTTTTCATCAAGACACTCCACTGCCCTTCACCAACCTCATCCATGCTTGCCTACTACCTCATAATTTACTTTTGAATATAAATTTTTGTATATACTTTAATACTGCCGAAGACAGCAATAAATGGACCTTATAGATATGAATTATTATTAGTTTATCTATTTATATAATTATGAGCAAGATCATATAGTATATTACGCACCTAGTGAGCGAGGTTAAAAATATCGCAAGATAATGGGAAATCTAGGGCATTTTCTTACCTCTAATCGTGATGATTATACTATTTCTCTACATACCCTCGTCAAGACAGCTGATTATCTGTTTTGAAGCAAGGCAGATATTAAGCACTTTCGTTGAGGCTATGCCGAAAAAAATTTAATAATTTAATCATTTATATACCTATGAGTTTAATCATCAATAAATTAATTTTAACTCTATTTCAATTATCATGTAAGATATATAGAAGCTTTATTAAAACCATGTGGTATAACCACGTCTGGGTCTCAAATTTATTATTCATTTTTACTTTTACAAAAATTGAAGTACAATTGATAATTATAATTAATAATACAAGAACAATAACAGTAAGAATAAAGTTCTTGGTGCTTTAAGCGGTTTTTTTAATATTGGTGATAAACAATAAAAAAATAATTTTTTTTGTTTATGCATGACATAATACTAGTACATACATAAATTCAAATAACATTTAATTATACAGTAATGCAAACAATGTAGGCTTTGCCCTATTAAAGAGATCAACTTACAGAGACAGTCAAGTTATTTAAATAATATTTATTGTGCTGGTAAATATGTACGTGCTTCTAACAAAGTTTTATAATAATTTTTACTTTATGAAGAGCATAATGAAATTTAGTAAGCCTGTTTTCTTATCGATGAAATTATCAAAAATATGTACATAAAACTAAAAGCAGAATGTATATCAAATACGATTGGCTTATCTCCATCGGAATTCCATTAAGGGGGAGAGAATCCTTTATACCGAGAACATCATTAAATGCGGGAGGAGAATGGAATCAAAGAATGCTTGGTATACACTCACAGAAAGAAGATCAGGATCTGGAAAAGTTGTAAAATAGGATAGAAATGCAAACAGTTTCTCAATCTTGCACGGAGGCGAAGATAGCCCTTTTATCAAGTCTAAGAAAAACTTTCAGAAAACTCAAAAAAAATTACACTTTACTAACTTTTTTTATTGTACTTTGAATCAGTATTAATAGTTAAGCTAATTTACTGTGAGTGGACATTTTTTTAAATTAAAAAATGGATAACAAGTTTTTTTTATCAATTAAATAAGAAATTTTTACTTGGCTCTAGCATCAAGCCCCAAAACTGTCAATGCAACTGTTATCAAGTCTCTATTATCAAGCCTCTTTCAGATAAATATTTACTAACTTGAATTGATTGATTATGAAGTTTTGTACTGTTATAGAGTGCAAGAAAAGTGAGTAGACTAGGCAGAATCTCTTAATTAACCTCGATCGGGCCTGCGTTGGCCGTATACCCTTGACGACGCTTTTACGTACTGTAGTACACGCGGGTCTCATCCGTCTAAACGCCGCATAGTTTGTCTTTTTGGTTTTTTTTTTGTTCAAAATAGGTAGCTCCAGTCAAAAAATTAATATTGTAATAATTCTTTTTTAAAAATAAAGTTTATCAGTTCTAAAATATAGGAAAACTAGAAATTAATCTCTTCAGGCTAGAAATTGCGAAACAAACAGAATTTCTGAAAATTTCTTGATTCAACGTAAAAATGGGTAATAAAATAAATAAACTGGTAGGTACTGCAGTAAGTTTCCAATTATGTGTCTATTACTAGTAATCATTTTAATAAAACTTGACGATTTTCAGTGCATACTTGCAGAAATAACCTCAATAAATACTAAGTCATGCTATTTTTGTCATTATTGACTGATAGCAGATTAAAATAATGACTAGACAATAGTTGTCGAAATAAAAACTGAAGCCTGAACCAATAATTACTACAATTATTAAAAGATAACAGTTAAAAGCTAAGATAACCTAAAAAAATATCAAAGAATTTAATTTTTTCGGTTTCTGCTCTAAAACTTATGTAACTTCGTAAATGAAACTTTTGATACGAAAGTGAAATCGTGATTATTTTTTTCTGAACACTCAGGTTGTTGGTTGTAAAATAAAAAAAAATTATAGAATACATCTAAAGTAATCATTTTAAGGTAAAAAAGTTTTAAAAAAAACAAAATTTCTAAGAATTCTTTGGTATAACAAATAAAACAATTATGGTCATGAGATGTTTTAAAAATTAGTAATTTGATTATATTCTTAATACTATACGTTTTTAATGCTATCGTTGCAGACATAATCTTCGTCGTATTGATCTTGTATCGTATTAGATTTAAATAATGACTAACTTTTCTAACGTTGAAACCGTAAAGACAAAATATTCTTTTTTAAAAATTGACACCTCAAATATGAATAGTTTTGCCTCATGCAATAAGTTAAATCGTAATTAACATCTTTTTCCACTCGTTACGATTATAGGCTTAATTTATTTTCTCTATGACTTTACAATAGTACTTATCACTTTTTATTAACACTAACTACCATTTTCCTTACTTAATAATCTGTATGTCACGCAAAGTCATAGTAGAAATCGTTATAGATTTATAGAACAATTATTGACTATGTACATAACCTTGTATGTAGATGGAAAACAATCAAAATTTTATTTTTCAAGTGAGATCTCCATTTTTCTTAACCAAATCGAAAGAGAAAACTATGCTTAGTTTTTTATGTTAAAATTGATTTAGATAAAGATATTTTTGAAACTTTCACTAATTTATTGCTGATAACAAATCCATATAAAGTTTTTATGAAACAAATTACCAATCTTTGCTAACCGAAAAAAAAATTTGAAATTGAGCAGTTTTAGGTAGTTGCCGATTGTTTTGCACGTCGAAAAATAAGTAGGCAATAACTATCTCGTATACCTTTCATACTTAAATATAAATCCACTTTTATCTTAGTCTAGCATATTATTGACTTTTCATAACTTTGAAAAAATTCTAAATTAGGCAGTCTCACGTAGTTTTTTGATCGTTTTGCTTGACTAAAAATTGTGAAAGAAATTTACTATTACTAATGATTTATAAATTTATGAAAAATACTTTTTTTTCAACATACTGATTACTGATGTTTCGTGACCTCAAGAAACTTTAAAATAATGTAACTATGCTCGATTTTAGATTGTTTTGCATGTGAAACCATTCACTAAGATAAGTGAAAAGCTTGCTGACGCTAATGCTACGATGTGAGACGACTTTTTTGCACTGATCGGGGTGACCTGCCGTGATTAGCCGTTAAATCGGGAGCACATTCTTAGAGAGTGCGAGACTCGTATCGAAGAACGTGTGCCTACGAGAAAAGAAGTGGATTCGCGTAGAAATGAGCATATAGGTGCACATTTGGGAGATATGTAGAAGGGGGATATCGAATGCGTGCCTACGAGAAGAGCAATAGAAATGTTTACTCTAGTTATGCACAGCCAAAGCAAACGACGATACGGGTTTTTCTCTTTTGACTGTAACCGAGTGTATGCTGACTCTGTTCTCACTTTTGCTTTAATGTCATAATTATCTTATTGAATTAAATCGTAAAACCAAATGGTCATAATTACATGGACTGACTTTTCATTTCAAAACATTTTTTCTTTCATTTTTTTTCGTACTTTAATACTTATTTTCAAATCCAGTATTTTTTTTTAAAAATAGTCATCTTTTTTTAAGGGTGGCAGTTCAGCTATGACCACTAAATTATTATTTTTCCTCATCATAATTATTATGAACTAAAGAATAAGCTCCGGAGGTTATCAATGAACATACGAGACTTTAAGATCTCTCTCATTTGAAGTTCCAATAGCTAAGATATCTAAGATTTATGCCGCTGCTCACATTGTTTTGCCATCTAAGAATCGATTCCAACTGTCAGCAGATTTTTTTTGTTTTTTTGTTTATGTGGTTTATTATTCCGATTTAATTTTGTTTTATTTAAATTCATAAATAATATAAGAAACGCTTTTTTCTATACGTAAAAATAAATGAAGTGGAATGAAATGTAAATGAGTAAATAAAATGAAATGAAAGTGGATTTATATTCAAGTATGAAAGGTATACGAGATAGTTATTGCCTACTTATTTTTCGACGTGCAAAACAATCGGCAACTACCTAAAACTGCTCAATTTCAAATTTTTTTTTCGGTTAGCAAGGATTGGTAATTTGTTTCATAAAAACTTTATATGGATTTGTTATCAGCAATAAATTAGTGAAAGTTTCAAAAATATCTTTATCTAAATCAATTTTAACATAAAAAACTAAGCATAGTTTTCTCTTTTGATTTGGTTAAGAAAAATGGAGATCTCACTTGAGAAATAAAATTTTGATTGTTTTCCATCTACATACAAGGTTATGTACATAGTCAATAATTGTTCTATAAATCTATAACGATTTCTACTATGACTTTGCGTGACATACAGATTATTAAGTAAGGAAAATAGTAGTTAGTGTTAATAAAAAGTGATAAGTACTATTGTAAAGTCATAGAGAAAATAAATTAAGCCTATAATCGTAACGAGTGGAAAAAGATGTTAATTACGATTTAACTTATTGCATGAGGCAAAACTATTCATATTTGAGGTGTCAATTTTTAAAAAAGAATATTTTGTCTTTACGGTTTCAACGTTAGAAAAGTTAGTCATTATTTCAATCTAATACGATACAAGATCAATACGACGAAGATTATGTCTGCAACAATAGCATTAAAAACGTATAGTATTAAGAATATAATCAAATTACTAATTTTTAAAACATCTCATGACCATAATTGTTTTATTTGTTATACCAAAGAATTCTTAGAAATTTTGTTTTTTTTAAAACTTTTTTACCTTAAAATGATTACTTTAGATGTATTCTATAATTTTTTTTTATTTTACAACCAACAACCTGAGTGTTCAGAAAAAAATAATCACGATTTCACTTTCGTATCAAAAGTTTCATTTACGAAGTTACATAAGTTTTAGAGCAGAAACCGAAAAAATTAAATTCTTTGATATTTTTTTAGGTTATCTTAGCTTTTAACTGTTATCTTTTAATAATTGTAGTAATTATTGGTTCAGGCTTCAGTTTTTATTTCGACAACTATTGTCTAGTCATTATTTTAATCTGCTATCAGTCAATAATGACAAAAACAGCATGACTTAGTATTTATTGAGGTTATTTCTGCAAGTATGGACTGAAAATCGTCAAGTTTTATTAAAATGATTACTTGTAATAGACACATAATTGGAAACTTACTGCAGTACCTACCAGTTTATTTATTTTATTACCCATTTTTACGTTGAATCAAGAAATTTTCAGAAATTCTGTTTGTTTCGCAATTTCTAGCCTGAAGAAATTAATTTCTAGTTTTCCTATATTTTAGAACTGATAAACTTTATTTTTAAAAAAGAATTATTACAATAATAATTTTCTGACTGGAGCTACCTTTTTTGAACAAAAAAAAAAACCAAAAAGACAAAATATGCGGTGTCTAGACGGATGAGACCCGCGTGTACTATAGTACGTAAAAGCGTCATCAACGGTATTCGGCCAATGCAGGCCCAACCGAGATTAATTAAGAGATTTTGCCTAGTCTATTCACATTGCATGCACCCTATATGTATATAAGAAAACAGGTAGTAGCAAACAAGAAGAAATTCTCGTGAACGAAAAAATAAGCCAGAAGAAAAAAGTGGATGCTACAACAACAGTAGTAGTGAAGATAGCTGAAGGGCAGACCTTTGCAAAGGTGCTGAGGACGATGAAGGTGAACTTTGACCCTGATAAGGCTGCTGCTAAAGCTCGTGGTAAACAAAGATCATCGGACCTAGAAGTCCGAGACTTGGATGCCATTGTAGAGGAAGATAAGGTCAAAGAGGCTTTTGCTAGGACTTTTGGACGTCTGAGCCAGGAGTTAGAAGTAGCTTTCTTAAAGCCAAATGCCAGAGGACAGAGGCTGGCGTTGATAAAGGTGGACAAAGCAACTGCCAGACAAGTAGAAGAGAAAGGCATGTTACGAGTTTGCTTCGTAAGCTGCCGAATACGAGGAAGAATTAAAGTCATAAGATGTTACAAATGCCTGAGACATGGACCCGTCTCAGGCAACTGTAGAGAAGAAAACAGATCAAAGCTTTGCTTCCGGTGTAGAGGCTCAAACCACCGGAAGAAAGAGTGTCCAGGCCTAGTACGGTGCTTCTTTTGCCCAACGACGGACAACAAGCATGAAGCAGGCAGCGGGAGCTGCCCTTCATTCAAAAAAGCGCTAGAAGAGGCCAGGGGTAAGGCCCACTTAGGACAAAAATAAAGCAAAAAGGCCTTAGGCGAAAAGCAGGCTAATGTGGACCTACGCTGCTCTGGGTACTTTTTTTACCTATTAACAAGGGCAAGCATCAAGCTTATAGTAGTGCCTGCTAGGAAAGCGGCCTACTATGGAGCTTTTACAACAGTTTTGTGAACGACTGTATTATTAAAAATACCACGTTTAAATGTGTCTCTCACGGTTTTTATTCGACAATGTAAGACAAGAAAATACAATTTTTTGTGTAATATATTGATCGATAATGATTGAAAATTACTACTTCAGGCGCTACCACACATAGTACGAATGTGTGATTCGCGAACGAGTGCAACGCGTAGCAAGCATCTAAGCACGCTTATCAAATGAGCTTTTGTAATAGTTCTATTGTTACTGTTGAAACGATATTGAGGGCTGAGCGTCTTTCTTCTGCTATTAATATTTTCGCAAGAAATTGTGATTGGTCGACTTTTTTCCCCGTGAGCCGTTGCTTTACTTTAAAGAATGTGCTGACTCTTGTACATAATAAGCCAATTACTTATTTTTTAAAATTATAGAATAAAAGTTATCCTATATCACATAATAATCAGTCACCTCCTTATTTTTTTTTAGGAATGCGCTGATTGTTTTGTATACAGTATCCATCACCTTGATTTCTCAAGAATTTAAGAAGAACAGTCATTAAACAATCGTTACCTTATATTTCATACTGGGTATTCGACGTCTTACTTTCAGGGATGTGCTGACTTTTGTTCATAGAGTATCGATGTGCTGTGTTGATGCATTGCTTGCTAAAGAACGATCTTATTACTCGCGCAATTTACCTCTGATCTCTTATGTATGTATGATTATTTTTATACCTAGCGTTTTTACACATGTCAGAAATGGGAGGGAGGGGTGTAAGGTAGGAAGATTCTGCAACATTGTGTAAAAAATGATTTACTGATTTACGAACTTGAAAAAAAGAAGTCAGTTACTAAAATGCTTCCAACTTAGTCAACGGACCTCTTTAAAGGTGCAACTGTAAGTGATGATCACGATCAGGTGGCAATTCAAAAAGCGCACATACCACCATCTGTGCGCAAGTTTTTCAACATACAGCATTTACGGCAATTACGGCAATACCCGTTTACCAGACCATCACCACCGGTGTCCCTGAGGATCAACACCCTTTCTAGCGCTTCATACTAGGCCGCTAACCTATCGCGCACCACTATAAGCTTGATGCTTTCCCTTGCTGATAGGTAAAAAGTACCCAGTGCAGCATGGATCCGCATTAGCCTGCCTATAAACTCAAGGCCTTTTTACCTTATTTTTGTCCTGCTGGGGCCTTACCCCTGGCCTCTTCTAGATCCTTTTTAAATAAAAGGCAACTCCCGCTGCCTGTTTCGTGCTTGTTGTCCGTTGTTGGGCAAAGGAAGCACCGTGCTGAGTCTGGACACTCTTTCTTCCGGTGGTTTGAGTAACCACACCGGAAGCAAAGCTTGGATCTGTTTTCGTTCTTACAGTTGCCTGAGACGTGTCCATATCTCAGGCATTTGTAACATCTTGTTACTTCAATTCTTCTACGAATTCGGCAGCTTACAAGGCCAACTCGTAATCTGCCTTCCTTTTCTACTTGTCTGGCAGATGCTTCGTCCACCTTTATCAACGCCAGCCTCTGTCCTCTGGCATTTAGCTTAATGAGAGCTACTTCTGGCTCCTGGCTCAGACGTCCAAAAGTCCTAGCAAAAACCTCTTTGACCTTATCTTCCTCTACAATGGCATCCAAGTCTTGGACTTCTAGGTCCGATGATCTTTGTTTACCACGAGCTTTAGCAGCAGCTTACGCTTACGTCGTCCAAGGACAAATTCGCACAAGTAGGCTACATAATTATTGGAACCTTATAAGACGCGATTACGGGCCCACTGAAAAGAGAGCTGCCGAAGAGTTTTTGCAATTTACAAAAATTTGTGCGCCTAATATGAGGTTTGGCCCCGCAGAGGTTTACGAGTTTCAAAATTTTTTTTCTACTTACAAGACAGCAATTGTCGTTTATTCGTTTCGAAATTTTGGGCGTGGTCATCGTCCCCTGTACGATGGTACTCGTTTAGTTTTAGAGACTCAAGGACAAATCGTTCATTTGTTACCATTAATGTACTATGAAAACGCTGAGCATTACGAGCCTATACTGAATTTGATCGGTGCAAGCGGTAGTTGTGGATACTGTATACCGTGCAATAAGAGTTATTGGCGTATTGAGGATCACAGATGTTCCGACAAATGCTACAAGTGTATGCAATCTCCTCTTTACGATGTAACGGGTCTATCAAAAAAGTGTGATTCGTACCACAGATTATTTTTTAACTTCACGTGTTTTGAAAATCATTTAAAAAATGGTTCGTATGATAAATCTTTTACTGTTTGCGAAAAAATAAAAATTTGCCCGTTATGTTGCCAAACTGTGCGAATATCGAACAAGAAACATAAACATCAATGCAGTATTTCTTTTTGTTGCAATTGTAAGAAATATTCACCCGTAAATCATCAATGTTATATTCAACCGTTATAATTGAACACCAAAAAACAATTTTTTAATATTACTCTACGATTTGGAAAACCAACAGATGACACCCATCTTGGGTAATGAGGAAAAAAAAAATCGACGAAGTAAATCTGTGTATCGTTCAACAAGTTTGTAATGCTTGTAGCAACGTACAAGGTATTTCGATAAGCTGCGATCATTGCGGCATTCGAGAATATATTTTTCTAATTAATCCAATCAAGCAGTTGGTAGATCTTGCTTCAGATCACCAAAAACATTTTGACGAGGTCATTTGCATACCTCACAATGCACAACGATTTGATGCTCAATTTATTTTTAAGTTTATAGTAGAAAAATACGGCAAATGCGTAGTACCATCCGTTATCATGAACGGATCGAAAATAATATTGATAGAATTTATGAAAATAAAATTTATCGATAGTCTTAATTACTTTTATATGCCTTTAAGCGGCTTACCCAAGTCGTACGGTCTGTCGAAAATTGAAAAAGATATTTGTCCACATTTTTTTAACAAGCCCGAAAATCAATCGTACATAGGTCCTCTACCGCCGCTCGACGTATATTCACCCGATAACATACATACGAAAGATCGAGATCAGTTTTCAAAATAGTACAATGAACAAGTAGAAAATAATTATACATTTGACTTTAAAAGTGAAATTATAAAATACCGTAGGCAAGACGTGAAAATTTTAAGATTAGCTTGCTTACACGGAAAAAGAAATCAAGCATCTGTAGCATGAATACCATCCATATATCGACAGTGTGAGAGAAGTATTGGGTTAAACGCATCGGTTCACATAGCAACACTGTGCGATACAGGTATAGACGGTATAAGATGCGCTCAAACGAATGTAGTATGGTCTGCTAGCGTATACACTGTGACACACACGGTCGTAGCGCGTGGAGCCCACGCGCAAAGTGTTTCGTGTGTACTCATACTGATTTTGAATGAGAAACATGCATGAGATGCACAGGCATCTCAGGTATTCTACGTACCTATCATGGGGTTGGTCTTTTTCACTGTGCTTACTAAGGTATACCTTATCTATTAGAATACACATTACTGTAAATTCAAGGGCTGTCCTATGATAAAATATTACGTAAAAAAATTTTTTTATATATTTATATGGCAGAAAAATCCTAATAATTTGATGTAATCAAGACTTAATAATAGACAATTCTTTGGATATAAATACGTAGTTCCAACTTCTACTGATATTAACCGATGTGATTGACATCATAGTACATAATTAGTTAAATCCATCATTTTAACACATAGTGGTAACAAAAAATTATTTTTGTATTGACCTAAAGTAATTTTAAAAAATATTACAAAAACTATGAGGAATATTTCTGTTGGCATTGTCATACTGTTTAATCTTTTCGCGCTGGCACAGGTGTTTATTAATTTACCTTTTGCCGTACAACCTTGAAAATTGTAACGTATACTGATGTTGTTTTGGTGATTGTCTCCGCTCTCTCTCTCTCTCTCTCTCTCTATATATATATATATATATATATATATATATATATATATATATATATATATAATGCACACAGCGCAGGGTGTTGACAAAGAAAGTTGAGCACAATTCACATGTAGTACACTTGAACAAAATATTAGTAATTAATGATGAACAATAACCACATTAATTTAGTACTCATTAAAGAAATAACTATTACCTTAGTTATTCATCATTATACACATAAAATCACACGAGCATCACACATATCACATCAGTATATCAGCTGTAATGAATGCGTATTGCAGACCGCGTATGTTATGTATAGGGTATGCCCATAGCTCCCACTCGAATTCAGCGTGCGTACACGCAAAACACTTTGCGCGTGGGCTCCACGCGCTACGACTGTGTGTGTCATAGTGTATACGCTAGCAGACCATACTATATTACTTTGAGCGCATCTCATACGATCTATACTTGGAATCCAAGCATTGCACACGTGAATCGATAGTCATACTAACGCAGTAAAGATTCTCATGCTACAGCTGCTTGATTTTTTTTTCAGTGTAGCTTTTCGAAAAACCACTGAAAAATTCGAGGTGGACCCTTTAGGGGAATGCACAACGATCGCTTTGACCAGCATGTGTGTGTATGGAAAAAAATTTCTGAAAAAAAATCCAATTGGTATAATACCACAAGAAGGTTACAGAATGGCTAAAAATTGATCTGAAATAGCTTTAAAATGGCTTTACTGGATGGAAAAACAAGTTCTTCAGCGATTTATCGAACTCGTTGGACACTGCCAAGAGAGACGCTTACCAGAAGGTATCCTCGTCGATGAATACTGTACTTCTCTAGATGGTGTACATGATCATCGTGAAATTGTATTACAATTCCAAGGTTGCTTTTGGCACGGCTGCCCACGGTGTTACCGAATAAACCGAGATACCATTTTGACGACCGCAGATACAATGGATGATAGATGTGAGAAAACTTGCACGATTAACGAAAAGATATGAATGTCAAATTATGAATTGATAGAAAAATGGGAATGCGACTTTAACCGAGAAATACGTGAAAACAAAGAACTTTCAAATTTTATTCGAGAAAATAAAAATTATTGGAGTAAAAAACTATTAAATCCACGTGATGCATTTTTCGGTGGTCGAACAGGAAACACTGTAAAAATGTACGATTGTCAGGATGGAGAAAAAATTAAATACGTTAACGTATGCTCTTTGTATCCATATATTTGCAAACGATGTATATTTGTGTAAAAAAATAATAGGTGACGGTAATGATATTTCCCAAGTAAATAAATTAATTATATGTGATGTGCTACCACCTAGAAATTTGTATCATCCATCATCCTGTATTTTCGGTGAAAATACACGATAAGCTTATTCTTCCTTTGTGCCGTACGTGTTGTGAGAATATGCTTCAAGAGCACTTTACCCACGACGATGAAAGAGACGGCATTCTAAGAGGGATGGATATCCGAAGAAGTCAAGGTGGCTGTTTGCGTAGGTTATATCGTTAAAAATGTTTATGAAATACATTAATATCAGGTAACATAGTTCAATCAAGAAATGGACAAAGGAGGATTATTTGCACATTATATTAACGAGTTTTTTAAACATAAAACACTAGCTTTGGGTTACCCACCTACCTGCATATCTCATGAGCAAAAGGAGTTCTATATCGACGAAATCCGTAGAACTGAAGAAATAAATCTCGACAAAAATGAGATCAATCCTTATGCTGGCTTAAGATTCGTTGCAAAATTATAACTAAATTCTTTGTGAGGTAAATTTGGTAAACGTGAAATTTTGACAAAAACTGAGGTGGTGACGGTCCCTGACAGATCAATGGAATTACTTACAAGTGCAGAAATTAGATGTAAATGGTGTTTTACCCGTATGTCGCAGGAGAAGGGATATGATACATCAGAGTAGGGGAAAACACTCACTCGGTCGAGGTACGACAAAGCTGTTGGTTGGTTCATTTCCTTTTTTCACATCCGATGCATCAACAAGTGAACGACAAGATGGGTTCGAAACATAGCAAAGCAAATGCTTCATCTACGAGCTCTAGGAACGATGATGACAGCGATCGTCAAAAACCGTTTATAGAAAAATGGTATGAAAAAAAAAAAAAAAAAAAAAAAATACGTTTTCCAAAATACTTTTTTGAATCCGAAAAAAATGGATACAGAGTTATGAAAGATTGTCAAACCAATTGCAAAAATCAGTCTTTTTCAGGACCCACACATTACTCATTTATACTAGGTAAAAATGTGATTGATTACCTGATAGTCGTGATGGTGTTGCGTAGGATGTTAAATGAAATACGATACATATTTCAAAAAAGATGACATCAACACATTCTTTACCTGGAAAATTAAACCATGAATGTAAAAATCATCCTTCCATACCGGAAAATGTATTTGATCACTTAATACTCGTGTCAGCGCGTTCTTGAAACCGTTGCGAGGAATGTTTAATAAAACTTGATACATATTTCGAAAACTGTGACATCAGCACATTCTTTACCACGAATATTTAACCTTAAAAAAAAAATCATCTTGATGTCACGTACTCGTGTCACTTTAACCTCAAAACTGCTACGAAAAAGGAGGAAACTTTGTAATAAGCTAATCTTAAACGTGCACAATATGTGCTCTAACCACCGCAACGTAAAGCTGATTGGTCGCCATCCATGAGCGATAGTGGGGTGCAGCGGTGGTAAAAAGAGTTCGATTGCCAGTTGACCCCGACGATACGAGGTGACGCCTTTGCACTAGCCTTCCAAAAGGGCTTGCGGTTTTGTGAGCGGTCCGCGGAGGCTCCTACCGCGGTCAATCAGCTTTTTGACAGAGTTTAATTGGGCAGTATGGATACGCGATGGCAACATCCGTTGACGGGTACACTGAGTAGACCCACAGGTTGCAGCTAAACCGTGTTTGTCAGACAGTTTTTACGACACATTGACCGTATGAGTGATACTCGATTCGAGCGGGTCATTTTTTATTACGATGAGTGGCAGCCTGGTTACCGTGATCTGGGGAGTAATATTTTGTTTCATGAGGAATAACCACAAAATAGCGATTGGGTGGGCGATCATAAGGTTCTCAAAAAGCTTGTGAACCTAAAAATTCAACCGTTGTCAATGAAAAAAATCATCGTACATTAGGAAGGAAGCTTCTTACCTGCTTTGTTGGGTCTGCTCCTCGGAACGGTGTTGTCGATGCTGTAACAAACATGAAGCATGCAAAAAAAAAAAGATTCTTCTGCCTCAAGAAAGCGTGGATTGATTGTAAAGCGCATTTCTCAACGACGGTTTGAAGTCTGTGCAAACGCTAGACACAACAATGAGTCGGCTTGACGCAAAAATGTAAAACAACTTGAATTTACCGTATACCGATAAGCGAAAAAAATGGAAAAAATTCCAAAAAATTTAACAACGATATTTGCACCTTAGGAAATTGGACAGCAAAAGAAGATGACATGCTGACATGATCATGGAGAACACCAAGGTATTACAAGATAACGATCCCTCTGACGTCGACGTCGACAAGGACGAAGAGAAGCGTAAAGAGAAGAAGAAGCAGGATACCGAGGTTATCGAAAGCGTACCAAAAAAGTTTCGTCATAAAGCTGCATTTCTCATACGACGATTACGCGCTACTGGTAACTTTGAGTGGAGCAATGAACATACCGTCATCGTAGATGGCGTTCGCATACCACAGTGGAACATTATCGATCTGGTGAACGATGCCTTGAGGAACAGGAAATAACGCCCACTGGTAGGCCGTGATCAGTTTTCAGTGGCACTTGATATGGCAAACATTCCGCAAGAGTGTGTTGGAAACGCTCAAGTATTAAAATTACTAATCGACAACGACGACGACGACGACGACGACGACGACGACGACGACAACGACAATAAATCAAAATCGCCAAATAAGAGTCCGAGATTTACGTCGAATAGTGAAAGTTTTCTTGATGAAAGTGGTACTGAATCAATGACGTCACCGAAAAATAAAAAAAAGTTTAAAAAAGTTGTGCCTTCGTCAAATCAAGTACGAACATGGCGTTGATTGAGCGGAAAAGTGTCCAAGGCGAAGAAACAGAAAAGTGAAATTCGAGGAGGAAAAAAAAAGTGCTTTCAACGCTTTAATTGACTTACTACCGTTTGAGATGCATGTACCTGGACACAAACTTTGCGGTCCGGAACGAAGCTATCGAAGCGTATGGAGCACGATGATGTGGGTATAACTCCCTTAGACGAAGCATGTCGTCAGCACGATCTTGCCTACGCTACGGAGAAGAAGAGTCAACGTCTAAATGCCGATCAGGCGTTGGCTGAATTTGCTTCCTTTTTTGCGTGTGCTTGCCGGAGAAACACCGCCAGATGAGCGAACAGTCGCTTTATTAACAGCATGCTGCATGTGTAGCAAGATTACATTTAAGAAGTTTTTTTTGCGCATCAAAAGAGCCATTGGACCTAAGTCTAAAAAGAAGAAAAAAAAAAAAAGAGTAGTGCATAAGACTTTGCAAAATTTTTACTACGAAGTGGCGTGACCAACTGCATACGCTGTTGGTAACAAGCTTGTAAGTGCTGTGAAAAATAAATTTTTGCGATCGAACGTTATTAGTTGGCTAGAGAGTCAAGATACCTATAATTTACGTAGGCCTATAAGAAATCGCTTTCCCAGAAGAATCTATAGTGTGCGTAACTTTGACGACGTGTGAGAAGCTGATTTAATAGACTTGAGAACCTTAAAAAATTACAATAATGGCTACGCTTATGTTCTCGTTGTCATCGATGTCGTCAGCAAATACGCTTGGGCGGTACCTATCAAGGATAAAACATCGAAAAACGTCGTCACAGTATTTCAACGTATTTTATCAAGAAGCGACGATCGTTCAGCAATGTGTCTCCAAACAGATAGTGGTAAAGAATTTGTAGGTCGTAAAATGTAATTCGTTTTACGAGAAAATTAAACTAAATACAGAGTAGCACGTAGCTCACAGACAAATGCTGCAATAGCCGAACGTTTTATGAGAACTATTAAAGAGAGAATGTGGTGATACTTTACGCACACAAACAATCGACGCTTCGTAGACATTCTTCCAAGTATAATAGAGTCATACAATCGCACAAAGCATTCGTCAACAAAGATGGCGCCAGCTGGCGTAACTTTGCACAATGTTGCACGAGGACGAGAAAACATAAAGCAACGTTATGACAGGCATATTTGTATAAATCTAAAGTACAACGTTGGAGATTTAATTCGTATCAGTAAGACGAGAAGTGTCTTTGCCAAAGGTTACGAAAGCGGTTGGACTTTAGAGTTGTTTATAATTGTACGTATCTCTTGCACGTGGCAATCTCCAGCTTATTTCCTCAGAGATTTGGCTGACGAAGACATTGACGGTTTCTTTTACGAGGAAGATTCAAGCAGAGTGCGAAAGGAATTGAGCAAGAGCTTCTTTAAGGTTGACAAGATATTGAAAAATCGAGGTAAAGGACGCTCTAAAGAATTTTTTGTTAGCTGGAAGAGATATTCTGGAAAATTCAATTCCTGGGTGGAAGGTAATTGATTAAAAGATATAAAATAAAGGACGAATTTCACGTTGTGTTGCCTAGCAACAGTAGCATGGAGTATTTTCCTGATAATACTACTGCGCACTACGTGACAAGATTACCTCAGCAAATTAGTTTTCAAGGTCAATGGAGTGTTGGTATAACAGAGATACAATTACCATTGACGTTTCAACATGCGATAAAATATTACGAAAGAAAAATTACCGTAAAATGTTTACCACGACTTGACAATAATGTACACACAGAACGTCCTGTTATTCATGTAGATGATTACATACGACCCGGTCCATACACAAATATCGAAGAAACGATACAAGAAATCAATTGTTTTGATACCACATGAGATCACGTGGTTTTCAGTTTGGAAAGGGGCGGTTACGTAACGGCTAAGTTAGTCTGTTCCAAAACAGCGCGCAGTAAATACATGTATCGCTATTTATTATTGACCGAAAAATTACGTAAAATCTTGGGCTTTGAAAGTGCAACGAGTCTTTCCTTGGAAAATAATGAAATTCGATCCTTTCATCCAGCATATCTCGCCAATGCTTTACCGTCAATGCTTATGATTTACAGCGACATCTGTGAACCATACATGGTAGAAGACGTTCAATCTCGTTCGTTGCGGGTGATGTCGTTGGAGCTTCAAGGTTATGCGTACGATTGTAACAAAAATAAAATTTACTGACCACCTATCTATAAACCCTTCCCGTTTAACTCCTTTTACAACATCGAAATCGATATAAGGGACCCGATTGGTGCCCCCATACAATTCGACTTCAGGATGCTGATGGTAACGCTTTACTTTAAACGAATTGATTTAAAATTATGGATCCCTACAAGGACTACTTTATTGCACAAACTGGTGGTGGTGGTGGCGGTGTTAGTCTGACCACAATTTATGGAACAGTGGAGAAGGTGTTGGACGCATTTACGTTAGGACCCCCTATACTTCGGATATATCGGCCAACACGAGGCAATTTTGCATGCTGAAACGTGACTTACCACCTCCAATGTTTTTCACACTGTCTCTTTCGAGCTACAACTAGTATAAAAAGTCGGATTAGTCGTTAGTCTCTGCCTGCTCATCATATCGTTAATACAATTAAAAAGAAAAATGGAGTTCCAGAAAAAGAGAGTTAAGGTCGGTAGCAATCGATCTCTCAAGTGCAAAGCAGTATCAATAGTCACCTCCGCAGATTTTTGCAAGCTTTATGGGTTGAATAAATCATTTGGCAAAAAAGTCGTAGTTGGTCTGGAATATAAGAAATTACTTGACAACAATTAGGAACCTGTAGTTCGTTTATTAGGCACAGATTTTGAAGGGATTTCTTTCAAAATTTCCGGTTAAAACGATTTCAAATTGGCGTTTACAGACATTGAGAAGTATTTTACCATGGACGACAGCAACTTGCAGGACATCAAAATTTGTGGCTCCAACTGTTCTCTAAAGTTTACTGTAAGTTATAACGACAAGGCTATTGGGCTTGAAGAAGGACGAAAACAAGGTATGAGTGGCAGTTTCGCGAAGCAATATTGTCGTAGTTTAGTTCTCAAAAAGGTGACCTTTGATCATTTAAGCGAATTTATTGTCAAATGTATTGATTGTAATTTACGTGTATTGAGTGATTTGTCAGATTTGATGGCTACCGTTGTGCAGAAGTTTGTAGATTATAATTCAGAAAAAGGCAGTAATATGTATGAAGCGCAAATCGATTATCATCGAACCGATATTTTATAGAAAATTGTAAGAGCTATGAATGATTCAGATTCAGAGAGTGTATGAAAAAGTCGTGTCTACAGATGCGATGAAATGCGAATATTTACCAAAAGAATGTGTATGCGATTTTATATACAATATTGCGTCATTTCATACAATTGCACTTGTAGAGGCTTTGAACTCTAAAATAAATTAATGAACGTATGTACTTATGTTGTTACTTACGTAAAATTTACATCACATCCTTATAAATCACATTTTATTTTGATGTCATGAAAAAAATTAAAAAATATTATGGACCCCTTACATTGGAGAAACCTTTTAATAATATAAGAAGAATACCCATACTAAACGAGAGGGAGAATTTTTAACCTCTCTAGTAACTCAAAAGTGGGGGAGCCCTTTCTCCATTTTTTAACTTGGGAGGGGACCTAACCGTGGTGGGGTCATGTCCCCTATCAATTGATGATTGATATATTTATGAATTAAAAGAGCCTATAAATGTAGAAGTAGGACATAAAAGGTTCTTCAAATCAACAATAGTTGGTAATAATAAAATGAATAAAATTAAATATGTTTTGTTTTTGTTAAAAATATGGATGGAAATCAATACAATTATGGTAATGTGACAAAATCAAATGAAATAGTATTGGTAGAAAATATGTCGAAAATGTTTGATTAAAATGGAAATTTAATTTGTTGGCTATCAAAAATTATGATGATATCACATGACTATGATGATATCACTTGATAATGTCACATAAGACAAGTGAAATTATGTATAGCGAGTTAAATTAAATGACAAAAAATAAGTTAACAAAATAGGAAAAATTTCATAAAACACTAGGTTACATAAATTTCAATTATTCGAAAACAATGTGTGATTCACGAATGTTTAACGGTATACCCAGAGACTTAGGAACTGATTATTAAAAATATGATGCTTATTTGGAAAATAAAATGCATAATTTGCCGTTGAAAAATAAAAAGTCAAGGTCCAGAGATATTTTAGAAATAATATATACCGATTGGAGTGGACTTTATAGTACTACTGGCTTAAGTGATGCAAAATATTTTTTGAGTTTTATCGATGATTATAGTAAAGTAACTGAAGTCTACTGTATTTAATTATAAGTTCTAGTATATCATTATTTTGTTGACTTTGTAAATTTGATTGAAAATAAGACAGAAAAAAAGATAAAAAGGTTTAGATGCGATAGCAAAAAGAAGTATATTAATAATGATATAAGTAATATTACAAGAAAAAAAGGTATTTACACGAAACAGTGTCCATCTTATGCACATAAATTAAATAGAACGGCTGAAACGTATAATAGGTATATTATAGATATGTCAAGATGTTTATTTAAAGAAACAAAGGTTTATAACAGATTTTGGCTGGAAACAGTTTCAACAGTAGCTTATTTGAAAAAAAGTACTATGACCAGTACTGTTCAAGGGAATAAAACACCCCTTACAATTGTGTTTGGCAAAAACCTAGTCTGAAAAATTTCAAAAGTTTACATGGAGAGAGCTCTGATGCTATGATAGTATGCGTATCTATATACTACCAGAGTACAGAGCGCCACATACTACAGTAACGCTCGTGGAACGCAACGGTAGTATCGAGAGTCTGCCACGGTAGTATAAAGACTCATATATAACTGTAGATCGTAAAATGCATTACTAAAGCTTCTGCTTTATACTACAGTAGAACTCTTGAGGCGCTGCATAAGTATCGAATTTCACGTACTAAGTAAGCTTGGGACTCATACCAAATTGGTATGGCTCACGAGCAAACGTACTATACGTCGTCTGTACTACGTCACTATATCGTTGTTCAATGGCATAACTTTTAAGACCGAATTGTACATGCAACACGTAGTTGCATAAGTGCTACTTTTTCAAGATCTTTATTTGTTTTTTAATCTGATTTTTTGTCAAGAGACGTTGTAATGTTGAATCTGTAAGCTTGAATGTTTTGTTGTGAACAGTAGTAATTGTAAGAAATAATTCAGATCTCCGATATGCTAAGATTATCCACACGAAAAAGCATTGTGAAACCGTACATTTCTACTTTTTTAGAAAAATATGTTAAAACTGATTGAAAAATCGTTTGTTGTCTAGTACTACTTCTTTTACCATAAAACGCTTTTATAAACTCCATATAAAAATGATAACTATGCTTATTAAAGTCACTAAGATTCTTTGTTTGCATACTTTTAAATCTGAAAAATTTTCTAAGACACATTAACATAAACATTTCAATGGCATAGTGGTCATAGCTATCGGTATAAATATATGTAACAGTTCTTAAAGTTGACGTGCTGTATCATTGTAACAAACTTACTAAATATCTTCATCCAATATAAGATTTCTGCTTAATAGCTTACTCAAACAAAAAAATGGAATGATACGAGTCTGTTACTTTTAGTATAGGTTAATTTTTCTAACAAAAGAATATTTTTAATACGTTCCATTGAATAAACCTCATCAGCTTGGGCATTGTTTTAATGATCCTAAATTTATAACAATAACTTGCAAACCTACTAATAACGTGTGACGTGACGCACTGTACTTCGGTAGTACGTAAATACGCATACTACCATAGCATCAGAGCTGTCTCCGTGTATGATAGTAGAGTTTTTGTGAGAATATCAGAGAAAAAAAGAAGTTCAAAAGGAAAAACATTTAGGAATTTTATTTGGTTATAGAAATGTTGGTATAGAGTTCTGATGGATAAAAAGATAGTAGCTAGACACGTTGATATGATTAAAGGTGGCACAAATTATATTAGTTCAAAATCGGAAGAAAACATAGTAAAAATAAGTTTAAATAAAAAAAACAAAGCTTAATACACAAATTGCTGCTTCATTACAAACAGAAATGATGAAAAGAAAAATTTGAATTTAAGACAGTCATCTAGGAAAAAAAGCCTGATAGATACAGAGTAAAAACTTTGTATGTAGTAATATTTTTTATTAATGTAACATAAATGCTGGAACACCTGTTTTTTATAATGATGCGATAAATGGTAATAAATCTGAAAAGCTCAAAACAGCAATGGATAAGGAAACGTATTGCTCATACTAAGAAGGCTAATGATACTTTAGAAGCTAAGTTTGTAGTAAGAGAATACCAACAAAGTTATTTAATCTATAATATTCATTCACTAGTTGCAAGAATGCTAACTTAAAAAATTTTTCTTTCTCATTGTTATCGATATAATTCAAATACCGCACAAATGGACGTTGCAACAGTGTTTTTGAATGGAAAGGTAAAATTTGAAATCCATGCTTAAGAGCCACAAGGCTATGAGAATGCAACGGATAAGATACTTAAATTGGAAGAAGCATTGCATGGATTAAGAGAAAGCCCAGGAGCTTGGTATAAATTTTTTCATACTTATTCGAAAAATATTAATTTTAATAGAAGCGAAACTAATTGTTGCTTGTATATCTTAAATGATAAAAATGATGGTGTATATTAAATATTTTTTGTACATGACTTATTAATTTATTGTAAAAGTAATGGAAAATTGGATTTTGTTCAGAATCACCGTTTTGAAACACTAGCAAACAAATATGATATTATAAATTCTAAATTGTATTGTACTTCTATGGCAAAAAGTTCAAAGCTGGATTCTGCGCAATTATTATGTGATGAAACGAAGAAATTTAAATGGAACTCTTTTGTACTTACGGTCTGGAACTTGACCTAATGTTAGTTTTATTGTTAATCATGCAAATAGATTTCAAAATTTTTATGATAGTGTGAATTATAAATATGCTTTGAGACTTTGAAAATATTTGCGCTTAACAAAAGATATTTGGAAAGAAACTGACTGATGATGTAATGGTTTGATTTGTTGATGCCTATTGGGCAGGAGATATTAATGATAGAAAATTAACGCCAGGTTAAATCATACGAATGTATGGAAATGTAATTTGTTGAAAATTTAAGAAGTAATATAGTGTAACGAATTTCATGATATAAGCTGGGTTTGTAGCGTTGTCTGGGTATGTAAGTGAATTAAGAGTTGTAAATGATTTAGTATTTTATTATAACGTTAGAGTTTATAAGCCGAATAATCCGAATTAAGATAATCCTAGAGCAATAAGTAGAGCAAAGCTTAAAAATTTTACTAAAAAATTGAAGTACACTGAAACTCATTATCACTTTGTGAACAGAAGTTATGCGAAACACGAAATTGATATTGTAAAAGTTGATTTAGAAGAAAACATAGCTCATATTTTTACCAAAGCTGTAGGCAGAAATAAGCTTAAAAGGTTTGGAAATAAATTGAATGTAAAGTAGTTTTGGATCTCAATATGAGGATTGTAAAATTAATTTTTGAAGACGTGATGGAAAATAAGTAAATTTATATTAGATGTGAAACTAGCAACGTCTGCTGTTCGGCATCAATACTATAATGGCAAGATGATACGTAAATGTATTCTGTATAGCAATACAGTTAAAGTAGATAGAACGTGGCTGTTGAGTAATATTGGTTACGAACTGAGTGAGAAATTTCAATTTTTCATTTGTTTTTAAATAGTATAATATTAGTTTATACATGAATTTGAGTTACACTTAATTATACAATAATGCAAACCATGGAAGTATTGCTCTATTAGGGAGGCTCATTGTTATAAGTCAACTTACAGAACCAGTTAAGTGATTTGAATACTATTGATTGTGCTGTTAGATGTGAACGTGTTAAGGAGAAAGTTTTGTAAGTATTTGTATTTTTAGTGGAATATAATAAACATGAAAAAATCTTGTCCTTCAGAGGTTAAAAAGTTAAGAAAATTTATATGCAGCTTAAAGCAGAAAATGGATTCGAAAACCGTTCACTGATCACCATTAGAATTTTATCAGAGGAAGAGAACTTTTCAGTGGTGAAAGATCTATGAAGAAAAATAGCAAAGTCGAAATAAGGAAGAAAATTATACATTATTTTACCTCAATTTTTGGCCGGGCAGTAGGAGCCAACAACGATTTGTGGAGGATTGTGGGGGTGAAGGAATAGAGGGGCCAGTGTAAAGTCGTATCAACGTTTGTGTAGAGTGCCCTACAACAAACAATTATGTGATATAGTTAAGAAGATATATATATATACATCTTCCTATATTATATTGTCGTAAGAGTTAGAGCGAGGTTTTGATCCTCCCCGCTCCCCCGCTGCTCCCTCCCAAATATGATAGTTTTTCTTTCATTTTGTTGCATTTTTCGAGTGATCCTGCTTTTTTGCTAGCTCCCCCCACATCCCCTCTGCTCCCCTCCATACTCTCCCCCAGCTGCCCAATACATAACATGAATAAATTTGTAAAGCCTTATAACATATATATATATATATATATATTTTTTTTTTTTATATTATAGTGCTCTACGTCCGGCTCCTTTTTAATAAGGGCACTACTATGGGCACTTAGCACTTGGGAAAGGGACAAGGAAAGGGATGGGAGGCCTCCCCATCACTGGGAGGGGGGTAGGGGGAATTAGGCAAATTTGCTGCGAGAAGGTCGCCTAAACCCTCCTCGAGGAGCATTGCGTGGTGAAAAAGCACATGTGAAAGACACAGAGGTACTTTGCCCATAAAAGTCGCACTGGCCGGGAATTGAACCACGGTCTCCCGCGTGCCAATCCACGACCTAGCCGACCGAGCCACCGCGCGCTCTTATATTTATATATCTTCTCTAATATTATAATGCTACATAGATCACATGCAAAAAAATTTTTTTTGTGAATTTTTTCGTGCAATAATAGACACTCTTGATTTGAAAATTTTGAGTTACATTTACTGATAAAATTTTGCATCCTCGATCGTGTATCTGAAATCATATTACATAAAACGGATCGTTTATGATTTCATAAATCTGGGTACTAGACGGCACTGAAATTTGCTTTTTTGATGAAAGAAAAAATTTGCAAGAGAGTGTAAAATTAGTAATCAACTATGGAATAGTTTTTCTGTTACTCTAAAATTTCATTCTAAACAGTATTTTAAATTTTAAGTTTGTTTTCTGATTCAATTTGGATAAGAACTTTTTTTGGGTTTCTACATCTAATCAATGAAACATATAATTGCCCATGAGAAAATAATGGTTTTCTAAGGTATAATCCTAAGGAACCAAAACTTTGACCTTGATATTTATTGATAGTCATAGAAAAAGCTAAGATAAATGAAAATTGTTTTCTGTACAATTTAAATGGTAGCGAAAATTTCTTGTATTTAGTGTTATTCTCGGAATGAGTACTTCACTTCCTTTTTTTTTCACCTGTGATCATTTCAACTTCGATGTTGTATTAAAATAATTTTGTAGTTCGTAATCTTTCACCATTGCAAAGTCCTTCAGATACGTTTAAGTTTCGTATTATCATAACAATAGCGTTAATTTTTAAATTCAATTCGTGTGGAGGAAGATCTTCTTTAATACTTTTCAAAAATTCTGTACGGAGATAAATATATATACATTATCGTCTGATTTATTTACTTCTTTGTGAGTGGCTTTATCAGTACTTTTATACGTTACTAATGTTCCTACCATATTATTTAAAATTTTTTTGTTAATATAGCTTTACTCATAAAAGAATCATTATCATTATTAAAAATTTTAGAACATATATCATTTGTA
Organism: Copidosoma floridanum; assembly: GCF_036245765.1. NCBI lineage: Eukaryota > Metazoa > Arthropoda > Insecta > Hymenoptera > Encyrtidae > Copidosoma > Copidosoma floridanum. The sequence goes on from NW_028321881.1 coordinate 14,894,911, forward strand.
ATCCATGTCTGAGAAATTCTAAAAGTTTTAACTTTGCCTTCTCATATATTTAGTAGCAATAAAGAAAATTTTTTATTAATCGAACGTATATTATTTTTTGACTAAAAAATATTAAACAAAGGCCAAAAATTATAAAATTATATGGTTTCTTAAACAATAGTAATTTTGCTTCCATTTTTTACCACTGGGGGAATTTGACGAAAGTCTCCACCTAAAATTATTATTTTATTTCCAAAAGATTAATTACTACTAGATAAATCTTTTAAAGTCCTATCAACGATTTCTAACGCTTTTTTCGGTATCATAGAAGTTTCATCTCAAATAGTTACTTCTACATTACGTAATTTTTGTTTATTTGGCTCAAACTGGAAGAACGCACTTTCTATAGTGCTTAAGTCTAAAGGAAGTCTAAAAGTTCTTTGAGTGGTCATTTCCTTTAGAAACAGAATACGAGCAATACCTGTTCAAGCCGTTGTAAGAATTTTCTTATCAATTGATATGAAATAATAAATTAATGTTTTACGCAGACAAGTTTTTTCAGATCCGCCAGGACCATGGATAAAAAAAATTTTTTTTTCAAATTTTATTATTTCTTGAAAAATAGTAGTAATAGTAATAATTTTCTTACGCAGATCTATCTGAAACTTAAAATTTAGACTTTAAGTTCTATGTAGATGTAAAAGGAAGAATTTTTTTTCGTTGCAATTTGGGAGTCTAATTCACTGTCACGTTTTTGTTTAGACATTTTGTAACTTTTTAAAACAAATTTAACGAAGTAAAAGTGAACGAAAAAAAAATTACCAAAGAGCCAAAATTTTAGTTATAAAAAATAAGAAGAAAAATAACAATCTACTAACGATACTGTTGAAACTAAATTAATTGGTGATTCTAACAATATCGTAATTTTTCAATTTTTGACGATATTTGAAATCTTTCAATATTTTGTCGTTTCAAATATATCAAAATTAGGCATTAGTCAGGAAAAACAAAAAGTGATTGTTAAAAATTATTGTAATTAATTATGGTCAATTTACATTTATTACATATATCAATTTTAAGTAACAATTAAAATAATTCGTGTTTTTTTTCCACACTTTGTAAATCTATATTTGCAATTACTGAGGTTGGTGCGCAGAGTGCGCAGGGGGCAGAGATAGTTATAAAAGTTTAGAATGAGGTCTTTGAAATATCTATTGGCACATACAGGATAGACAGCTCAGTTGAAAAAGGGGGCCATAAGAAGGAATAATAAAGCTCACCAAAAAAAAAAGTTAAGGGCACATATCTCTTTCTATATCAACATTACCACTATTATTAGAATTAGCAACTTGTTTTTCATATTTCCTTAAAAGCAGCCCAGTTATCATTCCCCAGCATAGAACATGTATTTCCAAATATTATTAAAAAATGCTGAAGTCTTCCAAATTCTGTTAAATAAACTTTAAGATATTTTTTTCATACTAATAATTATTTTTATTATTTTTTAAGGCTTTATAAAATATTAATGCAAAGCTTATTTAGAGAAAAATTAGACTGTTATGATGTTTCTCGCCCTCCACATTGATATAATTTAATAATTTACTAGTTGAACTTTTGGGGCGAATTTTGAAATAGAAAGCACACAACGCATTTTCTTTATTCAATACAGCAACGTTTCGTCGACTGGAGTGTCGACCTCTTCAGGCTTCAGGATTCAGAAAGGAACTTCCTTTCTGTGTTTATAATAAAGCCTGAAGAGGTCGACACTCCAGTCAACGAAGCGTTGCTGTATTGAATAAAGAAAACGCGTTGTGTGTTTTTTATCTCAACGTTTGCCCCAAAAACTCAACTAGTAAATTATCAAGAAATTAGACTTATAACACAACAATGGAGAAAGGGTTGTTGGTGTGCGTTGCGTATAACATAGTGGAGCCCAGCTAGTATATATATCTGAATCTGTTGAATCTATTTTTTTTAATTTATTTTTTTTTAATCAATCTTTAATAAAGAGCAATGCCTGCATGTATAAATACACACACACACACGTGTCAAAATTTTAATTGAGTACTAGTTTCCCTTTTTGGATGAATAGACTCATAACTTTATACATTTTTTCAGAATAATAAAGTTTTTTAAGCATATTAAGTCAAGACTAGCACAAATTTTGAGATAAAAATCAGTAAAAGTAAAAACACATCATATAAATCTGTACATACACATATTGCTAGTTGTTTGTTCACGTGATCTCAGTCTTACTCTCATGTCAGACAAAAACATCTTGATTACATTTTTATGCTAATGATTTGTGTTACTTTGAACATGAGAAAAATAGCAAACTGGTAGAGAATTTTCTGCTCCACACGATAGTATTTTTATTCTCATCTGGTCTCTTACCATTGCAACATATTAGCAAAATAATTCTAATACTCTGTTTGAATGGTATTAATGAGTTTAAATTTTTCGACTTTATTTCTCTTAACCTATGAATTTGATTGCATAAAGCAATTGCAGCATCAACAACGAACCTTTAGATGTTAGTTGTGAGTTGCAACGGATTATCTATATGTCTATGCTGATGTTTAAATTAGAAGATTCTAACAGATTAGAAAATAGTGAAGTATCAATTAGTTTACATGTTAGCAGCTAGTAAAATTAGGACCTTATTACGAAATAAACAGTTCAGCTGAAAGAACCTCCATTATGACATTACATAAGCTTTAAAGTGATTTTATTATTCCAACTCTACTGTTCTTGTCAGACAACATTATTATAGGTTAGTATGAAAATCTTACTTGTGTATACTTTAATTTGTTTAAACATTTTTATGTCTGATAGTTTATTTTATGTTAGAAGTACAGTCTTTATGTAAACTGACATAATAATTATTACTACTTAGCATGTTCTATCAAATTAATAATAAATGAGTAATACAGGGTTGTAAAAAATTTTTACAAGAGCCATGGTAAAAAGAAAGTATTATAACAATTTTTGTGTTTTCAATGAAATGTTGGACTTGCAAGTTTCAAAAAATAAAATAAAGTTCTCATCAGGTAATCAGGAAGTATTGTTCAGTCACCCAGGTAGTACCTATTAAGTGCCCGGGAAGTACTTGAGGTTTGACATTAATAATGATACCAACATAAAAAAAATTACAACTTAAAGTATGAATACTTGAATTTTATTTTATTTCTTGAAACTCAAGAATTTCATTGAAAATAAAAAAAAATATTTAAAAAACTTTATTTTTGCCATGACTCTTGTAGGAGTTTTTTAAAACCCTGGATTACTTTTTTATTGTTAATTGTAATAGAACATGTGAAGTAATTATAATCATAGTGTTAGTTTGCATAAACAATATATTCCTAACATAAAACAAATTTTTAGCCATAAAAAATAGGCGCGTTAAGCGTGAGGGTAAATCAACGATTTAAGATTTTGACCTTAAAAAAAAGTGTGACGGAAGTGGATTTTGCTTGATTCTCCCTCCTTGCCCCGGCCCTCATGAGGTACTTCCGATTTCCTCTACACAACATGATGCCATACCGCATCATGCTACAAATTTTAAATTTTATAAATTTTATTCCTTTTTTTTCAACCAATTCTTGCAAAACAAAAATAAAAAAAAAAAATTAAAAAAAACAGTTTCTAACGAGATTTCAACCCGCAACCTCTTACTTTCTGGACACGGCCCTTACCTACTTTGTTATGAGCAAACTCAACATAGGAAAATCAATGACTTTATCTTATCTTAAAGATTGTAGCTTATTTTTCACATAAATTTTTATTTAACGTACATTAATTTATTTGGTTAAGTTATAAATTAAATAAATAAACAATTTACTTAATAATATAATTTCTTATGTTTTTTTAAAAAACTAGGCAATTAGTATATTTTAACAGAGCACCCTACCAATTTGTTAATAAATATTTAATCTTACGTATTCAATTTGTTACTTTTACAGTAAATAAATAATTTTTTGTAAAATTCTTTCATATTTTTTCAAAATTTTCAAAAATTATAAAAAATTTGTTTGTACTGTAGAAATACAATGATTAATTTTTATTGTATTTTGTTCTTTTAAAAATTTTTCATTTATGTTTTAAGTGGTTTTTTGATTTAAGGACGTTCTTCACATAGTTTGTGGGAGAAAGTTCAGAGCAATGATAGGAATGCTGATGTGTAGAGTAAAGCTAGCGATTCTTTTTCTTATGTGGATGTACATGCTTTCAGGCACACCTTATCCTCTCTGTCTAAATTTATTTAAAACTAAATTTGTGAGTCTATTTGAAAACTCGATAGGTTTTTCTAAAAGTAATCTTTTGTACCCCAAAAATAAGGAGATTCCTACAAATCATATAAATGACATTTGATGTAACTTTTTTGTATGGTTACATGCTAAACATCTATTTTTTTTAATGTATCTTTTATAAAATAATGGTACAGTCAAACGAGCTGCAATGTTCCTGGGTAATTGTTATGATATTGCAATGTACCTTTGACGTTTGAATAACATCTGTCATAAAAACCTAAGTGCGATGAACGTCCTGAAGGGACATTCACTGGCATGTAATTCTACCCTATTGAAGAAAACTATATTACAGAATGATTTTTCTCAATTTTCTTTGTACAATTATATTTCGGGTATTAAATGTGAACAAGAAATAAGTGTGGAATCGTATGTGATAGAGGTGAGCGTGACATTACAGATGTAATCAGCATAGGCAGTAGAATGTTGTTCTAAAATCATCAGAAGATTCATTGAAAGTGAAGAGTCTTGGACTGGCCAGCCTATATATTATTTTTATTGTATTGTGCCATTATATATTATTTATAATCATTAAGTCATTACATATTAGTTAAAATTACACCCAATCAACGTAGGTATACTCATTTCCACGATAATTGCACCACCTTCGTACACAATATCGTTTCATAGAAGGTGTTGATATACACAAAATTATATTGTTTGCCATATAATTTTATAGAAGTATACCTTCATACTTGGGTCCCCAAGCACCCACTGTCCACTGATTTTAATTAGTCTTTTTTTATTCCAAGCAGTATCGAGAATAGACGCAAAAGTTGTAAGTAAAGACATTTTAGATTACGTGTTTAAGCCCTTAAGTGTTTTATTCTGTAAGTCTTGGGCCAGGCCGAGATAGGGAGGGGCCGCTTATCCTTAATAGTTGCTGCATTTACTATGACTATCAATAAATTTTAAGGTCAAAGTTAATTTTGTTTGTTTACATTCAAGAGAACTTCTATTTTCTAACAGTCAATTTTGTGTAGCCTTATCATATTGCAAAAATAGAGAATGAGCAGTGAAACAACGTTCAAAAATCAAAAATTTTCTTTCTTTGCGTATGCCCCATGGTGGTGTGGTGTAGTGCGGCGGAGCTGGTGACTTTTTGATAAAGTTAAAGTTGTGGGGGGTTTGTGCGTGCAGCGCGCAGGTGGCAGAGCCTCACTAGTTGGCGTTCCTCGAGAACAGCGGGTAAAACGATTTTTATTCAAACAAAACCCGTGGGAATAAATTTTTTAAGGACAAATGGCGTTTGAATGAAAGGAAAAAAAAAAACATTCCAAACTATCCTTAAATGGGGTTGGAAGGCTACGGCCTACATAAACGCATGGTATTGCCACATTATCATTGAGCTCAGTTAGTAAGCAGTGAAATCTAAATACATGGGTCTATCCACAAGCACGCAAATAAATCTGCTTCTATACGATTAGTAATGTTGAGGTTTGTTGTTACAAGGTAAATATTGTCTGCTCCTTATGCTACCATGTTTTAAAGCCATCGTATTTAATTGCATGAATGTGACAAGAATTAGGTGCAAAATTATGTAACAGAAAAAATGTAATGGTATTAATTCATCACCAACTAATTGTTATAACAGTTTTTGAAATACTACTGTAAATATTATAATGATAATTAATTTTATTATTTTTAAAGGTCAAAATTTTAATTGACTACTAGTTTCCCTTTTTGGATGAATAGACTCATAACTTTATACATTTTTTCAGAATAATAAAGTTTTTTAAGCATATTAAGTCAAGACTAGCACAAATTTTGAGATAAAAATCAGTAAAAGTAAAAACACATCATATAAATCTGTACATACACATATTGCTAGTTGTTTGTTAACGTGATCTCAGTCTTACTCTCATGTCAGACAAAAACATCTTGATTACATTTTTATGCTAATGATTTGTGTTACTTTGAACATGAGAAAAATAGCAAACTGGTAGAGAATTTTCTGCTCCACACGATAGTATTTTTATTCTCATCTGGTCTCTTACCATTGCAACATATTAGCAAAATAATTCTAATACTCTGTTTGAATGGTATTAATGAGTTTAAATTTTTCGACTTTATTTCTCTTAACCTATGAATTTGATTGCATAAAGCAATTGCAGCATCAACAACGAACCTTTAGATGTTAGTTGTGAGTTGCAACGGATTATCTATATGTCTATGCTGATGTTTAAATTAGAAGATTCTAACAGATTAGAAAATAGTGAAGTATCAATTAGTTTACATGTTAGCAGCTAGTAAAATTAGGACCTTATTACGAAATAAACAGTTCAGCTGAAAGAACCTCCATTATGACATTACATAAGCTTTAAAGTGATTTTATTATTCCAACTCTACTGTTCTTGTCAGACAACATTATTATAGGTTAGTATGAAAATCTTACTTGTGTATACTTTAATTTGTTTAAACATTTTTATGTCTGATAGTTTATTTTATGTTAGAAGTACAGTCTTTATGTAAACTGACATAATAATTATTACTACTTAGCATGTTCTATCAAATTAATAATAAATGAGTAATACAGGGTTGTAAAAATTTTTTACAAGAGCCATGGTAAAAAGAAAGTATTATAACAATTTTTGTGTTTTCAATGAAATGTTGGACTTGCAAGTTTCAAAAAATAAAATAAAGTTCTCATCAGGTAATCAGGAAGTATTGTTCAGTCACCCAGGTAGTACCTATTAAGTGCCCGGGAAGTACTTGAGGTTTGACATTAATAATGATACCAACATAAAAAAAATTACAACTTAAAGTATGAATACTTGAATTTTATTTTATTTCTTGAAACTCAAGAATTTCATTGAAAATAAAAAAAAATATTTAAAAAACTTTATTTTTGCCATGACTCTTGTAGGAGTTTTTTAAAACCCTGGATTACTTTTTTATTGTTAATTGTAATAGAACATGTGAAGTAATTATAATCATAGTGTTAGTTTGCATAAACAATATATTCCTAACATAAAACAAATTATCAGCCATAAAAATTTTTAAAAAAATTAAAATGTACACAAGTAAAATTTTCATACTAACCTCTCAGGATGTTGTCTACCAACAACAGTAAAGTTGGAATAATAAAATTGCTTTGAAGTTGATGTAATATCACAATGAAAACAATTCTAACAGAATAATCCATTTCGTAATAAGGTCATAATATTACCAGGTGCTGTAATATAAACTAATTAATACTTTATTATACTCTTATCTGTTGTAATCTTCCAATTTAAACATGAACATAGATGTATAGATAGTCCGCTGAAACTCACGACTAATATCTAAAGGTTTGTTGTTGATACTGCAATGACTACATATAATCTAACTCGTAGATTACAACTAAAACTGTTGAAAAATCAGAATTTATTGATACCGTTAGCAAAGCGTATAAGAATTATTTCACCCATATCTAGTAAACGAAACGAGACCAGATGAAAATAAAAATTCTATCATGTAGAGCAGTAAATTTCCTAGCAATTTGTTATTTTACTTCAATCCAAAGTAGCGGAAATTATTTATATTGTAATGTCCAACCTTCTAAGTGAAGGGTGGAACTCGCAGATTCATTGTACAATAAATAAATTTAATTTTTGTTGGTTAGAAACCAGCTGTTGGCCCAAGGCCCTTATTTACTCTTATTTACAGTATTCTTTCTTTTTAAATCATTAACTCGGCATCATGGTGTTAATGTTTACCGAGCGGAATATATAGAGTGGTGTTAATGTATGGTACGCCAAGCTGGAATTGGCCTACTGTTTAAATTGGTATCTTATGTAATGCAGTAGTAGCGTATTTTATTCGACTCTTTATGTCACGTCCTTGTAAAGGTCTTCATGATACATTATCTACTTAATTTTTCTTAATATTCAATTTATTCATTAAAATAAAAATTATATTTCTATCAATTGAAACTTTAAATACATATTTGCAAACTCCCTTCACTTGCTCCTTTGTCATCAAATAATATTTAGACTCAATCTTGGTAATGTGGAGCATGACTATTTATTTTTTTTAATTTAAATTGTTATACTCCACATTATCAAGATTAAGTCTAAATATTGAAACTTGAAGTCTTAAAATATTAAAATCTAGAAATTAAATTTAATAATCAACCAAATTATGTCTTATCTGATCATTTAATGAATTTCTTTTGTGCTTTTTGTGTTTCAAAGTGATAAATAATAGGTATATGACATGGGATGTCACAATATAAAAGTTTAGTAAAGATGTTTTCATCTGGCGTGAGAGTGAGTAAGATAGAGAGCACATGGCCAAACGACTAGCAATATGTGTAAGTTCAGATTCGGATGACAATATGTGTTAGATTAACCTTTTTTTCCCAGTTCTAGGGTGGTTCTTGCCATATCTTAATTAATAATATTTGTCTATTGTTTATCAATTAATTAGATTCGGTTATACATTACATAAGTTATTATTAACTGATTTTTTCAATCAACTTTTTTTAAAATATCATTAAACAGTTTTTCGAAAGACTCAGACATTATTTTTTCTGTTGTCTAATACTCCGATTCATAAGTGCTGTAATTAATTATATATGAACAATTAACGGTAAAACTAAATTCAGTTTCTTTCTAGTTTAATTTTGATACTATAAGTTTTTAAACAATATTATACCATGATAAGATTGATATATTCAAGCTTTTTATAAAAAACTTTTTACGGAATGTATACAAAGCTGCTACAGTAATACTAATTTCGTAAAAAAAATTTAAATAATTATAGATGTTCCATAATCATAAGATAAAATTTTTTTACAAAAAAATATTATTAAAGAATAAGAATATTTCATCTCATGTGTTGTTTTTAAATAATAGAATGATAATTAATAGAATAACTTTCAATTAAATGTAGAAGATCATATGAGTATAGGAGAATTTTTAGGTACAGTACACTATTTTTTACAAACAATTTTTTCAAATTACAAATTACCTATTTTAACTGTAATAAATAGATTTTTTTTGCAACATAATAAAGCTGCATAATTGACCGTAAGAAAATAATAGTTTCTTGAGTCTGAACCAACGTTATTAACTTCGACGTTGAAATTTATTGATAGTCATAGCAAATTCCGCAACTATGAAGAACTAGCGTCTCGGCCTGGCTCAAGACTCACAGAATAGAACACTTTGGTGTTTTAACACGTAATTAAAAATGTTTTGAGTTACAAGTTTCCAGTCTATTTTTGATACTTCCCAGAACAAAAAAAAATTACTAATTCAAAAAATTTTAGTTTGAAAACTATGCAATTTATTTAGTTCAATAATAAGCTGTAAAAAGTTAAAACAATATAATCATGCTGAAGAGAACAATGCGCTCCTTACGCCCTAATATAATTGTTGGCCCTAAAGAGCCGGTGATTTACACTTTTGCACGAAAGAAGATTTAGACTGCGAAGATTTAAATCTGACAAAAAATGTATAGTTAAATAATTGTTTTTCCAATCACACAATTTTATTACCAGAGTAACAAAGTCCTACAGCTTAATCTCTTTATTTTCCATCACCACAATGAATTAAGATACATGTTGTTTTACCTATTTGATAAGTTGGAAGATTCAAATAATCAATATCAGGGTTTTACCGAAAAGCTGACCAATTACTTAATGGATTATTCATTTGTCAATTTTGTTGCTACTGTTTTAATTCCAATAAATGTTTTGCATCAGTTTCTTAATGCCTGAAACTAAATATTTTCAAAGCATTTAAAGTTTTTCTTCCAGTTTTCTTTCTTGCGACTATACGCATGGTTAAAACTTTTTTTAGCCATGAAGGCTGTTTTTTGTCAACTTTTGAAGTTATAATAAATTTATTTGCAAGGTAATTCGACGTTTAATGGCCTTAAAAAAGATTGGTGAACTTATTTTTTTTTTTTACAAAGGTTTCCAGCAAACGTGAGTACCTGGACACCTCAGAGTATTCTTTTCTAGTCTGTTGCAGCACCAGACATGTTGTTAGGAAGACCACAAAGCTCTGAAGCGTTGGAGCTAGTTGTAGTGCTCTTTTCTGGTGCTACGCTGGAAACGTTGGTGTCGAAAGCATCGTTTTATTTTCACAGAACTCATGCATCTATTCATTCCTTGTTATTATTCTCAAACGCTGCGGTAGTTTGACTCTTACCCTTAAAGCCTTTGCTTACAGAGATCGTGCTGGAAAAAGGTACGTTACTGGCCAAAGAACATCTCGTCTTTAAGTGGTTCCCAAAAAAATTTACCGTTCACCATTGGTCAGAAAAGTGGACCTAGAGAATATATTTTATGTAGGTATGCCATTGGAACAAACCACTGAGGAAATTTCCAGCCAATGTGACTACCTGAACTTCTTAGGGTTGTTTTTCCTAGCATGCTGTTGTAGCATAATTTGCTTTGATGGCACCAGATCGATTGAAAAAATGGCCACGTAACCCCAAATAGTTAGAGCAGATAAAGCTCTGGCTTAGCGTTTTCTGATATTACGTTGAAGACGTTGGCTTTCAGAACGCTTTTTATTTGTGGCATTCGTCAATCTTAGTGCTTCGGGATAATATTTGACACGAGTCGCTTGTCCATTAGAAAAGAGTGTTGTTAAACTAAACTAAAGTTAAACGCTAGAATATTTTTGTAAGACTTCGAGCTTATTAATTGCTATTGCTATTTATTTTTTAAGATAAAAACAATACAAAATTACCGAGTAATTGTCAAAAATTAATGTGCCAAATATTAGCAAAGTCGGTTGAGTAGTTTTTGCGATTAGCAATTACAATTGTTTTTATGTCTTTGCTTTATATATTATTGAAATTGTAGAAATTGTAGAATAAAAAGTAGTGAAGAAGTGTTTGTAGTGTTTGCAGTTACTCTTAAGATAAAAACATTATTTTAAAAACGTCTAGTTTTTTCACTAGCTATTACTTTTCTTCTTACGTTGTATTTCAATGACTTAGTCATTTCTCATTAAGTTTCATTACATGCACTATCTGGTATGCTCATATAACTAATTAGCATTACTGTTGTACTTACTTTTAAACTGAGTTTATGAAGTGGTAAGCCTCTACAGATACTACTATAATCATTATGTATCAGAAACTGTTATGCTTATTATTTAATGTAAGTATAGCACTACTAATCAAACAACTATTTTAATTACCAAATATTTTAGAACATATATTATTTGATATCCATTTTTATTGTAAGAACAAATACTGATTTGTAATTTGAAAATTTTAAATATCCATAAAAGTAATAATTTAATAGTTCCTTAAATTATGATACGTTTATTTCAGTTTTTATAAATAGAAGAACTTGACAAAAGTGTTCTCTTAAGATAGTTAATTTATTTACAAAATTCATTCCAATATTACATACATTTCTCATATTTCTGTAAACTATTTTTAAGATTTTTTTTTTAATCATTAAAACTCTATCCTAAATAATCAAATCATCTGCTCGAAATTTTGTTTATTGCCTTTTAATTCCAAAAACACGCTTTTTATATTGTTTCGTATTATTTTAGTGTAAAGGAAGTCTGAAAGATTTATGACTAGTCATACGTTTTAAAAGAAATACTGATGCTACGCCTGTCCAAGCCATTAACATATTCTTTATACCTTGAAAAATAAAAAACTAAGTTTTTCTCGAATCTTTAGAATCATAAATTTAAAAAAACTCATTACTTATGTTGAATGAATATTTCTGTTTCTTCGTGTTTAATTTTCGAACATTAATGTATGCTCTGTTGCTACCGCTTCGAATGTAGTCATGAATAGTCATGAATATATTTCATAATTTGGATTAATGCACAACATTCAACATTATATAACATATATTTTATCAATAAAAATTTATTGTGAAATACAACTATTCAATCATACATTCAAAATTTTATCTTTTGTCCAAGTATTGTAAATATGTTAATCATATAAGTTATTCGTTCTATTATATTGTGGGTAACTAATTGTTTAAAATGTAGTTAAAAATAAAGTACGTTTGTAAAAAGTTTCGGGTAATTGTTTGTACACTTCTGATTAGAATAAACTATACATGGACTTTGTGATGTATAAAGACAGTTAATTATATGTTAAGTGACTCATTTCGAAAATTCTGCATTACCTCAAGAAATTTCAGCATAAATAAATATATCAGTTGATTTAGACGTAATATTTATTTAACAGAAAGAAAAGTTATTAAAATGTGTGTATGAGATAAGCCATTCTCTTTAAATTCATTTGTATAAACGTATGCTAACACGTTACCGAAAATGTAATTTTCAATCGTATTTATTTATTTTTTCATTTTCGGTAACGTGTTAGCATACGTTTATACAAATGAATTTAAAGAGAATGGCTTATCTCATACACACATTTTAATAACTTTTTTTTCTGTTAAATAAATATTACGTCTAAATCAACTGATATATTTATTTATGCTGAAATTTCTTGAGGTAATGCAGAATTTTTGAAATGAGTCACTTAACATATAATTAACTGTCTTTATACATCACAAAGTCCATGTATGGTTTATTCTAATCAGAAGTGTACAAACAATTACCCGAAACTTTTTACAAACGTACTTTATTTTTAACTACATTTTAAACAATTAGTTACCCACAATATAATAGAACGAATAACATATATGATTAACATATTTACAATACTTGGACAAAAGATAAAATTTTGAATGTATGATTGAATAGTTGTATTTCACAATAAATTTTTATTGATAAAATATATGTTATATAATGTTGAATGTTGTGCATTAATCCAAATTATGAAATATATTCATGACTATTCATGACTACATTCGAAGCGGTAGCAACAGAGCATACATTAATGTTCGAAAATTAAACACGAAGAAACAGAAATATTCATTCAACATAAGTAATGAGTTTTTTTAAATTTATGATTCTAAAGATTCGAGAAAAACTTAGTTTTTTATTTTTCAAGGTATAAAGAATATGTTAATGGCTTGGACAGGCGTAGCATCAGTATTTCTTTTAAAACGTATGACTAGTCATAAATCTTTCAGACTTCCTTTACACTAAAATAATACGAAACAATATAAAAAGCGTGTTTTTGGAATTAAAAGGCAATAAACAAAATTTCGAGCAGATGATTTGATTATTTAGGATAGAGTTTTAATGATTAAAAAAAAAATCTTAAAAATAGTTTACAGAAATATGAGAAATGTATGTAATATTGGAATGAATTTTGTAAATAAATTAACTATCTTAAGAGAACACTTTTGTCAAGTTCTTCTATTTATAAAAACTGAAATAAACGTATCATAATTTAAGGAACTATTAAATTATTACTTTTATGGATATTTAAAATTTTCAAATTACAAATCAGTATTTGTTCTTACAATAAAAATGGATATCAAATAATATATGTTCTAAAATATTTGGTAATTAAAATAGTTGTTTGATTAGTAGTGCTATACTTACATTAAATAATAAGCATAACAGTTTCTGATACATAATGATTATAGTAGTATCTGTAGAGGCTTACCACTTCATAAACTCAGTTTAAAAGTAAGTACAACAGTAATGCTAATTAGTTATATGAGCATACCAGATAGTGCATGTAATGAAACTTAATGAGAAATGACTAAGTCATTGAAATACAACGTAAGAAGAAAAGTAATAGCTAGTGAAAAAACTAGACGTTTTTAAAATAATGTTTTTATCTTAAGAGTAACTGCAAACACTACAAACACTTCTTCACTACTTTTTATTCTACAATTTCTACAATTTCAATAATATATAAAGCAAAGACATAAAAACAATTGTAATTGCTAATCGCAAAAACTACTCAACCGACTTTGCTAATATTTGGCACATTAATTTTTGACAATTACTCGGTAATTTTGTATTGTTTTTATCTTAAAAAATAAATAGCAATAGCAATTAATAAGCTCGAAGTCTTACAAAAATATTCTAGCGTTTAACTTTAGTTTAGTTTAACAACACTCTTTTCTAATGGATAAGCGACTCGTGTCAAATATTATCCCGAAGCACTAAGATTGACGAATGCCACAAATAAAAAGCGTTCTGAAAGCCAACGTCTTCAACGTAATATCAGAAAACGCTAAGCCAGAGCTTTATCTGCTCTAACTATTTGGGGTTACGTGGCCATTTTTTCAATCGATCTGGTGCCATCAAAGCAAATTATGCTACAACAGCATGCTAGGAAAAACAACCCTAAGAAGTTCAGGTAGTCACATTGGCTGGAAATTTCCTCAGTGGTTTGTTCCAATGGCATACCTACATAAAATATATTCTCTAGGTCCACTTTTCTGACCAATGGTGAACGGTAAATTTTTTTGGGAACCACTTAAAGACGAGATGTTCTTTGGCCAGTAACGTACCTTTTTCCAGCACGATCTCTGTAAGCAAAGGCTTTAAGGGTAAGAGTCAAACTACCGCAGCGTTTGAGAATAATAACAAGGAATGAATAGATGCATGAGTTCTGTGAAAATAAAACGATGCTTTCGACACCAACGTTTCCAGCGTAGCACCAGAAAAGAGCACTACAACTAGCTCCAACGCTTCAGAGCTTTGTGGTCTTCCTAACAACATGTCTGGTGCTGCAACAGACTAGAAAAGAATACTCTGAGGTGTCCAGGTACTCACGTTTGCTGGAAACCTTTGTAAAAAAAAAAAATAAGTTCACCAATCTTTTTTAAGGCCATTAAACGTCGAATTACCTTGCAAATAAATTTATTATAACTTCAAAAGTTGACAAAAAACAGCCTTCATGGCTAAAAAAAGTTTTAACCATGCGTATAGTCGCAAGAAAGAAAACTGGAAGAAAAACTTTAAATGCTTTGAAAATATTTAGTTTCAGGCATTAAGAAACTGATGCAAAACATTTATTGGAATTAAAACAGTAGCAACAAAATTGACAAATGAATAATCCATTAAGTAATTGGTCAGCTTTTCGGTACAACCCTGATATTGATTATTTGAATCTTCCAACTTATCAAATAGGTAAAACAACATGTATCTTAATTCATTGTGGTGATGGAAAATAAAGAGATTAAGCTGTAGGACTTTGTTACTCTGGTAATAAAATTGCGTGATTGGAAAAACAATTATTTAACTATACATTTTTTGTCAGATTTAAATCTTCGCAGTCTAAATCTTCTTTCGTGCAAAAGTGTAAATCACCGGCTCTTTAGGGCCAACAATTATATTAGGGCGTAAGGAGCGCATTGTTCTCTTCAGCATGATTATATTGTTTTAACTTTTTACAGCTTATTATTGAACTAAATAAATTGCATAGTTTTCAAACTAAAATTTTTTGAATTAGTAATTTTTTTTTGTTCTGGGAAGTATCAAAAATAGACTGGAAACTTGTAACTCAAAACATTTTTAATTACGTGTTAAAACACCAAAGTGTTCTATTCTGTGAGTCTTGAGCCAGGCCGAGACGCTAGTTCTTCATAGTTGCGGAATTTGCTATGACTATCAATAAATTTCAACGTCGAAGTTAATAACGTTGGTTCAGACTCAAGAAACTATTATTTTCTTACGGTCAATTATGCAGCTTTATTATGTTGCAAAAAAAATCTATTTATTACAGTTAAAATAGGTAATTTGTAATTTGAAAAAATTGTTTGTAAAAAATAGTGTACTGTACCTAAAAATTCTCCTATACTCATATGATCTTCTACATTTAATTGAAAGTTATTCTATTAATTATCATTCTATTATTTAAAAACAACACATGAGATGAAATATTCTTATTCTTTAATAATATTTTTTTGTAAAAAAATTTTATCTTATGATTATGGAACATCTATAATTATTTAAATTTTTTTTACGAAATTAGTATTACTGTAGCAGCTTTGTATACATTCCGTAAAAAGTTTTTTATAAAAAGCTTGAATATATCAATCTTATCATGGTATAATATTGTTTAAAAACTTATAGTATCAAAATTAAACTAGAAAGAAACTGAATTTAGTTTTACCGTTAATTGTTCATATATAATTAATTACAGCACTTATGCATCGGAGTATTAGACAACAGAAAAAATAATGTCTGAGTCTTTCGAAAAACTGTTTAATGATATTTTAAAAAAAGTTGATTGAAAAAATCAGTTAATAATAACTTATGTAATGTATAACCGAATCTAATTAATTGATAAACAATAGACAAATATTATTAATTAAGATATGGCAAGAACCACCCTAGAACTGGGAAAAAAAGGTTAATCTAACACATATTGTCATCCGAATCTGAACTTACACATATTGCTAGTCGTTTGGCCATGTGCTCTCTATCTTACTCACTCTCACGCCAGATGAAAACATCTTTACTAAACTTTTATATTGTGACATCCCATGTCATATACCTATTATTTATCACTTTGAAACACAAAAAGCACAAAAGAAATTCATTAAATGATCAGATAAGACATAATTTGGTTGATTATTAAATTTAATTTCTAGATTTTAATATTTTAAGACTTCAAGTTTCAATATTTAGACTTAATCTTGATAATGTGGAGTATAACAATTTAAATTAAAAAAAATAAATAGTCATGCTCCACATTACCAAGATTGAGTCTAAATATTATTTGATGACAAAGGAGCAAGTGAAGGGAGTTTGCAAATATGTATTTAAAGTTTCAATTGATAGAAATATAATTTTTATTTTAATGAATAAATTGAATATTAAGAAAAATTAAGTAGATAATGTATCATGAAGACCTTTACAAGGACGTGACATAAAGAGTCGAATAAAATACGCTACTACTGCATTACATAAGATACCAATTTAAACAGTAGGCCAATTCCAGCTTGGCGTACCATACATTAACACCACTCTATATATTCCGCTCGGTAAACATTAACACCATGATGCCGAGTTAATGATTTAAAAAGAAAGAATACTGTAAATAAGAGTAAATAAGGGCCTTGGGCCAACAGCTGGTTTCTAACCAACAAAAATTAAATTTATTTATTGTACAATGAATCTGCGAGTTCCACCCTTCACTTAGAAGGTTGGACATTACAATATAAATAATTTCCGCTACTTTGGATTGAAGTAAAATAACAAATTGCTAGGAAATTTACTGCTCTACATGATAGAATTTTTATTTTCATCTGGTCTCGTTTCGTTTACTAGATATGGGTGAAATAATTCTTATACGCTTTGCTAACGGTATCAATAAATTCTGATTTTTCAACAGTTTTAGTTGTAATCTACGAGTTAGATTATATGTAGTCATTGCAGTATCAACAACAAACCTTTAGATATTAGTCGTGAGTTTCAGCGGACTATCTATACATCTATGTTCATGTTTAAATTGGAAGATTACAACAGATAAGAGTATAATAAAGTATTAATTAGTTTATATTACAGCACCTGGTAATATTATGACCTTATTACGAAATGGATTATTCTGTTAGAATTGTTTTCATTGTGATATTACATCAACTTCAAAGCAATTTTATTATTCCAACTTTACTGTTGTTGGTAGACAACATCCTGAGAGGTTAGTATGAAAATTTTACTTGTGTACATTTTAATTTTTTTAAAAATTTTTATGGCTGATAATTTGTTTTATGTTAGGAATATATTGTTTATGCAAACTAACACTATGATTATAATTACTTCACATGTTCTATTACAATTAACAATAAAAAAGTAATCCAGGGTTTTAAAAAACTCCTACAAGAGTCATGGCAAAAATAAAGTTTTTTAAATATTTTTTTTTATTTTCAATGAAATTCTTGAGTTTCAAGAAATAAAATAAAATTCAAGTATTCATACTTTAAGTTGTAATTTTTTTTATGTTGGTATCATTATTAATGTCAAACCTCAAGTACTTCCCGGGCACTTAATAGGTACTACCTGGGTGACTGAACAATACTTCCTGATTACCTGATGAGAACTTTATTTTATTTTTTGAAACTTGCAAGTCCAACATTTCATTGAAAACACAAAAATTGTTATAATACTTTCTTTTTACCATGGCTCTTGTAAAAAATTTTTACAACCCTGTATTACTCATTTATTATTAATTTGATAGAACATGCTAAGTAGTAATAATTATTATGTCAGTTTACATAAAGACTGTACTTCTAACATAAAATAAACTATCAGACATAAAAATGTTTAAACAAATTAAAGTATACACAAGTAAGATTTTCATACTAACCTATAATAATGTTGTCTGACAAGAACAGTAGAGTTGGAATAATAAAATCACTTTAAAGCTTATGTAATGTCATAATGGAGGTTCTTTCAGCTGAACTGTTTATTTCGTAATAAGGTCCTAATTTTACTAGCTGCTAACATGTAAACTAATTGATACTTCACTATTTTCTAATCTGTTAGAATCTTCTAATTTAAACATCAGCATAGACATATAGATAATCCGTTGCAACTCACAACTAACATCTAAAGGTTCGTTGTTGATGCTGCAATTGCTTTATGCAATCAAATTCATAGGTTAAGAGAAATAAAGTCGAAAAATTTAAACTCATTAATACCATTCAAACAGAGTATTAGAATTATTTTGCTAATATGTTGCAATGGTAAGAGACCAGATGAGAATAAAAATACTATCGTGTGGAGCAGAAAATTCTCTACCAGTTTGCTATTTTTCTCATGTTCAAAGTAACACAAATCATTAGCATAAAAATGTAATCAAGATGTTTTTGTCTGACATGAGAGTAAGACTGAGATCACGTGAACAAACAACTAGCAATATGTGTATGTACAGATTTATATGATGTGTTTTTACTTTTACTGATTTTTATCTCAAAATTTGTGCTAGTCTTGACTTAATATGCTTAAAAAACTTTATTATTCTGAAAAAATGTATAAAGTTATGAGTCTATTCATCCAAAAAGGGAAACTAGTAGTCAATTAAAATTTTGACCTTTAAAAATAATAAAATTAATTATCATTATAATATTTACAGTAGTATTTCAAAAACTGTTATAACAATTAGTTGGTGATGAATTAATACCATTACATTTTTTCTGTTACATAATTTTGCACCTAATTCTTGTCACATTCATGCAATTAAATACGATGGCTTTAAAACATGGTAGCATAAGGAGCAGACAATATTTACCTTGTAACAACAAACCTCAACATTACTAATCGTATAGAAGCAGATTTATTTGCGTGCTTGTGGATAGACCCATGTATTTAGATTTCACTGCTTACTAACTGAGCTCAATGATAATGTGGCAATACCATGCGTTTATGTAGGCCGTAGCCTTCCAACCCCATTTAAGGATAGTTTGGAATGTTTTTTTTTTTCCTTTCATTCAAACGCCATTTGTCCTTAAAAAATTTATTCCCACGGGTTTTGTTTGAATAAAAATCGTTTTACCCGCTGTTCTCGAGGAACGCCAACTAGTGAGGCTCTGCCACCTGCGCGCTGCACGCACAAACCCCCCACAACTTTAACTTTATCAAAAAGTCACCAGCTCCGCCGCACTACACCACACCACCATGGGGCATACGCAAAGAAAGAAAATTTTTGATTTTTGAACGTTGTTTCACTGCTCATTCTCTATTTTTGCAATATGATAAGGCTACACAAAATTGACTGTTAGAAAATAGAAGTTCTCTTGAATGTAAACAAACAAAATTAACTTTGACCTTAAAATTTATTGATAGTCATAGTAAATGCAGCAACTATTAAGGATAAGCGGCCCCTCCCTATCTCGGCCTGGCCCAAGACTTACAGAATAAAACACTTAAGGGCTTAAACACGTAATCTAAAATGTCTTTACTTACAACTTTTGCGTCTATTCTCGATACTGCTTGGAATAAAAAAAGACTAATTAAAATCAGTGGACAGTGGGTGCTTGGGGACCCAAGTATGAAGGTATACTTCTATAAAATTATATGGCAAACAATATAATTTTGTGTATATCAACACCTTCTATGAAACGATATTGTGTACGAAGGTGGTGCAATTATCGTGGAAATGAGTATACCTACGTTGATTGGGTGTAATTTTAACTAATATGTAATGACTTAATGATTATAAATAATATATAATGGCACAATACAATAAAAATAATATATAGGCTGGCCAGTCCAAGACTCTTCACTTTCAATGAATCTTCTGATGATTTTAGAACAACATTCTACTGCCTATGCTGATTACATCTGTAATGTCACGCTCACCTCTATCACATACGATTCCACACTTATTTCTTGTTCACATTTAATACCCGAAATATAATTGTACAAAGAAAATTGAGAAAAATCATTCTGTAATATAGTTTTCTTCAATAGGGTAGAATTACATGCCAGTGAATGTTCCTTCAGGACGTTCATCGCACTTAGGTTTTTATGACAGATGTTATTCAAACGTCAAAGGTACATTGCAATATCATAACAATTACCCAGGAACATTGCAGCTCGTTTGACTGTACCATTATTTTATAAAAGATACATTAAAAAAAATAGATGTTTAGCATGTAACCATACAAAAAAGTTACATCAAATGTCATTTATATGATTTGTAGGAATCTCCTTATTTTTGGGGTACAAAAGATTACTTTTTGAAAAACCTATCGAGTTTTCAAATAGACTCACAAATTTAGTTTTAAATAAATTTAGAAAGAGAGGATAAGGTGTGCCTGAAAGCATGTACATCCACATAAGAAAAAGAATCGCTAGCTTTACTCTACACATCAGCATTCCTATCATTGCTCTGAACTTTCTCCCACAAACTATGTGAAGAACGTCCTTAAATCAAAAAACCACTTAAAACATAAATGAAAAATTTTTAAAAGAACAAAATACAATAAAAATTAATCATTGTATTTCTACAGTACAAACAAATTTTTTATAATTTTTGAAAATTTTGAAAAAATATGAAAGAATTTTACAAAAAATTATTTATTTACTGTAAAAGTAACAAATTGAATACGTAAGATTAAATATTTATTAACAAATTTGTAGGGTGCTCTGTTAAAATATACTAATTGCCTAGTTTTTTAAAAAAACATAAGAAATTATATTATTAAGTAAATTGTTTATTTATTTAATTTATAACTTAACCAAATAAATTAATGTACGTTAAATAAAAATTTATGTGAAAAATAAGCTACAATCTTTAAGATAAGATAAAGTCATTGATTTTCCTATGTTGAGTTTGCTCATAACAAAGTAGGTAAGGGCCGTGTCCAGAAAGTAAGAGGTTGCGGGTTGAAATCTCGTTAGAAACTGTTTTTTTTAATTTTTTTTTTTTATTTTTGTTTTGCAAGAATTGGTTGAAAAAAAAGGAATAAAATTTATAAAATTTAAAATTTGTAGCATGATGCGGTATGGCATCATGTTGTGTAGAGGAAATCGGAAGTACCTCATGAGGGCCGGGGCAAGGAGGGAGAATCAAGCAAAATCCACTTCCGTCACACTTTTTTTTAAGGTCAAAATCTTAAATCGTTGATTTACCCTCACGCTTAACGCGCCTATAGAAGTATAACTTCAGAAATTTTAGTTCAAAAACCATGCAGTTCGTTGGGTCAGAGAATAAGCTGTTAAAAGTATAAAAAATAGATTGATGCCGAACATTTCCGTGCGTTCCTTATTCCATAAAATAATTGTCCTATGTAAACGTATGAAAATGAGTTGGCTTGTTTTATTAATTCTATGAGTTTCCTAGTATTATTTTATCAGTAGACTTAGAAAGCAGTATAAATTATTTAAAAATTATTTAAATACTGACAATAAATAAATTCTTTGTGATATTATTCACACAGTCTTCCATACAGTCCTAACAAACAAAATGTTAGTCCCTCATAATATTGCTACGTGGGGTTCTATGGCCTCAAGGTGCTCATGAAATAACACAAGGATTTAGCATCAAATACTTTATTCATATCAAAAACGGGAGAAAAGGCACATTGAGCTTAATCGTTCGATGCCAAGGACTGACCCTTTACTCTTGACTGACTCTTTTGCTAGGTATTCTCGAACAGACCTTTTCTATCAGTTTGTATCTCCTCATCGAGGAATGGGGTATTTGGTCTACTGTAGGGGACTGTGAGGGCTGGGGGAATATGGTAAGCGGAATTGAAATCACTTTTTAATTTAGTAAGAATACATACAATGTTACATATGCAGATGCATCTTACTAAATTTTATTTTCATGTACTACATGCACTATGGCTGCAGTTAGGTAAATATGTTATATACACATAGCTTAACTCATATACAGCCGAATATCACGGTTAAAAGTAAACGAGGTGTACTCACTTGACAAACTTATTCTAGAAATATCCATATACATGTATAAGATATACTGCTTACTTTAAGCAGGGACCTCTTTCACTGAAGCTCAATAAAAAAAAAAGAGAATAAGGCAAATGTTCAGTCAGTCCTGCTCTCTATTACTCTTGTAGAGTAGAGGTATGAAAGGGACCTGCATAAAGTCTACTTTACTAACGTTGCCAGCAGGGTATGTTGGTCCAGTGTTGTGGAAAAAATGAAAATAAAAAAAAATATTCGTCTCATCTTCCACAAGAATTAAGAAACCTCATAATTTGTAGATATCTAAAGTACATCCCTTATACTGTTTTTCAGGAAGAGTTTTTTTGTGTACAAAAAACACTACCAGCAGAAAATTTTTTAGTTAAGGGGCGCTAGTACCACCACCTATGAATCGTTGGTAATGAACACGCTTTCAGCCTGCACCGATAATTTCATAAAAATCATTGTTATTTTCGTTACATGATTTTCTAAAAAATCCTACCAGCAGTAAATTTTTTAGTAGCTGGGCACTTGTATCGCCACCCATGAATGGCTTCTTAGTTCCACTAATGTAAACGCACTCTCAGCCTGCAATGATAATTGTACGAGTATTGTTGTTATTCTTGTCTCCATATTTGTACTAATAGAAATCGGCTTCAAGCAGTGACTGGTAACACTAGCACCTTTGACTAAGCAAAAATAAAATTGGAACTTTAAGTAAGACTGAAAAGAATCAACAATAGAAGTACAAAGAAAATTAATAAATTTAAATGAAGAAAGAAAAAAAATTAAACAAAGTAGGTACGTAAATAAAATTAAGTGTACAACTAAATACATTCTTATGCTAAGATATCAAAGATTTTAATGCATTGTAAATGAAATTAAAAATACAAAACCAGATAAACTTTTTTTAATTGTATTACCATGTTGTATATACAATTAGGTAGCATTTGTGTAAATGCATTTTTCAACAGGAATTTTATGACCTCCATTTAAAAGAAAAAGTCTATCCTTCATATGTCCCTAAAAGCAGAATCGCAATCTTTTCCCAGCCTCCTTGCAGATCATCTTTTGCTAAGTATTTCAAAGAAATGCCGTAGTTCTGTGAATCAGATCAAACCAACTTCAACATATTTTTTGCGTACAAAACGATTATGTATGTAAGGTTCCAAGGCAAAGTAAAATGAAAATGCAAAACTTTATCAGAAAAGATTATAGCTGTAGCATAATCTGTTAGTAAAGAGTTGGCGCTCGGAGCATGCAGGAGGGCGAAATCCCACTAGTTTATACATACAATGTATAACGGTGGGATTTCTTGAGAGTAGCGTGGAAAACGATCTATTTTAAAGCAAACCCTGTTAAAATAAATTTTTTGGGGTCAATGGATTTTAAGTGGAAAGTGATTGAAAATACGCTCCAAACTACCCCTTTATATTGAAAGGCAAGTTTACTAAGATACAAAGGTTAGACGCACAACGTTGTCTGCTCCACATGCTGTCATCTTGTGAAGAGTTTTTTGAAACATGATGTTGAAATAATTCGTATTATTCATGGATTCTTAGGTCTATGTTATGAATGACTTGCTGACATCAACAGTAAGTGTTGTAGGGTTAAGTTACTGCTCAGAGTCTTATTTCCTGGTAAAAGTGTAGTTAAGCCTACCCTTCGAGAAGTTACTTTAAAAAAAGACAGTAATTCAATACAACGTAATGCAAAAATGGTGCACCGTACTATTTAACCCTTACTGGTTGATACATTGTACCCTGGAAACGACGTGCTTGATATACTGGGAGTAAACACCAGGTATGCTTATACCTTACTAAATAAGAATGTGGATTGCTAACATCCGAACGAGCCACGGTTGGAGGCTAATAATCTGTTCCGAACCTTAATTAAGCTGTATATAACGCTCACTTCTGCACCAATAAATAATATGGAAGAACAAAGCCAAAACCAACAAATGCTGTCCGGTAATGTTTTACCGTATAAGCGGATTTCCGCCGTTTGAATTGGTACTAGCTTTATTCGCTTATAATATTTATAGCATAACAGTATAAATACCAACCAATTGGTCAAATAGTGCGAAGTAACAAAAAACCGCACTCTCTCTTTCTGACACGATAAGAGCTAGACATGGAAGAAGTAGCCTTCGTGTGTGCCTCACAATTAGTCAAGACAAGAACCTCTAACGTCTAGCTGTTCCCCTTGGACCATAAATTATTAGTCATTAGTCCATAAGTCATTAGGAAGCTTTAAACTTCTCTCCCCGAATTCTTCCGAGCGACAGCGCTCGCGCTTTAGATTATATGTATAAAAAGTGGCCCGCACTTGCGACACAGTCAGTTCCCCATTAGGTTCCTAAGTTTAGTACCTATGCTGAATATCTAGAGTTCTGCTCCCCCAGTGCACAAGTTGCACCAAATTTCACTATTTTTTTTTGTTAAGTATACGTAAGTTATAGATATTTTTCTTTTCTCTACCTCACCAAAAAGTAGTTGAGCGCAAGTATTCATTATTTAAGTGTTACTCGTGCCCAACTGTACAAAAATGCAATCGATCCGGGCAACATTGCCGACGTCTAACGTCAGCTGGTAAGAACCGAAATATTATTAGGGTCGCTTTTGGACGAACGAAAATTGCGGCCATTAGGACTACGAAAAACTCTGTAGCCTTGTAAACCGCTGACGCTAAACCCAGTGTTAGAAGCACGCTCGATTGAGTGACTGCAAACGTTTGAGATCAGACGGTCAGATTTCCCTGATGCCCATGTGCTGTTGAACAAAGACCCCCTCCTCCCATAAATAGCAACTGAATGCGAGCTGACGGACTCGGCCAACACCGCCAGTTACCCAAGTCCCTGCAGTGTCAACTCCAGGCTATAGGATGAAAATCTGGACCTTAACGCATATGTTAGGTGTCACGATGAAACACAGTATCAGTACAACTTTGCCAGAATTCAATACTGTAATTGTTTTATTTGCAGATCGAATCAGCAAATAAGGTAACAGGCTGAAACTTCTTTTATAATCTGCTTTTGGAGCGAAGTCTAAAACTAAAATTTTTTTAATTACTTATAACAAGTCTTTAATAATTAGTTACTTTATTTTACATAATAATTGGCAATTGATTTAAGCAATGTTTGTCGTTCCAGTCGACAAATTATTCGTATTGTAAACTTGGAAAATCATTATGTGGCAAATAAAGTGTATTAGAAACATATCGTTATATTGTGAGAGTATAGCACACATGGCATAAACAGATGCCGTTCATCTGTCTCATAAGGTATTAAAATTGGTTTTATAGGCAAGTTTCATTGGTGACTAAGTTAGAAAACAAATGTTAGCAAAGACTGAGTTACGAACCCCGACTTAGTGATGCTGTGATACACTATAAGAGCTATAACCGAATCTTTTAAATTAAGATCAGTTTACAAAAAGTAAGAAAGCAATAGCAGAAGCCTTACAAAAAAATAGTCAATAGTTGCAATAACTATTTGAACTGTTCACATTCAAATTGAATAGACAATTTTTCAAACTGCTTTCTAGGGCAAACTACTAAAATAAATTAGTGTAGACATACACGATGAGTGTTTTCCAGGCATTTGGCGTATACTTTCAAGTCACTTGGATCAGTAGCAAAATTATGTAAGGGCAAAAGTGTTATTTCATCATGTAAGCTTACCGAGTATTTATAAAAATTATTACAATAACCTAAAAAGTATTACGATGATTTTTTTCAAATATGGTGATATTAGTTGGAAAATAGTACTTCTTTTGAGATTAATAGACTCATATTTTCTTTCTACTTCTTAACAGTACAATAAATTTTTATGAACATATTAAGTTAAGAAGAGCACAAAATTTTAATATATAAATTAGTGAAAGTGTAAACATACTGTCATGTAAATCTATATACAACTATATTATGTAAATCTAAGCTTGCTGGTTGTCCACGTGCTCTCTGTCTCACTTACTTTCATGTGGTACAAAAATATCCTGATTAAATTTTTTACATTAGAAAAAAGTGCTACTTCTAATTATAGTAGAAGACAAAACTGGTAGAAAAGTTTCTCCTCCAAACAACGTCATTTTTAGTTTTATTCGGTCTATTACCGTTAACAAAATATAAGAAAAATAACTTTTCACGCTATGTTGACGTTTCATATGAATCATAATTTGACAACTGTTTTTCTTATTAACTACCACTTGGCTTTTATGTAGCATCAATAACGACTATTTTGTATATCAGTTTTGATGTTCAACTGTTTTTCTTAAGTCTATGGTGATGTTTGCATGGTATATTCGTAACAAATAAAAAAAAAAAGTTGATTCTTTCTTCATCAAGTTTTCTGCAGTTGCTAATACTAAGAAAGTATAACTAAATACTGGAGCTATAATTCTTTTTGTGGTGATATTGCATTGATTCAAAAGGGGGTGTATTATATACCATATCCACTGCTCAAGCTCTTAAAGCTGATTTTTTTGTTAGTAATATATTGTTCATGTAAATAAACATGACAGTTAATAATATTTTGTTTGTTCATAATAATAAAAAATAAATACAGGCTTGTAAACATAGTTACAGAATTAAGCTTGATAAAAAAGAAGTTTTTAACAATTTTAATGCAATCTTAGACCATCAAGTTTCAATAAATAAAATTAAATTTAAGTAATCATACTTGAAGTTTTAATTTCTTTTCTGTTGGTATTATAAGTATCCTCCTTATAAAACCTGAAGTATTTTTAACAGTTCAAGCGATAGACTAAAAGAGTCTCGACGTAACCTTTTGTCACACTATTTTGTGATTTAAATACTTGTCAGTCATCTCTAATAAGTTTAAAAAAATCCTTTTCTACATTATATATGCGTTCATGGTGGTGCTTATTTCCAATATACACTATCTAAAACAACATTGTCTGTAAGGTAAGCAACGGTGAAGCTGACGAAAGGATTACATATGTTATGAGACGATAACTTTTTCTTTTAATTGTTAAGCATCATTGATACGATATTTTTATTTTAGTCATAAGAATTTGTTTTCAACAATAGAAATTCAAGTTAATAATGTGTTACATATTGTAATCATAAACAAGTATTAAATACATAAAATAAATACTTAACCTAATATTATATCATTTTAAGTGTCACCTTTATAGTATCAAAAAAAAAATTTTAATCTAAAATCCATGATACGTAATGAACTCGTGTTAATAGAATTGGAACTCTGCTATCAGCGCCATGTGCAGGCTAATTTCGTATTATGAAACAATAGGCTTCAACATAATGTACACAGTGTAAAAACCACTATGGTATCATTGTTGTCTTCATCATTTACGATGCTTGCCGGCAGTCGCGTATGCGTTTTTCTTCCTTTGCTGTCGGAGCTGCTGTATCTGTGATTGAGCTGGTTGTCTATTGCCCTCCTTTTCTTCAACCCTCAGCGCATATTCAACTCTTAAAAACGACAAACAAATTCGAAAAATTATTTAATTTATATTTCATGTACAAACGTTAGTAACTATTGAGACGCAGTAGCCCACCACAACAAACCCTCACCAGCTGGAATGATAAGAGTTTCCAAACGGGCTACTGTTCCACCACCTACTTATAAGAAAGTGAAAGGACTACCTCCCCCCTACACTGCCTATGATTACTTGAATCCTAAATAAAAGAGGTGGCATTAAAGGGTTCGGAGGACATATGAGATCTTGTAGTATAGACTGACAAAAGAAGGTTTCAAGTCGCCCAGCAAATGATGTGCTGCAATTTTTATTGGAAAAGTGTTTTTTACTCTGACAAGATACCAGAGTGATCATATCGAAAATTTCATTGACAAGTCATTTCTGAGCTACTGTTACCATACATTTTTCTGGAAAACTGTTTTAGCTTTCAAGAAAATGTGAGTCCTCATAAATTAGAGTTGTAATGCCTAATATGATAATCAAAATTTTATTTTTTTTGTCAGTTAGTTCTTGTAGAAAGAAAATTTATATAAGTATTTAAAATCTTATCAAGACTGAATAGTACAATTAAAAGTTTTAAATATCTAGTAAATTGTATGTTAAAAGTTAATAATATGTTATTTGAGCACTATGACAAAAATATACCTAATCGATGATTTTACCTATGCTCTATATCTCAGCTTCTATGTAAGCTAAAGAGTTCAAAGGTTGTTGTTCATTTGAAATATCAAATGATATTAGGACATAAAACTTTAGTCATTTAGCTACATTCGAACTTGAGATATAGATTATGAGTTAAAATAACGAATACAGAGTATTTGCTTCGACTGAATTTCTCTAAAGATGAGTTTTACCTTACTCATGTTTCATTTTTTTAACATTTAAAGTTTGTTTTAAATTTAAAGATGTATTGCTGACTCTTTTCAAGAGCGTAAATTGTATGGTTTTATTTTAAAATATGAAATACATAATTTATTATTTACAGATGGCTAAATCATTTTTTTTTGAGTTGTACAGAATACATCCAAATATTTGGTCTTTTCAAAGTTGAAATTTTACCTCCTTTATTTATGAAGTGAAACAACAAAAAATCATGATTTGAGAAGAGAATATTATAATTTCTTATAGTTATGGTACATGCCTACGTATTCTTTCTTTTTATTCGTAAGCCATATGATAAGGAATTTTTTTTTTTTTAAGTGTACATAGTTTTTTTCGTTTTTCCAAATCGTTTATCCTGCATTTGAATCTTCTATCAGCATAAAATTCTGATTTATAATATCCAGTGTCATAATTTTATTTTTTTGATATTATTAAAAGAACATACCTTTTTTTAACTCATGCAAAAGATCTAGGGATTCCATGTACTCATGCCAATATTTTTTAAAACCATTTGTACAAACGATGACATACTTATGTGAATCTCATGATTTATGATGATTTTTTTACGGAATAGAATCGAGTTACCAGTTTTACAACATTTTCACTCTTTAGTATAATTGTTTTCGTTTGATTATCTCGCAGGTAAATAATAATTCCGTGAATATTTTATTAATGTATAATACATTCATAAAACAAAGCTAGTTGAACTTCTTGTGAACAGACTTTTTCAAATAGTTACAGGTACGATGGATGAATCCGTCACTAATTTACTCTTAATAAGACATGAAATGCACATTTTTTTGCAAGAACTAACGTACTTAAAAAATTCAATTTTAATTATTATATAATGCATAACAACTCTACTTTACGAGGACTGATCTATTCCAGGTGACCAGAAAAATTAAACACTTTAATGCGCTAAAAAACGTTGTTTTTGCAAGAATATTACAACATTTTTCATTTTTTGTCGTATTTAGTGGGGTCGATTACGTAACATACCAAAACTGTGTTACGGCATTCTCTGGGCGATTTTAGACCTCCTTTTAACAGTCTAAGTAGTACAGAGAGTGACACAGCGTAATAGTTTAAGTAGCCTATTGTGTATTAGGTACGTAGCTGGGTAGGAGCTTACTCTGACAAGGCTAAAGTGGTGCATGTTAGTCCACGTGAGATGGTACGACGGGTGGGGGGAGCATAGGCAGTTGCTATATGTTACATATTTAGAATGAGAGACATAAAGATTATGATAAAGAATCTTCTAAAGAGACGCGAGCGGTGCACTGTTAGTTAATTGTAAAGTGGGTATAAGGGGTAGTGTGGCTGAAGACTTTATTTGCAGGGACGGCATGGGTGATAAAAGTGGTAGAGAGGAAAACAGAGATTCACACTCATACATGTTATGCACATCACTGCTCGACTTGTAATTCTCCTAGTTATTCCCCGAAAATGGTAGGGCCAATCATTAACTTTTGGATACTTAAGCTACACTCCCCTTATAATCATTTTATTAACTGAAAGAACCAGAAGTTACCGTATAATGATAAAGAAAGGGAAAGGGAGAGTAGGAGAAAATGCGTTGTGAAGAGCCAAAAGTAAGTACATT
The DNA here is from genome assembly GCF_036245765.1 of Copidosoma floridanum. Classification (NCBI taxonomy): domain Eukaryota; kingdom Metazoa; phylum Arthropoda; class Insecta; order Hymenoptera; family Encyrtidae; genus Copidosoma; species Copidosoma floridanum. Next base: position 14,925,374 of record NW_028321881.1, read on the forward strand.
ATTTACATTTATTAAATTTTGCGGGACTTTTGCATCATGCATATAATGATTCCATACATATGTATAGTAACACTGCGATGTATATCTAGATATATCTTACGTTGTTAAACACTAAAAAAACACAATTTGGTTAAAGCTACTATATATGTAAGAGAACATTCTCTTTATTATGATTAGTCAGTTGCACCTACTTATCCATGCGTGCAACATGTTCACGTTTTGTAACAGTAATTCTAGCCCATGGCTACTATACAGCGTCACTAGTAGAACACACGATGAATCATGCGTGGTGCTACCTATCGACTGGACACAGATGACAACGCTGACTCTCTGAAGCGACTCATGAATTTTTTAGCAATGCACAAATTACCGACGTTTATTGATTGGTCGTATGATCCACCGCCACGCTGTTGTGCTAGCTCTTTTTGAAAACGCTCAAAATCACGTGAGTGGCGCGTAAATCGCCAAAACTCACCGATCAATCGTATGAGCCGCTTCTCTGTATACTACTTGGCTTGCCCGGAACGATCGTGATCTGACGAGCGACGTACAGAGATCTGACTACGGATATTGAGTTGTAGTATTAGATTACCTTATGTCAGCGCATTCTGAAAAGTGTTGCGGTCGACTTGTAGTTGCGATGATGTAGTAGTGCACTGATAAAACTATGTCCCCCAAGCCAGCTATCATATGTAAGAACTCGTGACTCAATAAACATGACAGAGTCATGGCTGTGTGAATTAGCACACCCAAAACAATTATAGGCTCGCGAGCGATGTGCGGAGACCTGACTTTGGCCGTTCAGCTTCATCATTTGACCTTAAAATTGTCATTAAATTTTGTTTTACTAGTAATTGCATCTGTGACACAAAATACACAACAAGAAACAAATTTTTACCACCTACTTACCATCACAAAGTCATAGCGTCGTATTGTGCGCATGTATGACAGTAGAGAAATCCATCAGAGAAAAAATAGATGGTATTTTTACATAGAAGTGTAAGTTTACTCATCAGTAAGCGGTGCAAGACATTCAATACGAGTATACACGTGAATACAGAGAGAGACTACAAAACTTTTGATACGTTCTAAGTGGTAATTAATTATTGCATATTACATTAGTAGTGTCAGAAACATTTGCCTTATTCCATTAAAAGTTTTAATTACGTACATCTGTATAACATGAAAAATTATGCAATAGGCACAGTAATGTTTATAAAATATTTTTACCTTACTGATGACGATGATCTTTATATCTTTAATACATTATGATGATTAAAAAATTAGACCTAACGAATTCCAACTGTGCTTACAATGCATCTTTCCAATAACACAAAAAATTAGAATGTTGCATGTGGCTGTTATTTCTGCGTACTCTTAGTTAAAAAAATATCTTTCGGAAAAATAGTACGATAAGGACCTGAGACGTATTTTAATACTCGAGAAATTTGACGAACAGTACAATACTTCGACGTATAAGGAGCAAATGTTCTAGAATTGGGTAAAGTAGTAGAACACCGAAAAAAATTTGACAAGGTAACAGGTATCACACGTGGGATCGTACTTACTTTACTGTGATTGGTCAACTAGACAAAGCCATGCGTGGTACATGTTGAGGATTTGTAAGAGTGATTCTAGCTCACTGCTAGACTGTGGTTCCACCAGTAGAACGTAAATTATGTAATGCGTAGCGTTGCTTCTTGACGAAACGTAGACGACAAAATAATGTCTATTGCTATGGTCCATAGTTTTTTCACAGCATTAAAAAATTGACTTTATGCTTTGTACAGATCGTCTTTCCACTACCTCTCCGAAGGTGTGGCTAAAGTAAACTTATTGGTCGTACGATCTGCCGTCACACGTATAGTAGTAGTTCACTGAAAAAACTATGGTCTAGTAGCAGATTCCTCAATAAAGAACATACTCTGCCATAGTTAATTAAATGCACATAGCTTTGTGGGATACGCATTTACGTTTTGTCATAGTGATTCTAGCCCATAGTGAGCATATGGCTTGACTACTAGAACGTACTACATGTCATACGTGGTACTACCTCTTAAACAGGTGTATATGATACAGTTGTGGCTTTTAATGTGGTCCATAGTTTTAACTGCAGTAACAAATAATTCCGTGAGAAATGCATGGATTGCCTGAATAAACTAATTGATTGTACGATCTTCCCCCATGCCGTTGCGTTAGCCTTTTTAAACCGCTAGCAGACAGGTGAGAGGCGTGCGGATTTCTGAAACAAAATAATCAATAACAGGATAGAAACACGTAGACTGTACTGCAAAGTGTTAACTGTTATGTCAGCACATTTCTCAAAGCGTTGGAACAAATTTTTTTATTTTTAGCGTCAGCGTAAACTTAACTTTTAATGTTATCCACACTATTTACCGAATCTTCCTGGTAGTAGCAACTATGACGTTTCGTAGAACGTTCTATGTGTCATGTTTGGCACTGCCTCTTAATCAGGTATAGATGTTTAAGTTATTGCTAATCTTAAAGTCCACATTTTTTTTTTACAACAGTAGCAAATTAACTTTTTTTTTTACACGTCAATTGTATTTGGACAAGCTCTCCGAAGGCTCTCAAAAATTTGTGAGAAGTTCATGAATTGCCAAAACGAAACGGTCAGAAAAACCACTACCACTTCGTTGCGCTAACTTTTCAAAACCAATCACAGTCACGTGAGCATCGCGTGGATCGCTAAACTGAATCGATCGATCAGATGATCGTAACCTTGGGATCGATGTGGGCAATTAAAATTTTTTAATATTTTTGAGATCTGTACAACTACGATTTATTGACAGATCTTACATCTAATTTTTTAAGCACCGTACGTTAAAATCTTACATTATGCAACGATAATTTGACAATTTTTTATGAATTTTTGTTGACTTTACAGTTGATATCTATAATTCTAACACATAACACTATATTTTCTATGATAATTAGTCAGATACAATGAGCTAACAAGCAACTTATACTCAAACATTAATCCACAAAAATTGCAAGTATTTACCTAAATAATAATAAGAGAATTCCTCATAATTGTAAGTGTATCATTTTATAATTATCACCCTCCTTCGTCTGAGTGTATTTCAAAATAAATTGATTGGAGCATGTATCTCATTGCATGCAGTATCAATTTTTTTGTTGGTTCTGATATTTATCCTTTTTTATCAACGTTGCAGTAAACTTTTAATACGTTTTACATTTATCTCACAGCTCTAATCTATGGCCCGTAATATTTTCGTAATATTATGATTTTGGGAACTAAATATTTATCCAATGATTTTTTTCAAAATAAACAAGTAACAAACGTGGATCATTGTGAGATCCGGCCGCAGCATATTCAATGTAGCACGTCATATTATTGTGTATGAGCTCTGTTGACTACATTCTTTACAAATTTATATTACTTTCATTAATAAATTAGACACTGACGGACAGATAATAGACATTCACGTAATTGGCGTAAATTTTGTGAGACAAAAAGTCTCCGTACAAATGGTGGTACACACGTTTTTGTATTTTTTCCAAAATCTTGTTGATTGCTCACAACCTTACCGTCCAAGAGGTCTGACGTCTTAGTTAAAATCGTTTGAACAACTGACTGTTTCTCTTTAAGTCCGTAAATCACTTATAATTTTCTCAAATTGTATGGTTTAACCCAACGTTACAGAATCAACTATCTAGTTATTAGAATCTTCTCACGTTACACTACCCCACTACAAAAAAATGAGACATGCACAAAAACGTTAGGTATAAAAATAATCAGATACAGCCATGTAGTACTTAATAAACATGACCATACGTAAACTATAGATAGTATAGTGATTTAATGGTATTATTTACGCAGAGAAGTTGCGCAAGCAATCGGTTCGTTTCAGAAATTTGAATGCCACACGCGCGTTTTCGAGCATTTTTGGGAGATTTAGCGTAATGGAGACCAATCGGCTTCTTTCGGTGATTCATGTGCCAGCTTTTGGAGAGCTAGCACAGTGGCGTAGTGACGGTTCACCCGACCGATCAGGTCCTCTTGACGGTCTGTCCACTAGTTTCCAGAGAGTTTAAGCAACAGTGCTGCGTTATGCGCATGCATTGTCGGGAGATAATATTCCGCACATTATAAGTGTGTCCTACAGATTAAACCTTGGGTTGGAAGATATGTTATTTTATCAAACATTGAAGTATAAGACAACTGCTATTAACTTTTAGGAATGTGCTGACTTATGTGTATAGAGGATCAAACATTATTTTTTTTTAAAATCCGTCAAAAATAATAATAAAACAATTGCTGTTTTGTACGACGTAATAAACAGCCATCTTTTTATATTTTAGGAATGTGCTGACTTTTGTATATAGAGTATCCATCACCTCATCTTTAAAGTGTTCGCTATAAATAATCGATATCTTGTTTTACATAAAATTGAGGTATGGTGTTTACGTATTTTTTTCAAATCCTTTTTTTAAAGTATCGTTTCGCTTTTTCAACTAGTAATTTTTTATAACTGTATATCATTTTTTTGATTCATAAGATTTGTTCAATAATTCACTTGAATATACACTGCTCGGTGTTACTACGTAGTAAAAATATATTGTACAGTTATAGTTTTTGGAAGCGTTATTTCAGTAGCCTGTATTGTTATTAGTTAATAGTGTTGAAATTATCTTTGTGACTATAAGTGTTTAGTTTCATGTATTAAAATTGCACATGTGTGAATACTGTCTTCTTAATATAGTAAATCATCCTTTCACCGACGTACAGAGTATGGATGATCTTTCTAGTTATTGACGTCATGTGTGATTTTCATAGTTAGTTAATTGCATAAGCTCTAACAAAACTATAACCATGTATACATTTTCATCAGTATCAACTCAGTATTTATCCAAAACATATGTACCCCAACGTTGTCCTGAATCAAGCTCAAAATTTCTTCTGAAAGTAATGGTGGTAACAGTAATGATTGTCTCAGTTTTTGCAGTTGTAGGATAGCTGTTACTAGTTAAGTTCTTAATTTATTAACTGTTGCTGTGGATTGAAGTTACATCGATATTTGTGATCGAAGCTCTAAAAATAAAAAGTATCGCATGGTTGAACTGATCATTGTTCTAATGATGACAGCAATAATAGTGGAAACGGTAAAGAGTCCGATACTTTCACCTGATGTAAAGATTTGAGTTGTATCAACACAACAGTGCATGGACAGAGTATTAGTAGTGGCAGTGATGATAGTGGATTACAGGTGTGGTGATGGTAAGGAACTCTCTATAAGGGGTTTTAGTGTGTGCTAATGGTGATGACAGTAAAGAGATAATTTCTGTGTCTGGTACATGTTTAGCTCAATTGTACCAAAATGAGTTCAAGATAAATTTTCGTTGTAAAGATTGTTGGTGAATATATATCTGCCACGATTGCAAGATTCTTCCGAAAACATAATTTGACGGTAGGGGGAGACTGGGTACAGTTGTGCCAAAGGACGGTTGTGACAGTGGTCTTATTGGCGAAACTGTAGGTGAGAACCGCCAAATACAAGAGAGGGGAGGAGTGGAGTGTTCGGCCGCTTGTGCTTCACAGTATTGCATCAATCAGCTGTAGTGTGATATCAACGACAGCAGAAGCCTACATTACTTTTGGGGCGTAAAAAGTAAGTATTTTTATTACATTTCTTGTTGCTATTATCGCTGTACGTGTACAGATTAAACAATGAGTATCTTTCCTCGTTATAAAATACACATTAGTGCATAAAAAGCAGTGGTTACTTTACATGTGAGTTATGTTGCGTTTACATGGTAATTTTTTTTTCTCGAATGAGTGTGGTGAATACGGTTGTGACATGCTGTCTAGGTACGGTTGTGACATAAGTAAAATTAGTTTTTTTCCTTTCAAATTCCCCGTAAACGTTCCAGGAAGACACGAAGAGGTACGTTTAATGTTAAAAGGCATCCAATGATAAAAGCAGGGGATTTCTGTACGAAAAGCTGCAGAAATGCACCAAGTAAATCACATGACATTATTGCGATACGCTCTTAAACGTGATGCAGCCAATCCCAACGGTAATAATGAAGGTAGCGTCAGTATAGATTGCGTTTTTCACAACAAAATCTTTTCTAAGAAGCAGGAACAGTGGTTGTCAAAATACCTAATACGTTGCACGGATGTATACTTTGGGTATATAATATCTATAATAATAAATTATACTGTTCAAAAATAGATATAAGACATGAAGTGTTCCAAATTTGATGCCTTTAATTAAGAATTGATGTTGACTCTTCCAAAAAGATGGTGCTGTTATATTATGTTCAACATAGGATAGAATAAAAGTGATTTAAAATGGCATTAGGGTATATAGTCCAGGCACATTGACTCATTTACAGAGATAAAAAAGAAAAATGTTATCCAGATACATACATTTCCAAATGGTTAAAAGGGTTAAAATCAACATAAGGAAAATGTTCTATGTGCCCAAGAAGGTAAGGGGATGATTTTAGGGGTTGAAAAGAGGTGAAAATAGATACATCTCGTGTTTTTTGCAATTTCACGCGAAATTTGATGTCCTACTGAAAAATGTTGAATAAAAAAGTTGTAGATCTTGGAAAAATTTACAACTTTCATCTGGGTCATTTTTTATATAACCTCAAAATTTCAGAAAAAAATGCAAAAATTAAAAAAAAAATTTTTGTTTTTGTTTTTTAATTGTCAATTTTTCAAAAATTAATATTTTTTAACCAAACTTGCTGAAAGTGCTCCTTTCTGTGTCCTAAACAACAAAAAAAAATTTTAGATTGAAATATTAAAAACTGTTTAAAAGATTCATTTTTTTCTGTCTGAAACACGTTGTTTTTAAAGTTACATTTTACTACTTACAATCATCGGAGAGAGGTCATACAAGGCTAATTTTTTTTGTTTTGACGTCTACTATTCAGTATAATAATAAAACAATACAGCTTCTTTTTAAAAACCTGTCTAAAAATTGAAAAATATAAAAAATTTGTCACGTAAGTACATACAATGCGATCGACTTTTACTTTAATAAGAAAAGTTCCTCATTTCTTGCGATGAAATTAATTAATTCAATTATTTTCTACATATTTTGATAAATAAATCGTCTTATAATTAATTTTTGTACATAATTATTTAAAACATGCTTTTAAATAATTGAATGACTTTTTCAAAATGAATCCTGAATCTAATTTAATTTGCACTGAATTTATAATTGAAATTTATATCAACAAAATAGATTGTTAACAATACTACTACTTCTTATAATAATAATAATAAAAAAATAATGGAGGTAAATGACAATAATGAAAAACTCAATTTTAATCAAATTGATTTTTTAATGAAATATGCTCAAGTACTGATAAATATCATATATTTACACTTTATATACATGAATATTACACATGTATTTTGCGATTTATTTTATATTTAATAATGAATACATTATGCGCACTTCCTCATTATCTTCAATCGTTTCTTTATCAAATTCCTCTGGAAACTTTTCTATAGCAAGATTTTCTGAGTTGAAGATAATACTAGGTTGTTCAATTTCATCAGGATTATCAGAAATTCCATCAAAATCACTTAAATCTTACGAAACTTTTTCAACGTTTGAACAACTTTCAGAACCATGGCATTTTGTGCATAACTCTGTGCATCGCAACCCATTCTTTCTGCAACCGCATCTATTGCCCTCACATCCAATCTCACAACTGCAACAAATTATCTTAAGTAACTCATCTGGAATAAGTGAGTCATCTTTATAATGTGGCATAAGTATTTTTGTATTATTTACAATCACTTGTTCCCATTTCGTTGCATTTAATGTATGTCCAAGCCACATTTGTAGTTGGAAGTATACTCTGTACGAGTGTTGAATTGCTGCTCCAACAGAAGGAGGTAATTTTTCGAATTTAAAAGTCGATTTTGCAGTTAATAATTTAAACTGTGTAAATCTTAAATCATCCAGTGGTATTTTAGATTTTTTTGATTAATAAATCGATGCAATCAGTTTACAACCATTTCGAGCAATGACTTTAGGATCTGCATTACGTTGATAAAAGGGCAGTGCTAATTCTTTGAACTAAGGAGTACTAATCAACGAATTAAAACTTGTTATTTTTCCTTTGCCAGCAAAAGCGGATGTTGTATCACATCCAGTAAAACAATGCAGAAGAGCAACAATAGAAGAAAAATCATCATGATTAAAACTGTTCGACGAATAAATTAAATCGCTAACATTGGCTGTGTCTGGTTTCAAAAAGTAAATGTTAGATTAATTAAGTTTAACTGATGCAAAAGAACCAAAAGATCGATGTCTTGACCAACAACAACAACCGTTTTTTCATATTCGATGACACCTGCTTCTGCATTTGCGATCTTACTTTTTTCGGCAATTTCTATGGCTGTGTCAATGATCAATGTATCTGCATCTTCAGCAGCTTGTTTACATAAAAATCCAGCAAATCTGAATGCTTTTGAAAGCTCTTCAATTTATGCATTCTTATTTGTGTCATTTAACAAAAACTTCTCTTTTGTGTACGTTATTTTTGTCTGTGGTTCAATATTAAATGAAGGAATACTAGAATTAATTTTTCGCCTCAAGTGTTCGGCTGTTTTTGCTGCAGATGTTGATGCAGTTGAATTGTCACTATCAGCCTCATTGTCTGGATAACCATCAAATACTATGCAACTATTATCTGCGTAATGATTCTGCAAAAAAGTTAAATATTTATCAATAATTACTTCAATCGTGTCATTTTTTTGCCCCATAACTTTATGCAACAAAAATCCACCATTAATAACATGCACTATATTTTCGGTACTTGGTAATTCATCAATGCTTGTAAATTCTTTATAAAGTTGCGATTTTACATTTTTTCTAAAGCCATCTTCTGTAAAAAGTGACAGTGGATATGGAGCGAGTTCGTATTTTAAATGCTTCTTCATGTCATCTTTACTATTGATCTTAAGGCATATTCTTTGAAATAATAATAATGGATTTATTGGAACTGTCTCATTATCTACTTTAACTGATGATTGAATACTTTTGAGAGATAAAACTGTGTTACTTCGAGTAAACTTGACTCTTTCAAAACTCTGACCAATTATTGATGTAATAGAATTCATGCCTACATCGTATGCTCCATGACAATTAGTAGAGTTGTTACCGACAATTCCAGAAAATATAGACATGAGACGTTGTATTTCTGGAAAAGGATTGTGCATATTAAAAAAGACCAATAATTTTTCAAGATCTGAAGCATCTCTCACAATTCTCGACTCTCTGGAATCAACATGCTGTTGAGAAGTTCAATAAGAAACATTGCAGAAATTTTCCATTTCATTACAAACTTCAACTAAAACAATCATAGTTAATATAAACTTGGTTAAAACACTATCAGCCATTCCACGTCCATGTGCTAGTCCACCTTGACTCTTCATGCATAGCATTAATACTTGTTCTGTAATCATGTCTATCCAAACTCCAGACCAAAACTTGTCAGTGCGTCTAATTGTAACGGATAGTTATCAGTACGAACTATTTACAACAAAAAACTTTTTTACATATATATTATCAAGATATGTCACAGTTAGAAGATGTAATGGATGGATATCAGTACGAACTATTTACAACAAAAAGCTTTTTTACATCTTTTAACTGTGACATATCTTGATAATATAAATGAGCAGATTTTGCATGATTATTGTGGTCGCTGGCATGAAAGTATGGAAGCATCCGTACATTTCAAATGTAACTCCCAATCACCCGAGCGTTCTGCTTTTGTAAAATCTTTTACGATTGATAACATATCCCAGTATTGAACCCAAAGTTCTGCAGTGGGCCCTCTTTTTTGTAACTTTTCAATTTGCTTCATAAATTTATCTCTCACTGCGATAAACTCTTCTTTCTGAATATCTTCAACGAAATTTTCTGAGCCTAAATTCAGCAAGAGTGTATCAAATATTTCTTTTTCTTCGTCTGTTAACTCAAGCGATTCAAAAATGTTGTAAGCCAAAGCAACTTGAATAAAAAAGTGTGCTCTGATGGCTCTCGCATACGCATGTCCTGCAAGTGCTTTTTCAGCTGATTTTTCAGCATATATTACAGAAAAAGCTTTTTTCAGCCCACTTCCATCCATTATGAAACTTATCGCCCCAAGAAATGACATAACCATGTGAAAGCCACCAAGTCGTACTCCAACCTTCGAAAAACCCAATTCGTCATCTTTTGGATTTACACATGCAAGAATATATCGCTATTTCTGATACAAAGGTTGATCAAATGTAACAAAGCAAGTGTCTTCCGGACTGTTCCGCTTATTTTCTTCAGCTGCTTTTGCCAAAACAGTAAAAATTGTGTCGTAGTTACTTGGTGGATTGTTAAAAATGGGGAGCGGAATAATTTTTGATTGTACATATTCAGAATTTATATGAAAATCTTCCATGAATCCGCCGTAACCCTTTGAATTTTTATTTGCATACTTTGAATACAGCCAAGTAAAATCTTCTACATTAATTTTTGGTTTTGTATAATTGGATTCGCCATCAAATATATTCTGAATAAATGTTGTTTTCAATCCATCTCCAGTTTTTTTTTTAAAATGTTTTAATTCATAAAATCCAAATTTGCCAATTACATCTGAAGGTGGAATCTTCTTTAGTCTAGCAATAGATTCTTTCGTATGTACTAATGATGCCAGAGTTACACCCATAACTCCTCCCATTACATGGATCGTTTTTTTTCCATTGAGATTGCAAGTGTCATGATCAAAATCATCAAATATAAACTAAATAAAAGATTCAGGAGAAATAGTATGATTATCAGCGTCATCTGCAATTGATGCTTCAAAAAGTAAAGTTTCCTTGTACGGTGCGCACAATCCTAAATACGATAATCCATGTATCAACCCTTTCGATGCGTTGTTTTTGTGCATCATCGATGATAGACCGAGTTAAATTGACGATAAAAATGAGCGGGGCCTTGCTAATGTTATTATACTATGAGCATCTGAAGCTATTCTTTTTTTCCACTTAAATGCATTTTTATTACTTTTATTTTAGTGAGTTTTTATAACAGTATCGAGTAAATATCAAACTTTCAGGAATATTATCATAGATATTTTTATCATTAAACTTTGGCAAATTGTAATTATTTTTATTATAAACAGTTTTACGAATGTCCTCTAAAATAATTTTTCCCGCCATTTGAACTATTCTTTTTCGCTCATCCGTAGGATCTTTTTGTTGATTTTCGTACCATTCTTTCCAAGTTTGCTTACTAATTTTATGTCAAAAAAGAATAATGATACTTTATTTTAAATGTATGAATTCGATTTGATCGTTAGGATAACATTTGTTTGGATTTGATTTAATAGTTTGTATATCTGAGAATATACCAGAAAATCCTTCTTTGATTTAATTCAGGGAAAATTGACATTCACTTTGATTTTTTTGTATATAATTAGTTGCGTATTAAATAAAGTCTATTGTACTTTGAGAGGCGGGACGTCTTAGTTCAGTAGAGCGTCTATTTACATAAAATTTGGACGTACTATTTGAATGGTAGCGAGCTTGTAACTTACTTAAATCTGAATGCTTGCTCAAACGCGTGGACAGATTTTTGTAAAATATATCAGTGGCTTTTCGTTCTTCCAAAGCTTTTACAATTTTTTTTACTGTTTCAGTTTTTGTTATCATTTTTATTCGATCTTTTTGTTCATCACAAGGTTTGCCACAAAACAAACAAAGAGTTTTAAAATCGAAATGAAGAGCATCTTTCGATATCTTTTTACCTTCAACGCATTTCTTAGCTATTTCGGCTGCAGCAGCAACGATCGAAGATTCTCGGTTGTAAGCATGCGAACAACTTCTGTGAGCAGTTGCCGATGCCAACTTCTCCCATTGCAAATATTTTTTATCTCTTCTTTTCTTACTTGAACCGATCTGATTAGATTTATCTTGAGTTTTGATAGTGACCAGACCAGATCCTCCAGCTTCGTTACAAATAATGCAAGTAGATTCCTCCATACTAATAATCTGTACAAGTAATCATATAAATTAATAGTTAAAAAAGTTTGGTTATGATGTGGCTAATTATAAGCTAACGCAAAAATCGAATCATCAGAACAGTCATTTTTAATATATATATTAGCAGATACCAACAGCAATAAGTTATTAAATAATTAAACTAAACTAATAGCTTCAAATTTATGAATGTATAAAAAAATATTGTAAAATATATGAACAGTATTTGTCAAAAATTACATTCTGTTATACTTTTATTCTATTCTTGTCATTAATAATTGTTGTATGTACTATGGTATGATTAATACAAAAAATTGTAATTACTAATGAAAAATTTCAAGAGACACATTTTGCCCCCGAATTCCCTGTAATTTTTTAAATTACTGTTTTATAGTTACATACAATAAATAGCAACTGAAGAAATGTTTCAAAAAAAAATCAAAAAATAATTGTTGTTAAAAAATTCAAAACGTTATAAATATTTACAAAAGTTATATTGGAAAACGTTATAAACAAAATTGTTTTTTAATAGAATTAATTCACTTAACATAAATAAATTACGAATTAAAAAAAGTATAATTTTCAAAATAAATATATATTCTTTAAATAAAATAGTGATGTGATCCCGATCCTAGCCGCATGTAGCACCCCACAACACAACCCTCTTGCAGCAGTACGCCATTTTGGATACAACGTCAGATATAGAAATATTTGAAACTCTTACACGTGGTTCTAAATGTAACCCAATTTCAATCAATCTCACGAAAAGTTACAATTTTTTGTGCTAATTTCAATGCAAATGTGATAGTTTTCATAAGCAGAGTTAATATAAACAAATACAACTTTATAAATAATATTGTAAAGTCATTTTGACGAATAAAATCATAAAAATAAAAATATTTTATCAAATGAAGTCCCAAAACTCTCATTAGTTTAGCATTTACCACTTGTTGCAAAAAATCATATTTTATAAAAATAACAATATTTCACTATCAATATTTGAAAAATATTTAAATACAATTAAAAAAGTAAAAAAAACAAGTTGACATACGTTTTCACTTTACATCAATGTTTAGTTTTCGAGAACAGGAACTTCACCTTAGGTTTATTTTTATCACATATAACTATTCAAAATCAAGCGAAAGGAAAACAAAATTAATCCTTTAATTTTAATTTCAATTAACCAAACAAAAACTATGTATTTATTGAATGAAAAACTCAACAAAAATGTACTTTCTTTGCTGGCTATACATAGACTACTGAGCCACGTGCTCCGATCTGATACGCGTTCTTCTGCTCTGTTTTGCCTGCGCGTCCTTTTCTCTCTCTCTCTCTTTTTCTCTTTCTTTTTCTCTCTCTCTCTCTTTTTCTTTCTAACCCTCTGTACGCGTCATTCTTCTACAGATGTAACACTTGTTCCAGTCCCCTACATACTCGTATAATAGTATATATGCTCCAAAACGAATAAGAGGTTTCTTCCAAAAACATATTCAACTATCTTTACTCCAAAACATTTTATAAAATTTATTTTAAAACTTACCTAACTTTGTGTAATTTTAATATTTGGCTTTGATTTATATTGAAATTTCTATTGATAAAATGAAATGTACAATAAATATAAAATTCGATGCAAAATAAATTTATTTTAAAAAATTACTCAATTATTTAAAAGCATGTTTTAAATAATTTTGTACAAAAATTAATTATAAGACGATTTATTTATCAAAATATGTAGAAAATAATTGAATTATTAATTTCATCGCAAGAAATGAGGAACTTTTCTTATTAAAGTAAAAGTCGATCGCATTGTATGTACTTACCTGACATCTTTCAACTACACGGAATATGCTATTACAATGTTTATAGCAGTATTGTAAAAAAAAAAATGTATTTAAATAGTAAAACATGTCTGTCTTCGTGTTTTTTTCCGTACAATTCAATGGTCTTATTAGTTTTTGAAAATTTTTTTTATTAATAACAAATTATTAACAGTAACCAACAAAATTGTTTTTGCAAAATTAAATTTTTTATATTTTTCAATCTTTAGACATGTTTTTAAAAGGAAGCTGTATTGTTTTATTATTGTATTGAATAGTAGATGGTTGTAAGTAGTAAAATGTAACTTTGTAAACAACGTGTTTCAGACCGAAAAAATGAGTTTTTCAAACAGTTTATAATCTTATTTCAATCTAAATTTTTTTTTTGTTGTTTGGGACGCAAAAAGGAGTACTTTTAGCAAGTTTGGTTAAAAACTCTTTTTTTTGATAAATTGACAAGTAAAAAACAAAAAAAATATTTTTTTTTATTTTTTGCATTTTTTTCTGAAATTTTGAGGTTATATTAAAAAAATGACCTAGATAAAAGTTGTAGATTTTTCCAAGATCAACAACTTTTTTATTCAACATTTTTCAGTAGGACATCAAATTTCGCGTGAAATTGCAAAAAACACGAGATGTATCCATTTTCACCCCTTTTCAACCCCTCAAATCATCCTCTAACCTTCTTGGGCACATAACACATTTTCCTTATGTTGACTTTAACCCTTTCAACCATTTAAAAACGTAGGTTCCTCGATAACATTTTTTTGTTCTCCATATTCAACGTGTCTGGACTAATACTTCATGCTAACTTAGTCGTTGTCAAACATTTCTTATACTCTAAAGTCCAACAGATTAATAATGTTACTAGTTTAAGGATTAATGTGTGTTAATAAATGAAAAGTAATAAAAGTTGAGCGTAAATTGTCATCAGAGTAATTGAAATTCTTGTTCAAACAAATCTCTTTCTTTCGAGTGGAACGCAACTGACTGTAATCGTGTAACTAACATAACTCAACGACAACTATGTCAACTAATCAGCGCATAACTTTAGCTTTAATTTTCACTTCATAATTGTGAGGATGAAATTTAGAATTGCACTTATACTGACACTAAAAAAAAAGACGCTTGTGACGCTTGAAAGAATGTGCTGGCATAAAAGAAAACGTCTGCAGTAAAGTCTCTGTGTTTCCGTCGTCTAATGTATTGGTTTGTTTTGGCGATCTGCGTGTCACTCACCTAACTGTAAGTGGTTTTGCGAATCTAATGCAATGGCGTGGAGAATGATATTAATACCAATCAATTTATTTTGGCAATTGGTTTTTTGCTTACGAAGTAATGTGCCATTGCAGTGGAAAAAGTATGGATTATATCAACAGCTCACAGTATGTCACATGTTCCTGGTCAAGAGGCAGTGCCACGCCTTATATATACTATTCTCTACTAGTCAAGCTTACATCTACATCTTCACTGTGATCTAGAATCACTCTTATAGGATATGAGCATGTACCACGCATGGCTATAGGCATTTGTCAAATCACAGTAAAGTGAGTATGATCTTGTATGTGACACCTGCTAGTTTGTCATAGTGTTTTCGGTGTTCTTTAGCTTTACCCAATGCTTAAACATGTGCTCCTTATACGTCGTAGTATTGTACTGTTCGTCAAATTGCTCGAGTATTAAAGTATGTCTGAACCCTTTCATGTACTACTTTCCTAAATAACATCGTTTTAACTAAGAATACGCTGATAGTCTGATTTTTTTGTGATCTGGTAGGTACGTTCTAAGCATGGTTAAAATTAGTTTGGTTTTAATTTTTCTCATTCATTATTATTTATTAAAGTGACGAAGATTATCGTTATTAGTAAGGTAAAAATATTTTATAAACATCACTGTGTTTGTTTAATAATTTGTCATGTCGTACACATGTACGAAATGAAATCATTCTTTATAATAAGGCGAACATTTCCGATCCTAACAATGTAGTATGAAATTATTACTTACCATCAAGAATGTACCAAAAGTTCAAGTAGTGGTATGGATCTTGTTCTTATGCCGGACAATCCACACTTCTTTCGTTATCATTTTCATAAGTCGAGCCGATCTTTTCTGCTTAGTTGTTTGTTTCCGATCATATAAATGATTTGCGAATCTCATAATTAATTACGTTTGCGTTATTAATATAATTTGTACTGTATATTTATTACTTCACTTGTTTAATGTCATAAAATACTATACATATCTTGTATATTTTTAGTACTACTTTGTCCTTGTCCAAGTATACTATTACAAATCAATCTTCCTTTATATTAATGCTTACACTCATTTTTGATGGCTTGCGCCGTGTACTTATTAGCAAACTTACACATCTATGCGATAATACCATCCTTTTTTCCTCTGAGGGACAATGTCATGCATGTACACAATATGACATTATGAATTTTTGATAGTTAGCAGGTGGTAAGAATTTGTTTTCAGTCCCATATTTTAAGTCTCAGATGCAACTACTATTAAAATAAGATTTTTAAAATCAATTGTCATATTAAGTAATGGTTAATCGATTAAGACAATCATTCTGAAATGTTTTCAAAATCGATACCTTCAATAGCTTTAAAAATACTAATGTACTATTGAACAAGCGGCCCCCTGTCTCGGGTTTGCCCAAGATTCATGAAGTGGAGTACTGTAGTGTGTTGTCACGTAATATTCATCGTTTTAAGTTAAAAGTTTTGCAACTATTCTAGGCACTTCTTGAAACAAAATAGTATTTGTTGAGAATTCAGGTAGTTTTTATTAAATAATAAGCTGCAAAAAATAGATAAATAGATAAATAACAATAATAATTACAATAATGCTAAAAGGTACCGTGCATTCCTTACGCCATAATATAGTTGTTGCCTCTAAAAAGTGCCGTAGATTTACACTGTCTTTTGTTATAATATATAAAAATAACAGAAAGCGTTACTTGTTGAAGCTGTAAGGATTTGATATTGATATAGATACGTAACTAAAAATTTTTTTTTTCAAATACAAAACTTTACTACCGGAGCAACTAAGTCCTAGAGACTCATCCCTCAAGTTTTAAGCACTATAATGAACACAAATACATGTTATTCTGTGTATTTAGACAGCTAAAAAATTTCAGTAATCAATATTAGGGTTATAATAGAATGCTGATCCATCACGAATTGATTATTTATTCGTTAATTTTTACACGAATGTTCGAATCTTGTTGAGTGTTCTGCGACAGTTTTTTGACACCTACAAATGTATGTATTTAAACCATTTAAAATCTTCCTAATTCGCCTTTTGTAACTCTCGGCAATGTTAAAAACTTTGATGAGCCCTATAACAGCTGGTTTTCACCAACTTTTTTGTTGTAATGTATTTTTCGCATTAGTGTGCGGAAAACACCTATTTTCCGCACACTTCTTGCAAAAAACTTGTACGCAACTCCTGCGGGACGATTTCCCGCACTCGCGTGATAAACTCGCACTCGTAGCCGGTGACGTTAACTCGTGTCGTGCGATCACACTCGTGCTACGCACTCCTGTGCTTAACTGGCACTCGTTCCCGTCAACTCCGACCACTCGTGCAAGTCAATCACGACTCGTGCGGGAAATCGTCTTTTCCGCACTTGTTACGTAAATAACTATAATGGCATGATTGACAAGGCAATTTGACATTAGATTGCCTTGAAAAGGACCGGTAAGATTAAATAGTTGCTTCCTGATTAAACGTTAAGAGTCCAGAAGGTTGTGCAGGGTTGTTGATAGTCGGGGTTTCCAGCTTCATGACGAACAACTTGTGACGTCTGCCATTGTCTGACTTGGTGCAATAGCCTTATAAGTATAATCTTTCAGTAAAAAAAATTGCTGCCGAAATTAGTTGTAAAATGAATTTGTTGGTAAAAAAGTTTATTGTTAAATGGTCCTCAAAAAAACTAATAAAATTAATTGCCAGTTAGAGAATGACTTATCGTTATGACTTCTTCACAAAAATTAACTAATTCTCCGTCCTGGTCAACTATACGTAACTGTATGTGATTAATAGTGCGCCCAATGACTGTTAAATAAATAATTTGTGAAGAAACTTCAATAATTTTGTACTCTGGCGGGACAATTGGGAAAAACTCGTAAACTATATGAACTTTCTTTCCGTTTATATAAACTCCAGTAGTGATGTTGCACTTAAATCGTAATGCATTGACTTTGAAAAGAGCCACAGGTAAGTCTGAGTAATAGGTAACGTTATCTTCTAAAAATCGTTCAGTGAAACCCAAGAGACGGTCTATAAAATCTTTCGGTCCGAAATTAATCGTATGACTACAGATAATTACACTACGAAGTGTGTTATTGTTGGGTTGGATATCAATAGTTATATCGTAAGGCTGTAATACGTTCACTAAAGATGACTCGATATCTCAAATTTGTTAGCTACCTATTAGAAAAACCACCACTTGATCACCTACGTAGAATTTATTATTACCTTCGTCAATGTTTTGAATCAATTAAAATGTAAAGAGTTCTACTAAGCCAATATCGTAGTTATGTTTTGGCGATAATGCGATAGGTAGAAAATACTGCGCTTCTAATACAAAAGAAGTACCAGACAGACAAATAATAATATTTCTTCCATGACTGCTGGAGAGCAAATAAACGATTTCTGGTTATGATATCCTCTTATATACTTTTTGCCAATCTCTTTGATAAGAATAGCAAGCACCAATGACTACAGTTAAAACATTTAAAGTCTTGATATTTTTGATAGTTATACTAAACCTTTTCAACTTCCAAGTACAGGCTTAAATCAAAAATTGGCTGCAAATCGCCAAAGCTGCTAAAGTGAGTAACATTATCACCACATTCTTAATACGCTACCGAATGAGTCCCAGGACCATCCTTATCGTCAAGACTTACAATAGCAGTTTCACGATATCGTGGTCCATTCAAAGGTTAGTTGCTTCTCATGAAAACCCCACGAAAATTAGGTTTTTTCAGTTTTTTAGTGTATTTAAGTAAATCAATGTTGGTTAAAGCTTGGTAAGGAATATTTCTTTTATTGATTTTTTTAGAAACCACTTTCATCATGGCTTATAGTAAACACCTAATTTCGTTTTATATGGTCGAAGTTTGAGACTTTTTTCAAGTGCAATGGCCTCCATAGTTTTATTGGGTCTTTGGTTTTCTCATTGCTGCTATTTAGTAGCCTTTGCTACAGCTTATACTTTTCAATATTTTAGCTACACCATTAGCTAGTGCACTCGTTGCACTCAAAC
Source organism: Copidosoma floridanum (assembly GCF_036245765.1). Classification (NCBI taxonomy): domain Eukaryota; kingdom Metazoa; phylum Arthropoda; class Insecta; order Hymenoptera; family Encyrtidae; genus Copidosoma; species Copidosoma floridanum. The sequence goes on from NW_028321881.1 coordinate 14,944,506, forward strand.
CAGCAAATAAGAGTACAGGAGGTAGTATACCGTCAGTTCGAGTAGGGACACATGAGATACGTGGTATTTTTACACTTTTCTTACCACCTGCTTCACTAACTGCACTACGTGCCCCCTTTGAAGCTTAAGTTATAATATCAGTATTTCAGATGAAGCCATTCTAACCAATTTAACGGCTACTTTGGTGTCTTGATTCCTCTAAATCTGATATTAGGTTTCGCTGAAGACTATCGCAAGATTGTTGTTAATGTAAAACATGATCTCATACTTACGAGATCAAGAACTAATTTAAATGCAGTCATGCAATCGCAAATAGTGACTCACCGTGACGCTAACGCAGTTCGAGTAGAACGAGTTCAAGATAGAAATATTGAAACTTGAATGGCATATGTCCTATGTAGTAATGTCGGATTCTCATAAAATTCGATTGCTTAATTATTTAAAGAGTGATAAGTTTATACCTATGAGTATCTGAACTTGGGAGCTCTATGAATATCCACTTTTGCTCACAACATCAAAACATATTTGAACAGTCAAATTGTCCAATCAGTTGGAAAAATCACGATATGTAATTTTAGCTTTCCAGAAGAACCGTAAGAGTCAAAGAGGAGTTAATGCTAGTATGATTGATCGTTGCAACACAATGAATGTAAAACTCTACTTAAATTCGCAATATTATGCCTACGGTGACCTCGATCTCGACACAGCAAAAAATCAGTTTGCATTGTTGTATAATATGGATGCTAATTTTCGAAATTTTTATTATGGTAAAGATCATACCCCACTGTTGAGCAAAGTCATATTCCTATCCCATATATCTCTTATCGTCATTGATTTCTCTAAGGGAAAAGAGTCCCCGAAAATGCTCCAGTTGATGTACGTTTGAATTTTGAATCTCACGATAATTTTCCTGCCAACACATTTGCCTATTGCTCGATTTTGCACGATCGCATTGTTCAATATGATCCAATGAGCAGAGATGTCAAGAAACTCATGTAAAGTGATGGTGAGGGTAGATGGTGGTAGTGGGGATAAAATTATAAAAGCTCGTGCCTAGCTCTCTTAACATCATTCGTCTAATATAACCGTCATAGAGAAAGCGTCAGCTGGAGCAGAGAAAAAGACGAGAACAAGCGAAGACAAGAAGAGTAAAGAAAGTTTGAGAAGAGACGCGAGGAAAAGGAATCGGCACAGAAAAAATCTGAAGACAAATCTTAAAATAAAAAAAAGTTGTGAAATTGTTTAAAAGGCTATTCATACATCATAAAAGCAAACCATCACGGAACAAAGTTATAGAGTGAAAAAAAAGAGTACGATAGAAAATACCAAGAGTGTGAAAAGTCAATTGACAGGTACGTGAAATGGACTAAATAAAAGAAGAAAAAAGAATCGCAAAAAAGTAATGAAAAATAGTAATCCATTTTGGAGGAAAACATCAAGTGGAAAAAAGTATTATAGAGAGGAGTCATGTAACGATCCTAAGCACTTGTGAGTAATGATTTATATAGTAGATATGCGAGATTTTAAACAGCCTCTCGACAATTTATTTCTCAAGTAGTAGCTACACTACCACTTCATTCTGATAGTAAATGTATAGTGTTTCTCTTCAAAGAGCCCTTTCTACGGCAATGACTCTTAGACAAATACAGAAGAGAATCCTAATGGCTTAAACCTCGTTTCCACGGTATACCGTGGAAATCTGGAAATTTTTTGTACAATACTATTGGAAAAATTCTATTATTATCATTAGGAAAAAACACTTACACATTGCTAAAAAAAGTGCATGTATTTGATTCACTGAGAAGACAATAGTAGGAAAGATTCAAATTTATTGTTCATAATATTACTGATTTTGACTATCCTCCAACTGATAAAATAAAAATGGCCACTTTTTTCCCGCATTGCAGTGGGGCGTACAAGGTCAACTATATGCATTATTACGTAAGACTGTACAAAAAGTTACTCCTAGATTTGCCTGAGTCCATAGAACAGGTGTGATTATTTCTTTTAGTGTTTAATACTTTAGTATTTAATACTATAAAAAATCGTCCTAATTTTTTTTTCTTTTTGCTACGCTTTTTAAAGAATTGAGATTTATTGGTTGTCCCTCTTAGACAAAAGTGTTTGATTGGGGCTCTAATCAAACGTGCTACTCAATTAACCTTACGGACGTAAAAAATTTCATTAAAGCACCTTATGGGTATAAACAGAAGTAAATACATGTTAAAGTTATTTTTAAGCCGTCCTAAAGTCAAGCGCTCTGCCTCTGCGTACTTCGCGCCGTAACTTTTTCATAAAATAATATTTATACTCTCTAAGTTTTCGAAGAACACTTGAATAAACCGGTAAAGTAAAACGTGTTTTCGTTTTTAATAATTTTTGTTAATTTAAATTGCTATTAACTTTTTTTAAATTAATTTTTCAAATCTGCCGCTTAATTAATTATGCAATTAGCTAATAGCCAACTCTATTAGAGGCTTTCCTTTAAGGCCATTAAAACTTGAAGATAGGAAACTAATAAACACGAAAAACTATTGCTTCGATGCTTAGCGCTGCCTTGTATCCTTGTATGACTAAAGTGGGAGTGTATGTGCGCATGTACACATGAATAAGAAAGATGTGGATTACCAGAACTTCTACATAAGGAGACTGCAAGCCGCAGAGAGCTTATTCATCTATGAGCCGTTCAACGAGAAGGGTCTCCTGAAGGAAAAGTGGAGTGAGAAAGCCATGGGGATCATTCTCTGTGTATACGTAGTGAAGCTCGGTATTTCTGCTGCTGCCGATGGGCTCCCAACTAATTCCAAGCAAAAAATGACTGCTTCGATGCTCAGCACTGCCATTTATCCTCGTAGGAGTAATGAACGCTTGCGCGTGTAGGTAATAAAGGTGTGAATTATACAGTGTCGATAATGCACGATAGTGGATCCATGTCACTAATGGTAATGCAGATTTGCGTTACAATCAGTGGTTTTATAAAACAGTTAACTTGAAAATTATTAAATGCTTACAAAAAACGTACCACTAATTATTATTATCTTCTTAATTAAAGTGTAATAATTAGTATTATTTTATTTTAACCTCGGCTAAGCAGGGTTTGTAAAGGCAGTGAAAAGGCAGAAAGGGTGAGGGATAGTAATGGGCTGGCCGAAGTCTCATTCTCATCCAGAAAGGATTCTGATTCAGTGAGGATTCTAGTCCAGTAAGGAGGATAATCCAGATTAAAATCCTCACTGAATTAGAATCCTCACTGGATAAGAATCCTCACTGGATTAGAATCCTTACTGGATTAGAATCCTCATAGCTTACCTACTGGACAAGTACCCAGTAATTGCCCAGTAAGTACCCCACTCGGAAAGTGCCTGGCAATAACTTTTTTAATTGCTGGGGAAGGGCTCCACAAATATCTGACAAGTACTGAGGGAGTTCATAGCAAGTGTCTGATATGTGCCTTATATGTGTTAAATAAGTTTTCGGCAAGAACCTGGAAAGGACTCTCCAAGTATCCAGGATGTACTTGTTATGTACCTATCAAGTACCCATGAAGTGTCCAGCACATGCCTGCTGGGTGTGTTAAGAACTTACCAAGTACACGGTAAGTGCCCTGTAAGTACGCAGCAAGTATCCGGCAAATATATATATATATATATATATATAAATCTTTATTTTCAGCCAGCAGGCCCAGAAAAAGGACTTGGTTTACAAATAATGATTGATATCTTATCCGAACCAGACACATACCATACCAACACACCGTCCACACTCATACTCTCCATACCCACACCCGAGTCTCGTCTCTGTCTCACGCTACTACTGCTTAATTATAAAATAAATACTTTTTTTTTTTTTAAATATTTTATTTACTTCCTTCACACTTTTTCTTGCACTTAATCTCATACCTCTTGAATAGTTTAACTACCTCACTTACTCCTAATTCACTCCTCGTATACAAGTTAAGAACCCTTTTATATTCCGTTTTATTTTCTTTCCACTCAAAGCTTACCTCACAATTATTTATTACATGCTCGATAGTGCTAGAATCCTTACCGCATAATACACATAACCTTTTTTCCGCTATCCACCAATACCTATTCTCTAATACTACATTACCACATCTTACTCTCGCGATAGTACTAATATCACAATCCTTACGAAATTTGAATAAATATTTTGGCAATTTTTCAGTTCTTATACTCTCATACCTTTTATTATACCTTGAGTTTTTAACACAGACATCCAACCTCTGTAATTCTATATCACACATTCTCTGCTTAATATCTCTATTTACATTGACCTCAGTACCTATACTAATATTTACAGCTAACGCGCTTAAACCAATTGAATGAAAGAATTTTTCTCTTTCCACACTGTATAAATCGCGGTTACCCAACATTTCCTTTTTTTTCCAGCACTTTTTTACTAATCTATCATCCTCCATTTGACTTATCTTTTTCTCAAAATTTAACGCACGCATTCGCCACGTAGTACACAATTTATCTACTTTGGTCTCACTATAAACGATGTACCTCGGTGGACAGAATTCCAGCTTCAAAACCCATCTATAATAGTCTAGTTGTATTTTTTCAAGTTTAGTTTTTTCCTCCCACCCCCATATCTCCGCCCCATACGACATTGTGCTTCTAACTAGATAGTTAAAAAGCATCCTCCTCCTTTTAAAATCATTTTTGCACCTTCTTTCCCCCAATCCCCACACTCTCTTAGCCGCAATCATCTCTTTTAACCTAAGCTCCCTTATATGTTCCTTATAATTTGCCTCCCTGTTAAAGTTAAAGCTTAAATATTTAAAAGATACAACCTCCTTCAATTCTTTAATATCAAATTCCCATTTAACTTTTTTACCAACCTTGCCTTTATTAAACACCATCACCTTTGTTTTTTTATCACTTAATATTAAATACCTACCTTGCAGAAACTTTCCCAAAGTCCCCAGCATGTCTAGCAACGCCTCCCTATTTAAGGCCAGCAAAACCAGGTCGTCAGCATAAGCTAGCGACCAAATCCTCGACCCTCCTACAACAACCCCACCTACTGTTCTCGTGCCAAACTCCTTCTCTAAAGCCGAAATATAGATACAAAATAGAATCGGACTCAAAACACAACCCTGCCTCAGTCCTTTCGAACTCCAGAACCTGTCCGATCTCTCATTGTTCACTTTCACCAGCACTATAGTTTCCTTATACAGTTCCATGATCCGATTAATTAAATAAACACTGATCCCTTCCTCTGCCATATACTTCCACAACTTTACTCTATTCAACGTATCAAAAGCAGCGGTCAGGTCCACGAAACACGCGTACACTTTGTTTTTCTTACATTTTGCCGTCTGCACTATATGATCCAGGATGTAGATATTGTCCAACGTAGATCTGCCTTTCCTAAATCCAGCTTGACCATCTGGCAAAATATTTTTCTCCTCCACTTCATAGGCCAGCCTTGATCTCAAAACTTCTGTTTATACCTTCTACGACGTTGGGAGCAAAGAAATACCTCTGTAATTCCCAACTAAATTAGGCTCTCCCTTCTTGTATAATGGCACGACAATTGCCACCCTCCAATCCTCCAGAACACCCTCACCATTCCACAATTTTTTGAACAGATCTACCAGTTTATTGAACAACTCTTGACCACACCACTTTCACACTTCATTTGGGATATCGTCCACACCAGCTGCCTTCTTTTTTTTCAACGATTGAATAGCCATCTCTACCTCTACATCCTCCAACAGAATTAAACTGTCCTCATCATTTTGCCCCACTCTCTTTTCACCCACAGTCCTCACGCAACTACCGTCAATAAGCGACCTAAAGTACTCCTCCCATTCTTTTATAGGAATATTACTTTCATCCGCTGGTGCACCTCTCCTCTTAGTTCCGAGAAACTTCCACACCTCGCTCTCATTTTTTATGCTTCTTAACGTGGCCTCTTTCATAGCCTTAAAGTTCTTCAGCTTTTCGTTACAAAGATTTCTCCACTCTCTTTTTTCTTTTATATAACAAAGCTTGTTCGCTTTACCATTCCTCCGTCTGTAATACGCTGCCATCACTTTTCTCTTCCTTGCCCTACATTCTTTATCATACCATTTCCTCTCACCAATCTTCCATCCCTTTATCTTAATCTCTTTTCTGACCACTGCTTTATTCACCGTGTCCTTTATCGCTGCCCACAACTTCTCCACTGATTCGTAACACTTCACACTTATCAGTTTACACAGGTCTTCTTCAGTCTGTCTGAAGTTCGCAATGTCCTCCTCAGACCACATACACACAGATTTAACCACCGCGTTACCTTTTCTCTTATCAAACTTTTTAAACCCGTCCTGTAGATCTATTGCTAAGCCTAAGGGCATGTGATCCGAGTCCGTCCTACCTATAATCTGTAAGTAATTAACCCATCCCAGCAAAACATCATTAACTAATACATAATCAATTACCGAGGACCCTCTTGCACCCACATATGTAAACTCCCCTTCTTCATCCCCATCCCACCAACCGTTCAGCATAATCAAACCTTTACTCTCGACCATTACTATCATTTGTTTACCTTCATTACTAACTCTAATGTTTTTGCTTTTTCTACCCTTTACTTTCCCCGACTCACCCTCCACAAAGTTGCCTAGTTCACCTACTCTTATATTAAAATCACCCCCAATTATCACCTTCTCTTCTTCGTTAACATCAAAATTTTCAATAAAATTCAAAACCTCCTTTAAGTCACCGGAATTGTATACTGACCATACATTTACAAAGTTTTTATTACATTTCATTTTATGCATTACAATATTATTTCTAACGCACAAATCAAAATCTTCATCCTCGCCTAAAACCGCTCTCCTAATACCGATCAGGAAACCCCCCATAGCCCTACCTTTTTTATTCAGTCTTACCGCTGCCACAGATTTCCACACAAAGTCGTTTGAGAGCTTACCTTTAAACTTTAGCCATTGACTTTTTTCCAACCATGTTTCACATAAACTGACAGAATCAAACTTTTCAACAAAGTCCCAAAAGTCCCTATCTTTATTAAAAATCCCGGCACAGTTCCAAAAGATAAACTTATTACCATTCAGCAATTTACAGGTTGTACGCTTTACCTCATCCGATACCGTTCTTTCCTCCATATCGTGCCTTCCACCACCGCGACTTCCTCTTCTGGGCCCTACGCAAAAAACTCCTTCATATTTTCGCTGAAGCTACCACTGTCAACATTTCCTGCTGCGTCGTTCCCTTCCTTCTCTTTTTGTTTATCCTTCCCTTGTATTCTCCAGGCTGTGGCCACTGCTGCGACCGGGGCCGTGCTTCTGTTGACAATATTCCCAACTCTCCTCAACCGTCTGTTGAAAATACCTTCCGCTTTCGCAACACCTATCCACTTGTATCACCTACCATCTATCCAAAAACCACCGAATCCACCTTTTATACTCGTATCGCTCATTCGCTTTTCTTTGACCCACGCGTTAATTTTTTCCTGTCTCTTTCTGTCATCAAAACTCAAATCGCTTTCAACAAAATATTTGGTTCCCTTTAACTTAAATTTATTGCTCAGTACCGCGTTTCTATCTTTCCAGCTACCCATTTTCACAACAAAAACATTTCCGCTACGCCTCATATTCATAATCGTCACACGCACACCGAGCTGTTCCCACAAGAACTTTTCCGCTCCCACGCGTAAATCCCCGTATAACGTGACCCCCCTAATTACAACATTTTCCTGCCTATCCTTCTCCTCTTGCTGCTTCACTATCTTTTTTAAAAAACTTACCTCCTGGACCGAAAAACAACTTCTACTTTCCGATGAAAAAGCCCCACTATGCGCATATATACCCGTCTCCGTGTTACTGTTTGTAACGCTTCCTACACTCGCGTCTGCCGATAACATACCTGTGTTTCCTTCCTTATCAACCGCCGCTGCGAACTGTCCTAACTTGTCGTTAACTTTATTGAAAAACTCCGTTACATCTCTTTCCATTGACTCAATCTTTTCCCTCAACTCTGTTTCTATGGCTTTTACCTCGACTTTATTTTTCTTATACTTTACATTCTCTGTCCTTATTTTTTTGAGATCCGCTTCGACGACATTTTTCAACCTGTTGATTTCCTCTTTTGTTGCCTTTCTTTCATCATCCCACCCCTCTACAGCCTCGCGCAACCTCTCCTTTAAAGTAACACAGCCCGAGCACTCTAAAATTTTTTCTTTATCATTAATTTTCACGACCTTTTGAAAACTATCTTCAATTCTAAGCTGCAAGTTCCCTGCACCGTTTTGTCCCTTCCCAGCCGTTGTACCCGTTGCCCCTTTTGTCGCCAACGTTCCTCTCGTATTTACTCCCCCGCTTCCTCCAGCTATCCTTCTCTGATTTTTATCTTGTTTTCCGACCCCCACATCTTTTCTATCGCTCCTTTCGCTCATTTTTCCTGTCATAATTATCCACACACACAATTCCAGTAGCCAACGTACATGCACGTATCACGCGCAATGCCCCCACCTGCAAACAATCTAACCTCACTCTTTCACCGCTCGCCTTTCCATCGCCTCTTACAAACAAGTACACTTTACACCGCAAAAAATTTGTAACTCACTCGATATCTCTACCTTTAGTTCACAATAATACACCAAGATTCAACTCGCTCACTTACTAATTCACGCGATATGCCCAGAAAAGACAGAGACGAGAACGCACGCGACTGCACACCAACGCGGCTGCTAACCAAGTCCAAGTATCCGGCAAATACTCTGCAAGGATCCGGTAAGCACCTGAAAAGTGCTTGGCAAGTACCGGACAGTAATCCATAATGTTATAGGGAAGTGCTCCACAAGTAAGCGGGAAATAATCAGCAAGTACTTGAAAGTGCCTGGCAAGTACCCGGCACGTGCCTAGGATGTTCTTGTTATGTGTTTGGCTAGTGAATTGTAAAGTACCTGGCAATTAATTGGGAATTAACCACCGATTGAACATCAAGTGCTTAGGAAGTGCCTGGAAAGGATATAAAAACTATTATTTGCTAAGTGTCCTCCCAATGCCCACCAAATACTTATCATGTGCCCTTTAAGTACCCGTATATGTTTTGTTAAATGCCTCACAAGTTTCTGCTCATCAAGCAGCTGTGACAAGTAAGTACTTGACAAGCGCCAGCTTTGTGCCCGTCATAAAACGTTCACCAATTGAGTATAAAGTACTTACCATGTTCCTAAGAAGTACGATGAGCACAGAAGGAGTTTGCTATGTGTCCACCAAATGTCCAAAAAGTTTCTGCCAAGTTCCCGCCAAGTATCTATCAAGCGCCTGAAGTGTATTTTTCAGGTGCTTACTGAATACACGAGAAATTACTGACAAGTAACCAGAAAGTGCTTTGCAGCAAATGTAATTTAAATCTCTGGGAAAAGCCTGATATCAAGTATCCGCCTAGAATTTAGAAAGAGTCTACTTAGTGTCCCCTAAACGCCCAAGAATTTTTGGTCAAATACACCTGCCAAGAGCTTAAAAAGGGCAAGTGTCCGCCAAATTCCAGAAAAATTTCTGCTAAGTACTCAGACAGTACTGATAAAGAAGCTGCTACGTATCACCTAAGTGCTTACCCAATACCTGGTATCTGACGAGGTTGTCCGAGCTGAGTATTAATTTTTTTACTATCTGACCAATTTTTATTATTTTTCATACATGAACTATACTCATAACTCGTACGTAGTACTGAAATCATTTTTTACCTCCTGTAACTAAGAAAATCAGCTTCGCGCAAAGAAAAAAGCATTTTTGGAAAATTATCGAATTTGAAGAATATTTATTGCTGCCAATCAAAATGAGACACCTGGTCATTGTTGTTGGTCGCGAACTGAACATCTTTTTAACCAAAATCAACATCTTTTTAACATGACAACGCTCGTCATTTACATTCAAACACATATTTCTTGTTTTACTACACATACATGACAGAAGAATTTTTAACATACTTTAGTTTAGAATACATGCTCGATTGATCCAAAACATCTTCCCACCGTACAAACTTTAGATTTGTATCATATAATAAAAATGAATAATGTAATAGGAGTATGAGTAGCTCCATAAAGTCGAACAGTTCAAACTTATAATCGTGATGAATTGAATAGTCTACAATTGATAAGTGGGTTCATTTAATTCGTAGGAAACAAATTGACTCTAAAGACAGAGTCTTATATTTGACAAATTGTTTTTCAATATAGTAAGTTAACAAAATACAAGTAGAACATTGGGTGAGCAAGCATAAGTGATCCTAATTGCAATAGCTTTGAAGTATTTTTTAATGATATTAGTAAAATATATTTTCATTTGAGCAAGAATTCGTAATAAAAGGACCAATTTGTATTTAGGTATAATGTATCAATAATATTCATCCTCAGTCAAGTAAAAATCAGGTTTTAATAATATAGTACGAGTAACGAGTCCAGTTGCTAATTGCTAATAGCTGCCTACCTTGAAATACTTTTTATACGTAAATAAAACTAAAGAAACTTGTCTGCTTGCTAATCTCTGATATTGTTACAACTAAGAAAACATTTTGTAAAGGAATATTATTTAAAAACAGTTGAATCCCTAATCGCCAATTTTTTCTTGTTTGAAGAAATATGTCGTTAAATAACTTCACTGAAACATAATTGGGCTCTTATCTACTGATGCTTGCTCGTCTAAAAGCAAAATGAATTAATTAATGATACTCATAAACACACAAAACACATATTGTTCTTAGAACCTGGTCAGATCAACTTCAACGTATCTTTTACCTACTGAACAATTAACAGTGATAGTTTCCAAAGCTACGTAATATAAAAATTTAAAACTTGTTTAAAAAACATAATAGTTGCAGCATAATGTGTTAGTAAAGGGTTGGCGCAAGGATCACGCAGGGGGGTGGAACCCTACTAGTATATACATTTAATATATAACTGTGGAGTTTCCATAGAGTAGCGCGTAGAACAATTTTTTTTAAGAAAACCATGTTTGAATTAAGTTTACGTGGTCAATGCCTTTTAAATGGGAAGCAATGGAAAATATGTTCCGAGTACGCCTATTTATTGGAAGGCAACGTAGCGAATGCTTGTACGCCCGGCGTTGACACATTGTCATTGAGCTGAGTAGGAATGTTTATGGCTATACCTGACAGATGCATGTAGGCAAATGCGTCTGCTTGGTTTGCTAAAAGTTTAGTTAGATGCAAAGGTTAAACGTACAACATTGTCTGATCTACATCTTCTAAAGGGGCTTTTAAAATAGAATGTTAAAATAATGTACATTTTTCATGACCTGTAAGGTCTGTGTTATAAATTACTGGTGGACATCAACCGTTAGTATTGGTGGCATGTTACTACTCAGTGTTTGATTACCTTATCTGATTAACAGAGACCTAGTGTTATGAAAAAATACTTTTCAAAGTTTGTTCGGTAACATTAAAATTTAAAAAGAGATCTTTCAATAAATGCATCTTAAAATCACTTTTTATTGTAAGAGTGATGTTATTTACATTTGTTAGAAAATCTTTCTCCTCAAACAGCTTTGTTAAAACTCAATGCTCAAGTGTTTTCATGAATAATCTTTAGATTTGCTTTCTACAAATGATCATCGTAACAGTTGTAGCACCTCATGGTCTAAGATTACTATCTGATTTGCAGAGACTATAGCCAAAGCATAAAATGTGACTAAGCTCTTTAAAGTAGTCTATCACCCACTGGCCTATCTACAATGCATCATCTGTTAGTGCATTCAAAATACGCATAACGCTTAAATGTAAAAAGGTTTATTATTACGTTCTGCTGAGATATGGCAACAGTGTCGATCAGCTCGTGGTAGTCGGCATATATTTTCCATACACACGCACTTGCATATGGCTGCATACACACACATATATATATGTGGCAGCTCTGTTGCTAAATATTTGAGACATACACGTACGCAGCAGACAAGGTTCATAACAATTGTTAAATGATTCACTACTTTGTATTTATACTGGTGACCCAACAGTTTAAAAATTGTATAAAACGCTACGAATTGTAAATTATTTAACGGTTTATTTCTCAGAATTTTCTTAGTTACTCAAGTAGCTTTTTTTGCCTATATTCGGAAAGTCCCATTGTAACCTGTCTTAAAATTGTAAACTTGTAAGTTTATTATCTTAAAAACCAATGTGGTAGGAATATTTATTTATAATTTATTCTGAAAAAGAAAAATTTAATCTATACCATACATTTTTTTCAAGGAAACTAAAGTTAAAACGTGGTGGGTAATAGATTATCTTGATTTCCAGAATCTATTATACAAACAGACAGAATTATAAGTTTGTTTTTAGATGTCTTTAAACTGCAGTAGTTCAAGAAAAGTGATGATAAGTATCTTTCTTGTCCTTTATGTATCCTTACCTTTATTACACCGCTTTTATTAACGTAATCAGTACCAGGACAACTTCGTCAGGATTTAGTACTTCAATTATTATTTTTGCAAATCAAATTAGAAAATGAGATGAGAGGCTAAAATTACCTTAATCATCTCATTTAGATCAATGTTCAAAAAAAAAAGTTTTTGTAACTACTTATAGTCAGTTTTTATTCCATAGTTACATTATTTAATGTATTTTAAATCATTTAGTTACTAGAAAAAATTATAAGATTTAGAATAATAGGTAAAACTGCTGTAAATACTGTCTTGATATTTCATTAAAAATAATGAAACGTACGTATAAAATACTTATTTACTCATCAGGGTATTAAATAATAACTGAAATTTGTCATGGTAATAGAATATTTCGTTGATGACTGTTTTTATTCTGTTAATAACCATCAATATAAAAACTGACGTACAAAGCAAACAAAATCTGTTAAACCATACAGAAAATTAATAAAATCATTATAAGTAAGTAATAGAAAAAAATTATACATAAAAATAAATCACTTATAATAAGAAAATTGTACAAAGAAAAGTTAAAAAAGAATTATAAGTTTTTATAAGTTTATTCGGTGATACAACAGAAAAATTTTAAAGTGTACTTACTTCAGTTAGTGTGAGATTTCATGGTTTCACGACATTGACCAGAGAGGGTGTTCTGAATCAATTGAGCATAAATTTTAAAGTTAAATATGTAAAAATTCTTCTGTCATGTATGTCTAGTTAAATACGAAATATCTGTTCAAATGTGAATAACGAGCGTTGTCATGTTAAAAAGATGTTGTTGATTTTGGTTAAAATGACGTTCAGTTTGAAATCATCTACCATGACTAAGAGTCTCATTTTGTTTGGCAGCAATGAATATTCTTCAAATTCGATAATTTTCCAAAAATGTTTCTTTCTTTGCGCGAAGCTGAGTTTGTAAGCTACATTTTGGTGCATTGGATGAAAATTACACCTATATCGGGCATTCTCGTTAGAGAGAACATAAAAGAGAGAAAGGAAACGGCTCCAGAGAAAACTCCAACAACACAGTACTGCAGCGAGTGCAGCAGTGACAGCGGAAGTGGAAGCAGCAGCATCTTGACGCAGAGGACGAGCTGCCACCGCCAACTCCCACACGATCTCGTGCGCCATACCGTGTTTCCGTCTTCTCGTCATCCTAACTCTGCATAGTGGCAGTGCGTTTTCGGACACCTTCTCCTGGTCCTCCTAATCCTGCTAAGTGGCAGTACGTACGTGTTCGTCATAACCTTGTCATCTTGAACCTGTCAAACCACACTGCGTTCTCGCACGCCGTTCCTTCGTCGTACTGATCCTGCGTATTGGCAGTGCGTTCGCGCACGCCGTCTCCTCGTCAGAATTGTCGTCCTGATACTGTGTAACGGCGATGTGTTTGCGCACCCGTCTCCTCCTCCTGATAAGTGGCAGTGCTTATGCACACGCCGTAACCTCGACATCTTGAACCTGTCAAGTGGCAGTGCGTTCGTGCATGCCATCTTCTTGCCGTCCCGATCCTGCTGAGATGCAGTCTGATTTTGTTGTACGGCAGTACGTTTGAGCACGCCATCTTCTCGTCATCATTATTCTGCCGAGCAGCAGTGCGTACCCGCATACCGTCTTCTTGTCTTTCTAATTTTTTTTTTCTTTAAGAGACAATGTGTTTTTTCGTGCTACGTCCTCTTCTTTCCACAAGCCATACACCTGTGACTGCATTCAGGTCGTATACACTACGTTAATATCTGACGTTATTCTGCAGAAATAAAGTAGCGGAACAATTGTGCGGATAATATTCTTATCTTGACTATGTAAAGGTGTAATGTATTGTATTGCATCTCGTACGTCTTTGTTACGTAGCGGTAGCATAATTACTTATTACTCATGCAATTTTGTGTAAAGCTTTGTTGTTTCCATTAACGTCTTAAATAGCGATAATAGAATCAGAGTAACTGTATGTACTGTAATCTTGAGTGGGAGCATTTAACTTTTATTTCATTCGAACAAGTTCTACGAAGCAAGATACAACTGAAATGTAAATTATAAGTTATCGGTCTATGAGCATTGAGTCTGAATTAGATTTGCTTTTAAATATGACAATCTCGTCAGCCATGTCACTGACTGGTGATCCACCGTAAGGATGGTCAAAAAACGCATGGCGAAAATGCTGGGTCGGTGGGTGGTCACGTGATACAGGATATCGGGTTCACAACTGGAGGGGAGCGCACCCCGAGCGGTGAAGGACCCGGAAATTTATTCTGAGATCGAATTAAATCGCGATGGCAGGGATACGCTTCTCAGATAGTGAAGGTCTGAGAGTGCTGTCGAGACGAAGCTTCTAGTGAAGGAGGCCCAGATTTCCTTGGCGAGAAGCCGTATTTAGTTGACATCATGCGAGCAAAGTATTCTTTTGTAGGTTAAGCATTTATAGGTATTACTGAACTTTTGCTATGCAATAATCTATGAGCTTTTTTTTCTTCTTGAAACATACTGTCGACTTTCTCATATTTTACAGTCTTACGATATTATACGCTTAGATGTCTCCAATCACCTTTTATACAAAGAAGTGTATTCTTGTTAGTAACCAAACTTATTTATTTCTGGATTATCTACTAAAATTTTTTCTCTAAATTTCTTTTAGTCATGCTTAGTTTATTGATGACAGTATTCAGAGCAGATTTGATCGGGCCAGGCTCTTGCTAATAGAATTTTTATTGAGAGATGTACGTTTTTTTCTTATTGTAATCTAAAGTAATGTAAATTAACTTTTTTAATAAAAATGTTTTGATTTCAGACCAATTGTAATCATAGTTACTATTAGAAATTACGTAATATATATACTTGACAAAAATAATGGGCTTCGAATAAAAAAGTTTTAATTTTTCCAATCTTTTTTGGAAATTTCTTCTGTAACGATAATAGGAATAGAAATAAACTTTTTAATAGTATTATCATGTACACTTAAAGAAGTATCATCTAGAAATAGGAAAAACTTCAATACAGCCAAGTTAAGGCCATGCTTGTATACTAATTTTCAATTATGTAACTACGGTGTACTAAATTTAATTAACTAACTTTTTTTAACATTAGCAAAACTTCCTGCAATACTTACATTTGTAGGGTCATAAAATAATATCTCTATCAATTCGTTTTTTTTTCTATAAACGAAAAATCGTGCAAAGTAGATTATAGTACAGTGAAATCCAAGTACTTTGAATTTTTGATGAAAGTATTAAATCAGTGTTAGGTGGTTTGAACTGTATTGCAGGTTATGAAATTATTCTATACTTTTATAGTTTCTAACAGTTTCAAAATACAATACATGTATGAATGAGAAAATTCACCATTGCTCTTTTGTTAACCATTTTTTTAATGCTTAAAAAAACTTTACATGTTATATTACATTTTAAGAGTTTATATTCATTGTCATTATTGCTAGCTCACAAAGTTTTCCTCTTTAGTTTTCTTGAAAAGTTTCTAACAGCAATCTAAAGCAATTTAAATTTAGTATCTTTATGTCAAAGATGTACTGAATACATTAAAATTTTTTACATAAAAGCCTTTATCCGTTTAATAAAACAACCATCTTTAAAAATTAAGATAGAATAACAATAGTTTTATTTGCAAAATTCTTTTAGATTTTCAGGGTTTTTTTATATTATTATAAACAAGAAAGGCTTTCCAATAGCTTTGTGTACGTAAGCTGTAAGTAATGCTGGCTCGAATTATATTGAGCTTGAATGAAATAAAAGCAAATAGTGTTTTGATATGAAGGGGCTGGATTACAGCCTTACTTCGAGACGTTTACTTTCCTTGTAAAACTTCAATCAAAAGCTAATAAATTATACTTTTAAGGTGGAAGTGTCAGCTACCAAAACATGACTTTCTCAGTAATAATTTTTTTTTTTTTTAATTTTACCAATTTTCAATACATATATGACACTATTAGTCATTATTCATTTTTTTTTTTTATACTAAATGAGTAAAATCCCGCACTTACATTTATGTATGTCTTATTTTCAGGGTTTTCGAGCCACGAGATCCCTTACTGTTTTTAAAACTGTGAATTGAAAACGATGTAACTAAAAAAAATGTTTACATATTTATCATGTATATAAAATACGACTAACGCCCTTCCCCATTGACGATACAACTGAAAAAAAAAATCAAATCTTGTCGTCGACAATCTAATGTAAAGTGTGATCTTACAGGTTGGGAATTAAAACACTTATTTTTATCTACTTAGTTTCAGCTGTTTCATTAGAAGTTCAAAATGTGATGGTTGCTAAAAACTTGCTTTACAGCAAAACTTTTAAAAGACTTGTTTATATCGCTGGAAACGTACGTTTCCAAATAGTTTCTATCAAACATAAAATCTTATTTAAAGTCACTTTTTCATTTGGTCACCATTTCTTAATGTTAGTGTTACATAGTTTGCCTTAAAACTCGTAATAATATTTCAAGTATCATTTACATATAATTTTTGAAAAAGATCTAATACGTAATGGAATTCATACGTTGAGCTAAGAAACAGTTTATAAAGAAAAAACATTGCGGTCAATATAATGTTTATTATAAATTATATATATGAATTTACCTTATGTTAATTATAAATTACCGTATTATTAACTTTCTGCTTATATTTAAGAGTGTAGAAATATACTAGACTCCTAAAGCTGATAATCATGATATTGACAGTTCCAGTGACTAAAGAATGTGCATGTTTACTCATTGCCATAGACTTTTGTTTAGCATAACTGTATGGGTGCTTGATTATGACTTATTAAGCTTTCGTTTACTTTGTATTGTACTAAAATCAAGCAATAGTTAACAAAGTTTTTTTATTATGTTTTAATTGTAATTTTTTGTTTAACATAACGAACAAATATAGTGATAAGCATTAAACTTATACAATGTTTTTATTTCAGAAAAAGCACAAAAAAATTGTTGGAACGGTTTGAAAATAATCTTAACTACTAGAATAGTTGCACTCAAAATTGACAATAACTCTCAGAAGATGCTTAATCAGAAGATATCCTTGAAATTATGTAATACCTGCTAAGCAGTTCCTTTGATACGTATGTAGTTAATAAAAGTTTTTGATGATTACTCCTAAGGAATCAAATGTTATTCTTTCTTCTTGAAATGTCCTCTTCTATTTGTTTATACCAATGATTAACTACACAACCAACACACATAGTGATCGTGTATGTTCTGATCTTACTACCCTGTATGTATTCATTTTTAAAGATAATGTCTCATCATAGTTTCTTAATATCATCAATTTAAAAAATAAAATAATATGTATACTAATGTTTATACATGTATGGTATAGGGAAAAAGTAGATAACTCTTATCTTAAAGAAACTGTGAGTATAAGCACGATCATCCTGCTCAGAGCACTCACACTTGTTCAAATTACTTTACAAAATCTGTAATTGAATACAATCTCTTTTTTAGAAAGCTTCAACAAGAATTCGAGCTATTCGTTATGCGCCTATGTCAGGTGGCGCCGTCGAGTGAGAGAAATTATCTCTCGCTAAGATCGCCAGAATGCACGGAGTCTTATAGGTAATTTTTTAAATAAATTTAAAAAAAGGTTATTAAGAGTAAATTGACCAAATGAATCAGTCATTTAAGTGTGCAGTGATAAATTTTGTTTGGTATTGTCATGTGTACGACAAGATTAGAAAAAATAAAAACTGAGATTGCGACTATGATAACATATCATATATAAGTGCATTATATATGATTACACTTGTGTAAAGCTTAAAGGATACAGGTAATCCACGGAAACGTAATATGAATGTATAAAAGTTAACCTAACCTATCATTAGTATTTATGTTTATTAAACACTGTGTTGTGAGAAATAGATAAATACGAGCAGTACTTGTGTTTCTTAAGCTCCACACAACTGTAAGCATGTATATGCACTCATATATGCTGTGTTATTACGGTCACAATCCAAAACAAAATTTATAACTGCACACTAACATAATACACGATCAAATCTTCGACTAATTTGGTCAATCCACTCTTAACAACCTCTTTTTTAATTTATTGAAAAATGTTCCTATTAGGCTGCATGCATTCTAGTGATCTTAGTGAGGGACGATTTCTCTCACTCGACGGCGCCACCTGACATAGGCACACAGCGAATACTTCAATGATCTAAGTTAAGCTTGTAAATAATTTTATCACACCACAGTGTCATAGAGACCTTTTTTTTGTAGATAAAGTATTGTGAAAAAAAATCTCCGTATCTTAAAAAATTTTTTTTTTCAATGGACAGCTAAGAAACATAGGTTTATAAGAAAATAAATAAGTAATTAAAACTGGGCACTAGAGTACAAGATAAAATGGTCCTAACCTAAGCTAAAAAATAATGTATGAAAATCATCACAAGTTACATTTTTTCTAAGAAGTTATAAAAATAAATGAATGCAAATTATGGAAAATAATCGTCATAACTTTAATTTGAATTAAAAGACTACTAGAATAAACAATGACGTATAATATTATAGGTAAAAAATACGTAATATTTAACCTCAAAAGCAAAATTTTCCTATAAAAAGTTAAACGTAGCAATCGAATTATATGGTCAAAGTAAACTTTGATTAGGGGAGATGGATTTTTGTAAAATACAGATTATTATTATTTGAATTAATTTTTAAAGGGCCAATTAGTTAACTCCATTAGTCCGAATATCAAATAAATATATGTTTGTTGAAAATTTTTTTAACACTTAAAGTTTGTAACGGAATGTACTAAATATACTAAATTGGAAAGTCTTAGTCACAAAACTGATAAAATAAAAAAAAGAGATGCTTAAATTCAAGTTGTATTTCTCAGCAGTGACATGCATTTTAGAATTTCTTAATGATTTTTTTTTTTTTTAACAAAATCTACGATACGATTCCAAATAATGGTACATATCATACATTTACCTTTTTACAACCACACATACACGCACAAATATCTAGTTTTTGTAATTATTTTCTGAATATATATTTTTGTAGAAATCATTACAATGTTTTTTTATTTATTTATTTAAAAAAAAATCCTTAAAGACTAACAAACAAGTGAAATATTAATTTATTCATAAAATGGAATTTTAACTATCTATAAAAAAATTTTGAGGGAGTTGAAATCCTATTTTCTGGTAATGATAGATACGTAAAAATAAAAATCCAAGGTTTATCAAAATCTCCTGACCGAATTTCAAGATGTCATCATTTACATTTAAATGCACCTATACATCCCTTGTCGTGCACACGAAAGGAGCCCATGATCGCCGCTTGAAGAGTCAGCTGCTCTACACTGAGAGGCTTTCCGGGAAGCCTGTCACCTTTACTTGGCTTTTTGGGCGTTCATAAGTAGTAGAAGTTGTTTCATTGGGCGAATAAAACGAGTTAATGAGTTGTTTTTGGATAACTTCTCGTTGCTGAAGCAATAAATCCCTTGTGGTGGCTTCACATACGTACTTGTCTCTATTTCCTAAATGAAGTATCCATATTTTATTGATATTTTCATGTGATATCATACTACTGTGGTATTTGAATGACACAGCCCCGTTAGTTCTGCGTGCCGTCAAAGATTAAACTCTTTTCTCTTGTTCATGAATATTAAACAGGAGAAGCTAGCGATCTAATGGGGTGTATGTGCTAGGAGGTTTGATTTTAGTATTAAATTAATAAAAGGTAGAAAAAAGGGAAAAACAAACAGAGTGACCATGTATGTGAACATATTTTAATTTTTCGCAAGTCAGCGCTGTTCAAACGAAAATAGCATTAGGTCACTTGTTATGCGTTTTCATTAAATTAACTTGAACTTTGATTTATTGGCTATCAAGCAAAACTTCATTGAATTTTTCTCGATTTCATATGAGCCCCGTGTAAGAAAGAACATTATCTTATGATTTATACATTTATTGGCACTGAAGAAGAAATCATATTGCTGAATGTAAATTTACATTACAATCGTCTGTCATTAATTTTACAAATATTTACTCTAAAAAGTGATATTTACTTATTAGTTTACGAGTCGTAATCGTTGTTTAACTTTCTATTTAGCAGCCATTTTGTTCAGGTTTGAATAAGATCCAGTAATTGGCGTTTTTGATATGAGAGATTCCTTATTGAGTCAACTTAAAGTCCTTGTATTTTCCTGGGGTATTACAAGTTTGAATGTATAAAAATTGATTCATAATTATTTTGTGTTTCTTTTATGCACCTTATACTCTTGGTTTCAGCCCTACATATGTTCCTTTATAACAAAATTGAATATCTGTTTTACTGAAACGATCCAAACACACTCTTCCCTCACCCAAAAGAACGAAAGACACGAAATTTGTATATAATTACTTAAACATTTGATGTATTATGGAGTCTTAAAGTAAAGGAAAATCTTATGAGCCATTTTAATAAGAGAACTTACTTATTATTAAGTTACTTTAAAATTATAATTAATAATGACATGTCACATACACGTAAGTATTCATGTAAAAAAAAAATCATTTTTTCACACAAAAATTGATTCAGTCAAACTGTGCTCATAAAAAATATGTGTGTATATATATATATATGTGGTATTTCAAAGCAGGCTTGTTTGGCTGGAGCAAAAGACTTAGTCCACGTAGCTACCTTCAATTTTACCTGTAAAGTACAAGATTTTATATTTAAGTTGTAAGAAGTGGGTGGGGCTTGGCTTAGAGGTCTGGGTAGGGAGCCGTGCTTGCTAGGGTCCGAGCATTCGCTATCCACCAACTATTTTCCTCCGTAAAATTAACAGGACACATTACATTACATCTTCTTCACAATATTCTAAGATTTCTTGGAATGGTGATAATAGAATATTCTAAAAATTATAAATTTCAAAAAATTGATGAACTATTAATTGAAAAAAAAATGAAATAAATTAAAATTTTTGATACGCCCTACATGAGGAACTCCAGATTCCTTGAGGAACTGCCTCGATGCATACACTTACTTGCAAGAGTACGCAACATTTCTTTTACGTTGGTAGTTTCTTACAAACAAAAAACATAAGTCATACTTATCAAAATTATCAATTTTGTTTCGGGAAATAACTAATGGGATCAACTTATCGTATAAGTTTTAATAAAGTCTAAGGACTCTTCTCGATTAAAGTCAATAGACTTATTAATCAGAATATATTCTAATAAAATTGAAACAATTAAAAATAATAATATAATATAACTCTCTATAAAATCAATCTGTTTATTTGATCTCTGTGGTAA
The DNA here is from genome assembly GCF_036245765.1 of Copidosoma floridanum. Classification (NCBI taxonomy): domain Eukaryota; kingdom Metazoa; phylum Arthropoda; class Insecta; order Hymenoptera; family Encyrtidae; genus Copidosoma; species Copidosoma floridanum. The sequence goes on from NW_028321881.1 coordinate 14,966,187, forward strand.
TTTCATTCCAAAATTTCTTTTTGTTCACTGTTCTTGGGCCATCAAAACAGTAGTATGCACGTGGCTACTTAACAACTAAGATCATGATAGTTATCTCTTTAGATCAATTTACTTAGCACTATTATGGAGACGGTAGCACAAAGTGCATGAATCCTGTGGTTATCATGTACGTACGTATACATACGTAAGGTACTATTTAGTACATCTCTACCTGCAACGTTGTCTTTATCATTGCTGAGCGCATCGATATAAGAAGATGGCCACACGATCTGTAGAGATGCTTAGCAGTCCCGTACGCACTGTTGTCCCTCTGTATCGCGTTATCTTTTCGCCGTGTTTTCATGTATATTTAAACTATATTGATCCTTGTATGACGATGTGTTATATTTCTTTGTAAGTCAATTATTAATTTGTTGTTGACGGCATACGTTATGAATAAGTATAGAAGCAATTAATTTGTTAGTATGAGATTCTTTCAAACTCAGAAAAAAAAATTTTAAACCGAATCTTTAAGTAAATAACTGAGATATTGAGAGTCATAATGCCAAAAAGTAATAGTTATTATAAGACACTATGTTAACAGCCAAACTATTAAATAATAACAACTCTTGTTTCAATCCATGTAAGAACGCTATATAAAAATTAAGGTTATTCATACAGTTAATTTTTTCAAAACTGGTAGTGGATGTAGTGGCTCGTTGAGAAAGCTGGTTTTGAAGGAAAAATTAGCAGGAGGTCTGTACAACTCACCAGCGTGCGAGGTTGATGACGAAGTAAATAGTTGTTGGTAACAGCGTCTTGTTGTGAAACCCAACAGTGAGAGCAGCCAAATTGTCCTTCCTAAATAACGCAAATTAATGAATTATTGGCAAGTAACTCCGTAATAATCCCTATTTATCAGCATACTATCGCATATATATATATGTTTTTATCAAAAGGTTGTATTGCTCAATATAAAAAGTAGTCATGTTGTTAAATCCATAAATGCTCACGCGAATATTACCTATTTACAGAAGAGGTCTTTGGAATATAACTAATACAAATCCGAATTTTAATTTTACATCTTAAATTGGTGCTGCACGAATTTGTTTCTCAAGTTTATTCATTTATCTGTAGGGTGCGATGTTTGAATAAAGTTCTAAGTAAGTTTGTACGTTTTTTTATTACAGTACAACAATAATTTTACTGTTATGATTATGAATACAATTTTTTTTTTTTTTTGTATTTCAATGCGAAAATAACGGGTTGACAATAAAAAACTTTTTACACAGTGTTATTGTTTTTCAATAAAAATCAGTGCAATCCTAACATTGGAATACATCAATTGGGTACGGCAAAAAACAACTGGGCAAAAATATTTTCTTGTCTACGGTAAGATTATTTTTTCTTCCGCTCTCTCCCACGTTTTTCTGATTTTACGATGTAACTATTATTACTTGAGCTTTTATACATGTTATATATAACATGATACAAAAGATAGGAAAATACATAAATCATTTGATGATTCACCAATCGAATACCGATGTAATTGTGAAGATTGGAAAAATTAATGTGGAATTAGAGTTCATTCGATAAATATAACTGTTACTGTTATTTGGAGAAAAAAAGATTATAAGTTTTTCATTGCATCTCAGTTATCACTTTATTCACATGTGGCAGCTGCATCTATTTTGAAACTACTGCATATTTTTAAAATTAGTGTCGTCTTTCTCCTATAAATAAGATTATGGAATGAAGTATTTCCACTAAAGTTTCTTTTCAGTTGGTCGGAACCAACATCCAACAGCATTATGGTACAGTCATATGCATTACGCATTACTGCGTAGTGCGAGGTGAAGATCTTCGTTCACGAACACGGGTCGTTGGCAATAACCACGGAAGCCGAGGTAATAGCTATCATTGGCCGTCAAAGCTTCATGGCTTTCTTTTCATTGTGGAAGAAGACGTGTATGGGTCTCGATGAGGAAGAGCGCCGGCATGCCGAAGAGGCCTGACACTTCGAAGTAGAGCGCCGCAAACAGTGCGAAGCGAAAACCAAAGCCCGGCAGCTCCACCAGGAGGCTGAACGCCTCTTACTGAAAGCCCGCTTCATAGAAACTCAAGAGGGGGAGAAAACCGCATGTCTCGTCCGATGCTACATGTGCAGGCTGAAAGGGGTCAAGCGCTCCAAGGAAAGCCCGAGGCACCGCTTTAAGTGCGTGGATGGAGACTGGGTCTGTAAGTGACCTATGGTGTCTAGCATCAGCTGATCCACGGCAACTCAGCGGCCAAAAACGGACCACCGTCATCGAGTTTGGTTTTGGTTCATATTTTTTTTATTATTATAAATTTTTCTTCTCTTTTTTTTGTCCTGCTTATAATTTCCTTTTTTTTTAGTGCCCTTTCTTTTTTTTTTTTTTTTGCTCTTTCTTTTCTTATGGCAATAAATGGTGCCCTCTTTTATTACAATCTGCTTTTTTTCCCCATTCAAGTTTTAACCACAGCCCTTCCTGGATGACGCTTAGTAAAGTATCTGTCAAGGCGTGACTAAGAGGGCTGGGCTTAATTGAAGGAGACACATATGAGCTCTAACGTTGTTTAGCATAGATTGTTTATTTCTATAGGAATACATGATGAGAGCGCTCCGCATGACGCTCGTTCGTTACTGTCTATTTCGCTCTTACGTACATTATCAGGACTTGCTACATACACTACAGTCTTCCCCTTTTAATTCGAAATACAGAGTTACAATTTTGTTATTTTTATATAATATTTACAAACTTAAAATTAGCTTGGAATCTTTGTGTCGTCTTTTTGTCGCGATTTGGTCGTCTCGAGGTGTGCTCATTATCTTTGCACGACCGATTAATCTTCGCAACTACATTGATTGGGCTTACTACGGCTACTGTCACACCAGTGATGCAATTAATTACTATGGCGTTTCTGAATGTCGTTTTCGTATTTAAATTGTATTAAATAATCATGAGAAGATAACTCCTTCACAACTTTTTTCTTCATTCATTACATTACGATTTTTATGAAAATTCCTCGCAAGCACTTCTTCCCCTATTATAAACTTTTCTACTCTCTTCCCTTTGTAATTATTAACTTAAGAGTCTTGTTTCAAAATAACAACATTTTCAATTTTAGGACAAAGCTTATGAAGACGTGTTCGTTACTCTTAATTAAATAATAACCTAGCTGGTGATTCACCCATACTTGTACATTTAGAGCTTCGGTACACGAACAAAAATCGTTGTAGTGCTGAATGTATACTAACTCAATCGCTGCTTACAATCGCTTTAACCTTTCGTTTAAATATTTTCACGAAATATTTGTTAACGGCTGCGCCGTTCGTTGGCGGGTGATACGGCACTGAAAAGGTTTATTTAATGCCTAACTCCTTAAAATATTTTTTTTGCACTCATTACTAGTGAACTGACTGTCATTATCAGATACAGCGTGTATGGACAATCCGTGTGTGGCAAATATTTTATTGAATACGTGAATCGTAGCATTTGTAGTCGTTTTTTTCATTAAAAATATTTCTGGCCATCTTGAGTATGCATCTATTAATAATAAATACATGTGACCTAAAAATGGTCCCGCAAAGTCAACATGAGGTCTCTGCCAAGGACGATTTGGCCATTATAGCCAAGGCGTTAAAGTCATAGTTTTGAGTTTATCATTAACTTGAACGCAAATTTTACAACCTTTTGCTTTTTTTCTATCATCATATCAATATTAGGGCACCAAACAATCGACCTTGCCACTGACTTCATTCTAACAATGCTGAAATGATTTACATGTAATTTTTCGATAACTTTAGCTTGCATTGTTAACGGAATACATACTCTCTAACCCCACATTAAGCAACCCCGTTCGACACTCAACTTATTTTTTCGAACAATATAAGGTCTTAAGTCAATTTCCCATTTACTAATTTTTCTTTCTGGCCACCCTTCGTTTATTAAACGCATTACTTTTGACAAAGTTACATCTTATGAAGTCTAAATTAGTTTGAACTACAGAATGCAAGTAAGTATGTCCAGCTTTATTTTTAAATCCGTCTGATTTATTATCACTTTGCTTACAAGGTAATCTTGATAAAGCATCAGCAACTATATTTTCGTTGGAAGGGATGTGCTTTGTTTTGTAATCAAAGGCCGATAAAAAATATGCCCAATTTTAGAGTCTACTTGTTGCCATTTGAGAAACCCCTTTTTCATGCCCAAAAATTATTTGCAATGGCTTGTTATCTGTTCTTAAAGTAAACCGTCAAGCGTAAACATAATCGTAAAATTTAGTGATACCAAATATAATTACCGCTGCTTCTCTATTGATCTGAGAATAATTCACTTGTGCTGGTGTTAAGCGCCGAGATGCAAAAGCTACTGATTTCTCTCCATCGTCATAAGGTTGACTTGAGAACACAGCTGAATGATAGGGTGACGCATCGCATGTCAAAAACAAGGGCAACTTTGGATCGTAATTTACAATTATTTGTGCTAAACTTAACTTAATTTTCTCGAAAACCATTTTGCAAGCTTCATCCCACACCAAATCTTTATTATTATTACATTTATATAACAGTTTTAAATTTTCTGCTCTATCTTTTAACAATTGATTATAATAATTTATTTTTCCAATCAGTAAAGTAAGATCTTTCTTATTTTCGGAACTTTTCAAATCTAGTATCGCTTGGTACTTTTATTTGTCAATGTCAATTAAATTTTTAGCAATTCTGTAATCTAGGTATGTAATTTTATCTTTAAAAAAATTATATTTACTCACTTTCACACGTGACCCTCACTTGTATAAAATCGACAAGACTTTTTCCAGATTATTTGAGTGCTCTCTAGTATTTTTACCTGCAATCACAACATCGTCTACTACTACAGCTATATTAGGAATTCCTTTGAGTATTTCTTCCATTTTCAACTGAAAAATGCCTAGCGCTGAGCTTACACCGAAAACTAAATATTTATACCGATACAATCCTTTGTGTGTATTTACAGTTAACAATGGTTGTGAGACTACGTCGACGGGCATTTACAAGTAAGTTTCTTTTAAATTAATTTTTGAGTATTTTTTACCGCCCTGTAACTTAGCTATCACATGATCAAAATTAGGCATGGGGTGCCTTATAGTAACTAGTTGAGGGTTGATTGTGATTTTAAAATCAGCGCAAATCTGAATTCCGTCATCTGGTTTTAACACCGGTACAATCGGTGTTGTCCATTCTCTCTTTTCAATTTTTCCTATCATTCCCTTTTTTCCAATCTATTTAATTCTACCTCAACTTTTTCTTTTAAAGCAAATGGTACTGTTCTTGCTAAAAGATATTTCGGTTTGCTGTTATTTAACTTTACCTTTTTTAAAGGAACCTTTTGTCTCGGAAAATACATCTTTATATTTATCAAGAATCGCCTTTACATCAGCCACTACTATTTCCTTAGCTTCTAACAAACTTATATTAAATTTCTCAAAAAATTGCTTTAATCCCATAGCTTTGAGCCAAGGCCTTTTAAATATTGCTGGCTCAATTGTTTTCGTAACGTACACGTTGGCAGCAAAAACAATACCATTAGCTTCTACCTAAACTTGACACAACATATCTATCAATCTATACGGAAATTCGTCGTGATTCACCAACATTATATCGGACTCATACATTTCTACGTTCTTGAAATACTCATTTTTTGTAGAAGCCGTGATTATAGACATAGCGGCTCCGGTATCAATTTTCATACGAATCTCAATACCATTAAGTTTCACGGATAGAAACTCGGGCTCGACATATGTCTTTCCATGTACATAAGACGTAATATGATGCAAAGCCTACGACTGGAACATAGATCGAATTTTGCTCGTGATGAACTTATCTGAGTCGCTTTCATTATTTTTAGCGTCCAAATAACTCAATCTCAGATTTTCTCATTTGTTCTCATGCACCTCTCTTTCTCTACGTACCCGACTCAAATGGCCACGCCGCTTACAAATATTGCACGTTAACAATCTATACTCACATTTACGTGCAAAGTGATTCGGTTTTCTACAGAAATAACACGTCTTCATATCACCTTGTGCTGTTGTTGACGATCTTGGTGCTTCTTGAGCTCATGATGCCGACTTTTGTCTTGGCTTTCTCTTTTTTTCTTTTTGAAACTGCCCACCGATTTTGCTACGTTTTGAATTTTCATAACGATATTTTCCTCTTTTTCCACCAATGCTAACTTTATGCAGATCTTCAAAATGATTCCCGACGGACCCTGGCAATTTTAATTTATCTGCTCCTCCAATAGCTGCTTCGATCGCCAATGCCTTCTTAACTGCATTATCAAGTGTTGGTAATTGGATTCTTAAAATTTCCGCAACTATGTGCTTTTTAAACCAGTAACTAACTGATCCAACACTTGTTTCTTTAGGTTTTCGAATTTGCAATCATTGGCTAAATTTTTTAAAGCTGCAATATATTCGCTGATGGTCTCGTTTTCGTTCTGTACTTGTTGGTGAAATTTAGATCGATGTACCAGATACGATGCTGGTGGTTTGAGATGGTATTTCACTAATTTGACTATTTCATCAAACGACTTTGTTCCTGGCTTGTCAGGCTTACAAATCTTATTAATGATATCGGACGCTTCGGCACTCACTTTGCTTAACAAAATCGCACGTTGCTTGTTTTTATCCACCACTTCATTAGCTATAAATTACTGCTCCATGCGATCGATAAATTTTTCCCAGTCGTCTTTTTTAATATTAAAATCTAAATTTGCCGATACTTTCATCTTGTTTTTAATTACCGTTACTTCTTGTACTCGATTTTCTTCACCCATTTACAAAAATTTACCCTCAAGTCTTCTAACTTTTCTTCAGTTGATGCTTAAAGACCATTTGCAATGTATACTTTAATAAATTCTTGTTTACTTAATTCTTGGATCCACGTTGTGCTAGTAACTTCGGCCATCTGTTCTCCACTTCGTATTTTTTAATTTTTTTATTTTTTTTTATTATTGAACACTTTTATCGTTTCGAATACTTCACTTATTTTCGTATGCTTTATTTTCTTTTACTTTCCGTTTACCGAATTATCTTCACCAATTGTCCTCGTTGCCACTATAGTATCTGCCAACGCGTGATTAAGAGGGTTTGGCTTGATAGAAAAAGACACATGTGAGCTCTAACAATGTTTGGCATAGACTGCTTATTTCTATAGGAATACATGACGAGAGCGCTCCGCATGATGCTCGTTCCTTACTCTGTTTCGCTCTTACGTACATAATCAGGACTTGCTACATACACAACACCTAGAAGGTAGAGTTTAATACCCCGGTATCCAACGTTTAGTCAGGGGGTGTCACGGTGAGACACTGCTAACTTGAGCTGGTACTCCTCGATTACGCCACAGCCACCAAGGGGGAGAGCGTTTCAGAGACAGCAACTTCGTACCATCGTAGTTATTAGTACCTGTCTGCAGGTATATTTATTGTAAAGGGCAGCGGCCCTCGATCAGCCCATGTGTGTTTGCCCGTTTGGCGATTTTGCGTCGCAAGCTCGTCGAGCAACTACGCTCAACGTGTGTTTACATACATGTACACGTAAATACACACACCTACATCCGCAAGTACCTTTTTTGTATTGAAATTTTTTTTTTAATATATATTATTTTATAATAAAATTATACTTGTGAGTGCTAATTTCATAGTGTGCCCAATTCCTCTTGTGCCGTGCTTGCGATAGTCGTGAGAAGCGACGATGACACAAGTCGCCACAATGCTTGGCCCTGGCGGTGTCTCTATGAACGAGACCCACGTATATCATTCACAGGGGGTGTCGCTGAGGGTATCCCAGCAACACAGGATTAGTTGAAGTGGAGGATTCCGCCTCGCAGATCTGCATCGTGCGTATACCTCGTAACAAAGTACATTAACTTTTAATTACACCTCATCCTGAAATCAGGCCTTTGCGGTTTTTGGTATGGAAAATAGCATGAATATTACATTAACTATGCGATTGAGTAATAATTAAGCGTATTATATAAATGAAATCATAAAATGAAGTTAACCTTAGGTCTCGGATATTTAGAAATTTGTATCCTACTTACGTGTTTCGTGAGTGGTGAGTGTGTTTTTCAGTTAGTAAGGCGTTTTCCATTATTATCAGAACCAGCATCTGGCTTTTCTGTTTTGATCAAGTTCAAAAAATAAACAACTGACAGTAGAAATTACAAAATAACCAAGTTGTTGGAGAATTATATCTAAAATTTTTTTTATTATGTTCTATACCGTAAAAGGTAAGAAAATTTATAGCACCTGTACCCAGTTTTACTAAAAATAGTAATAAAATGTTTAATATTTCGAAGCTAATTGACTCTCACTCACGATAAACGATGAAATGTTCAAGTAAAATGTACATTGTGTACTTTATTTTGAACATTTTTCAGCAAATATCTTCTGCAAAAATTTGAGTTTGACACTCGGATCATAACATGAAAATCCACTGTGGCAAACATGCACACTGTAACTTATTTTTTAACTTCGTAAATAGTACCTGGCTTATCCCTTCAAACTAAGTATCAAGAGGATAAACAACTTACAAAAATGACAACTTCACCGAGGTTGTATAGAAATTCAGTCTGGAAATTATCGTCTTGGAATGTTTTGTACCATACAGATTATACAAAATTATTACTTTTTTACGTGCCCATTTCAACTGTGTACATGACTACTTGTATTTAAGAAGGTTAATATACATTAAATATTTAAGTATCAATTAAATCACTTATTTAATAAGTAAAACAAGGTTAAAAAATAGTTTCTCCATCAAGCACTGGAGCAAATGACAGCCCCATGCTAAAGTAGCCTCACCAGGACGAATGGGGCCTAAGGGGCTCTAGGGCTTAAATTTTTTTATAATTGGCTTATGCCAGCTGAAAAACTATCATTAAAATTCTCCTACACACGATTTCTATAGGTTCTCCAAGCTGTGAAAGGCCACCAGGCTTGGAAACTACTCAGTTTTCCCAGTATACGTACGCGTAAATAAAAAAAAAATAGAAAAAATATTTGTAACTTCTTAAAAAATATATTGTACCACGTTGAAATCGAATAAAGTAAATTGTTATTACTCCCACACATAATTTCTGTGGGTCCTCTAAGCCATTAAAAGCTGCTAGGCGTGAAAAATATTGAGTTTTCTAACAATATATACGTACGCTTACACGAAAAAAATAGGAAAAATATTTGTATGGCAAATCTAACAGCAATTACATGACAAAAATGTAAAATCGAAGTGTAAATTTCATTTTAACTAATTCAGAGCCATACCAACTCTGTAACCTTCGCCAGTCGAACTTATTTTTGTTAACTACTAAGCTTACAAACTACTCTATTACAAAAATCAACAATATAAAAGCTGTTTACAGAAGAACATTTAAAGTTAAGATTCACAATAAAAATCAATAAAATAGAATCATACAACGTTGAAATTGCTGTGTATAAAAACAAGATAAGTATACACAACTTCAGAGTGCACTTGGGTTTATCTTTCTTGTTTTTTTTTTATAGATCAAAAATCAAATAAAAAAAAAATAGAAAAACAACAGGTAGATCTATTGTGGTCTGTGCAGTGGAAAACTAACCCACTGTGCACTAGGAAAAAGACTGAACACGATTTTTATGACCAGACTTGTCTAGAGTATGGTCTTAACTGTTTTATGTAGGTGTCATTCGTGGGTCTTTTAGGATTCAGCTCGTAAGCTTTATTTGTTTTTTTTTATTTGAATAATAATCTTGATTGAAATAATACGGATAATTTTAATTTATGTGTTCCCTTATTAAAGCAATTTAATTAAAATTTGTTCTTTTAAATACAATTTACTCAAGTCACTTTAACAAGGTTTGGCGTTAATTATTTTACTGATTAATAACTTACATCTATCACTGATTGTTGTTACTGCTGCTTTGGAATTCCCTAATGCTTTGTGTGGTAACCTTCAGTGTTTCCTTAAACTACACGAATGAGTTCGTGGCCAGTAGGATGTTTCGATTTCTGCTTTCTCTGCTATCGCCAGAACCACTTTTGGCGGGCCTTCTTTGCTACACCTCGCTCCTTAGCGTAGTCCGATACTATTGATGCTCTCGATACGCACTCGAGTTGCCTCAACCACACGTTATGCCTTACGTGTATAAGGTACTCACGAGTTGCGAGAGTCAAGAGTTAACTAAAACTTAAGAGGACAGGTGACAGACGTAAAGAGAGCGATTTTTTCTCTTGATGGTGCGTTTTTATAGCATCAGAGGGAGTAAAAGAGGCCTTTGGTCGAGTTAGGTCAGTCAATGAGCGATGTTCTTGCAGACTGCGTTGACAGCAAAACATTAGGCTTGCACGATGAAGTTACATGTCATGATTTCATATATGAGGAAATAACAATACAACAGTACCAATCGCATTTTTCTGACAAGTGTGATTGAGTTTTTGGGTGAGTGATGATAAAAGCTCGCATCAGCAATATAAGAACGCCAAATAAAAGTTCAATTGTGACAGTAAGTTTGAAGATTTTGAAATTAATCCTTCTGGGGATTTCATCATCAATTTTAAATATAATGAAGTAATGTGTGAATTACAAATTTTAAACTAGTATACATTATCAGAATTGAACAATTTATGAGCAAGTAACTATTCATTTATACATACAATACGATTTATTCATTCATACATACATGCATTTTTACAACGAGGCTGGCCGTATTCTATGTCAGCATATTATGAAGCATTCACCTTAAAGCTAATACTAATACGCACATAGATAAGCGACGTACGAGCTCCTCTTGTCATATGAGCTTGCTTTATATTCACAATACGTCTTATCTGAATTTGACGGATGGATACCTTTTAGTTATAATATAATTTGTATCAACTCGGGATGTAACACGATCAAAGTAGCACTTATTTGCTTCTGGTTGCTCATTCAAGTTAACTACTTGGCTGGAATAATCAGGCAACCTGGGATTCTTTTTGTCTTTCACCTGAACTCATCAAGAAATTGATAAAAAAGCGGATCCAGAAAACTAAAGGTAAACTTAACATTTTATCGATCGTACAACAATACGGAGTAGTGCTTGAGACAGCATGAGACAGCCTGGCAGCAGAAAAACAGCACTGAAACTATGTTGAAAATCCCACTGGGATTTATTCTAGGGAGGTCTCTAGTCGTCCCTTTCGAGTCAACTTTTTGAGACTGCCCTCCTGAGCCCTTTACTCCGAACTCTTTCAAGTTAGTCCTTATTCCTGGTCAACCGCTTCACGCCACCGTAGTTGATGCACATCTATTATCAAACTGACATTTCACGCATTCCCCATACCAATTGTATCCTTGATGCTCTCGTGCATACACAAACACATAAGGCATGTGTACTCACATCTGCCTCCCCCAAAAAAAATTTTAACAAAAAGAATAACTAGAAAAATTTGGAATTAACTCAAGTCAGATTTAAAAACCATCCACAAAAAAATAATCACTGGTATTAATAACGCCAATCAATGTCACTGAGTTCATCGATATGCACCGCTTGCCCACCAGAAAAATAAGCATAATCTTCCCTACTTAAACCAAACTTTCCAGTTGTCTCGCTGTGCTACGAAATGCCGCTTGACGAAGAATTTGCGATGGAGACACCTAAATCCCCGCTCCATTTCGTGGACACTACCCTGAACATCAGACCAGATGCGCTCAAGCGTCTCAACCTTTGATTCTTGGACTCAGCCTTTGTCGCAACGACCTATAAGATTGACTGGTAGTTGCTTCAAGGCAACTTTACGAGTAGCGATCCTGGAAATTAATTGTTCGTAAGCTGACAATGAATGATCATTATCCCCTTGATGGTGGAGTATTCTCTGATGATTTTGAGCTTTACACCGATTCTCTCGCTGCAAGGCCCGTCGTGGCTTGGATTATTTTGTCTGCGATGGTTAAAATTTTTTCCAGGATTCGAAGAGTGCGATGTTGACAGATCTCTTGTCTTCGATTCATCAAGAACTTAACAGAATGGATCAATTTTATACATAGTGTACCATGAAGAGTATACTAGAAAGAGATAAATGAATCTGCGTTCCACCATGGAGATTCCTCCTAATTCGAGTTTGCCGGAATTCTTCAACACGCTGATCAAGAGACATTCTCCTTAATCCCTCCTTTCGACAGCTTTCCTGTTTTCTGAGTCAACGTTTACTGTAAGCATCTCAAAGCGCTGATCGTTGTGTCTGGGTCCCTATATTTCTACGGTTACATTGATCAATTGGCAGACGAGATGGCCCATGATATAATGCATATAGTTGACGCTCTCGCTATTCACATTGTGCCTCACGCTGAGCCACCTTGTACGTGGATCGTCAGATTTTCTTAGCTTGACGCCTTGCCTCATGTCTCAAAAGACAATAGACCGTTCGACTGGTATGCTCCATCTTTCGCTGGATCTTGCTGAATAGAGTATTCATACTCTATTCTCTACTCAGGACTGCAAAGAAACAAAGACGAGAATAAGAAAAAACGAAGATCAAATCATGAGGGTAACATTTAGACATTACAAATCAAAAGTACGAAATAATTGGAAAAACTGAGCAAAAAAAATGAAATTGAAATTGAATCTATTTTCATCGATCTCATCCCAGAGTCTCTCGAATTTGATCAAAAGAACATTATCGTCTGGTTATGGCCTGGACTGTTGAGTAGGCTGGTTGATAGCGATCTGCGCTTGGAGCTCGAGAAGTCTCTCCTGGATACGTTTGACCTGAATTTGCATGCATTTAAGCTTTTTTTTAAGAGCCTTTGGCACTTTCTTTGGTTGCTCTCACCCCCTATTTTGCTTGATGAACCGTCGCAACTTAGTTCTGTAGTAAATACCTCTTTTCTTTAGGGTATCTGGATCTGTTAGCTTATAATTGGCATTGTTTATAACCCTCATGAAAACAAACGGACCTTTATACAGAGATAAAAATTTAGCTGTTAGTTTTTCTGCATCCGTGACAAAGAAATTACATGCTTTGGCTAGAACAAGATTATTTAAATTATACTTTTCAAGCCAGTGACTTTAATTAAATTTATCTGTACAAGCCAACCCTTTCTTCCGAATTTTTTCCTTTGTTAACATGAGTTTTTGATCGTATGGTACGTCAACGTTTTTCTGTTAATTTAAATATTTCGTCTCAAAATGAGTCGGTTACTTCTTTAAATGGGCTTCAATTGCAGTGCATTCTATGGTCTCATGATATGCTTCATTCATAACATCTTGAATCATGGGAACATATTTTGCCCATCTATTGTGCTTACTGACGATGAGAGTCTTGAAAAACGACCAAGCTCTTTGATGGACTGTACCGTAGTATGACTTTGAGGGTGCTAAATGGAGGAAAAAACTAGCTTTATTACAAGTTCTGTGAATCCCAATTTCCATTTTTGATGTGAAAACATTTTATACGAGGTTTAGATTTCCGCTTGGGCATTGCAAATTTTCAAAGCATAACGCTTTCTCTATCACGCCTATATAGATATTCCAATTCCGTTCTCTCTCCCTTTCTCTCTCCCGAGGAGCGATGAGTTTACGCTGCTGCCAGCCAAAATATATAGATATACTACATCATATTCGTCTACGAGCAGTCAAGTATGCATGCGCACGTGCACACACACATGCTGTGCACGGCTGCTGGCCAATGAGTGGTCAGTGCTGCGTGTTTACGCTGCTGCCTGCAAGAATAATTATCTGTTTCATTTAGAGGTGAGGTGAGTGGTCTACAAGCCACAAGAAGAGACTGAGAGAGATGACAATGACAGTTGCCGTCCATCCATGCGTGTGTATTAGTTTGCGACTGTCGGTTACAATTGACGAATTCACGCGTACGAATGTATCTTTACTTTTTAAGCACAGTGTTGTTTATATTTCACTAAATGCTAACATTAATGAAATCATTCAATTTTTGTGGCTTAATTTCCTATCACATTCAGGTATTGGTTTTTCTGCATTGGAAGAAAATTACAATTCTTTGCCTATATAATTGTTTCTGGCGATTTAAATGTTAATTACAATAATAAAAATTCGCAGCCCTTAATAGACTTTCTTCATAATTTTTTTCATTTACATATTAATAATAATCGACATCAATTTACTACTGTAAGTGGTACCACTATAGACATTATTTTTTCGAGATTTTTAAATAAAATTGCATCTTCAACATTTACTTCTTACTATAGCTACTAAAAACCAATTGTGACTATTGTACAGAGCGATGAACAACACACTTTGCAATAAATAACCATGTAAATATTTTTTATTTTGATTTTTTTGGCACTTTTCTCACATTAGTTAATATTTTTTATTAATAAAAAATGATATGCACTTTCGCATTTTTTATTTACTCAGGACACAACTACTATGTGTAAGGTCGACTTTTTCAAAATTTTAAGAAATTAATTTTTTTCGTGTTGCATGTTTCAAGATGCAATAAAAAATAGTAGCACATATTCATATCCGTGTTTTCACATTTTTCGGGAGTCGAATGCGATACTACGACTGATTTTGATGTGAATTGTATGATCACTTGGAACACGATTTGGTACACGAAAAGTAGTGGCTCAAAGCATCCACGGTCTTATTATCTGACCCACTTGTATGCATGTCTTTTATGTCATAAATTTGGATTGCCAACATCCATCGTTCAAGATGACCACTCAAAGTTTAGCCCGAAAAAAGATAGGACAAGGTGCGGTGATTACTTTCAACAACGATTTTTGTGCTCAAAATAAACGAACGAAACTTTTGCAATGCCCATACAACGGCGAGTTATCCTAATTCCGTTATAAAGTAGTAAGCTTCCTCCCTTTTGAGGTACGGCTTGCCATGTAAACTACACATTCATGCCCAGAGTCATCCTCTTCACTGAGAATAGCACCAAGACCAAAACTGCTGGCGTCCGTGTATAAAACAAAAGAACGATTAAGTTTCGAGTATGCCAACATCGTCTGATTAATAAACAGCTTTCAAACTTTCTTAAAGGCGTCATTTTGTTTTTCACCCCAAAACAATTTAATACCCGTTCGCAGAAGAGATAGTGAAGGCTGAACCGTTTCTGTTAGTATAACGGAATATTTTGAACAGAAATTGATCAAACCTAAAAAGGCCTGTAGCTGTTTAGTGTTAGCAGGTCGTGGGAATGCATGAATGGCACGGACCTTGTCTGGATCAATCCACAACCCGTCTTTTGTCAAAATATGTCCCAAAAATTGAGTTTCCTGACGACAAAAAATAATTTTTGAGAAGTTGACCGTCACGCCTTCCTTATATATAAGCTAAAAAAGTGTCTCTGAATGTTCAAGATGTTCAATAAAGATGTTTTACAAGCAAATCAAATCATCAACGAAATTATGGACGAATTCAATGACTTAATTAAGTATAATTTCATCTGCATGCGCTAATGCCGGTCCGCTCACCTTTAGTATAAATGGGACTCAACAATGCTGATAGGTACAACCGCAATATAAGAAACCGGTATACTTAGCGATTCGCGTTCAAGAGGCACCTGCCAAAAACTCACTGTTAAATCAATACTCGATATATAACTCCAATGTTTTGACATCACCAAAACAGATTATCAACGTCTAGTGCACCTCCATGGTCATCTTCGAGCCTTTTACGTACGTCCAAGCAAAGCCTTACACTGCCATTATCCTTAATGACTGGTCTTAGCGGATTTACATATGGGGTATGGGACCTTTCGATGATGTTTAATGCAAACGTCCGTTAGATTTCAGCGTAAACTTGTCCACCTAAATTCATGGGAACGGGGTAATTTTTGTGAAAATAAGATTCATTGTCTTTCAAAATTAACTTATGTTCGTGTCGACTAAACACGCGGGTGTCTCGTTAATTATAGGTCTGAATCGGCAGATGAACAATCGTAATTAATTTTTATCCTCAGTGGAAACTTCCTAAAGACTGTTCATTTTTTCGTCAATCTCCCGATCCAATAAAACCGATCCCTCTACCCCAACGTGACACACTTCTTCGGGTTCCAAATTCGTGAATGTAATTTCTTGGGTTATTTTACTCTCACCTTCGACATTACTATTTTCAGATATAAAACATCCAATTATTGTACCTGAAGAAAAAAACATCGTTCCCTTTCCAATATCGATTATCAGACACATGATCTTTTGACTGTTGATCCCGAAGATACAGTCACGTGCCAATCGAGGCATAACGATAAAATCAAAAAGAATTTTGACTCATTGATTTGAATCACACAGCATAATTATTTTTTTATACGCGCGGATTTCTTTCAACCTCCAAGCAATTCCTCGTCAGTGGACACATTAAAAGAACTGAAAGCGTAGGAATAAAGATTTCTTGATAGCTGAATTTGATTCAAATCCCCCCAATTTTCATTAAACTATATTGTAAATGTCGAGGCAATATCACTCAGAAACTTCTCTAGTTAGTTTTCCTGAACGTCAACATCGACCTCACTAACCTCTGGCCTAGCTCTCAAATTTTGATGGCCACCTTCTGTATTATTGTGTGGAGGAGGGTAAGAATAGTCATTCCTGCAAGCATACAAAGAACTGGGGTGATTGTTTGACCAAGAAAATTTACCAATTGAATTGTTAAAACTATTATTATTACCACGATTGGAGTTGGACCTATTATTTTGTCTATTTAAAATGTGAGGCATATTCCTGCTTGCCGTGAATGTATCACGTGCCTGAAAACGAATACGTGAAAGAGATTCATTCCCGTAAGAAGAACTTAAGCCTACCATTATGTTGAATGAATCTAATATTTTTGTTAACCCATTAATTGTATGAATTTAGCGCATTATCATTAACTGTTGGACAATAGCCAAATTCAAGTACCCTATGTACTGTATTTTGCGTCTCTGCGCTCCAATTAAAAGTTTTTATTGAAACAATTGATAAAATGTGGAAAATTCCTTATCATGCCCGAAACATATACCCACTAATCGTGTGCTGACTCCTTTCAAGCGTGTCCCGAAACATAACTAAGCTCGTTTAGATGGACGTGCAAACCCTTGACGTAATCAGTGAAACCTCATAAGAAACGCATTGGTTAGTTAAAAGGTGCCTTACTGAACGTGAGTAACTTTAATTTTAAAGTTGGGATCGCTATCTCTTCAGTATCAGACTCTCTAATTATTCTGCATTGAATCTCTCTTCCGTTAGGTTATCGTATACTTCGAGATTCTCTTTAGAGCGCTTCAAAACGAGTTTCTTGTTCTTGACGAGTGCGTAAAAGCTCTGTCTTTGTTTGTTCAAGGTTAAAATTTAAATCAGTTTACCGACGATACATATCTTTAAACTCGTGAACGCAAACTTCTATATTTGCTGGTACATTATCAAGAGCTTAAAGATTTTTCCCAAGCAAAAATTCAATCTGGAATAAATTAATAGTGTTTAAAAAACTTACATTCGCATTTGGTTCTATCCTCAAAAGGGTACAGTCTGCATTGCCAGACAAGAAAAGTTCGGTATTATTATCGTCAAGTTTAATTGCACCCCCACGTGCTTCATCTATATTCTACTCTGACGAGCGAAGGACGTGCATTGATCATGGAATATTTTTATTGTTGTTCTCTTTTAGATTATTCTTACGCCACCTCTCCCTTGGTTTTAAAAGGAAAATTTTAATTGTTGCATTGAAAGGAATTTGTGGTCAGATCATCACTTCCAATGGGTGGTGACCTTCAAGTCATATTAGAAAGAAAATTGTAGTATTCAATACTTGATAACTGTGTAGCTGTCTACAGATACCTCTAAACTCCTCTGTCTCAATATATATGTATATGAAGTATAAAAATATGTAACTGACAGAAAAAAAAAAATTTTTCAATGTGGCACTTTCTTAAGACAAACCTAAAAAGGCACTTTTTTTAGGCAAATCTGAGGTGGCACTTTTTTCGAGGAAATTTTGAGTTGTTTTTGCAAATTTTTTTTTTCCATTCTCATGAACTGTGCATATAACGGCTATGTACTGCTGTCAGTAACGGCTGGGTCTCGAACTTATTAGAATATGTTTCTAGGCCCCCGAGAGCTAAAAGAATGGCTGCCTAAGCCGCTGTGCTACCGTGACAGCAAATGACAACTTAAGCATGCAATTGCTCAAACAATTTCTCATGTTTTAAAACTTAAAGTTGTGTTTATTACGCATAGCTGTAAATCCTTGTGCTTAAATCAATATTCATAAGAATTCTTAACTCCAAAGTATGTAAGACAGTTTTCTACAACATATACAGCGTACTGACCTGTTAAACTATATTAAATAAAAGTACTGATCTAATGTAATTTAAGTGTAAAGTGTGTTAATTTGTGAATTGCATGTAATTTATTACCTCCATAAAATTGTTGGAAGGAAGTGGCTATAATCTCAAAGGTAATTTTAATGATAACGGAAAAAAATCATTTCAGAAACCTAAAAAGTGTTACCTATAAAACAGTGGATGCTAATCAGCTTTTTAGCAACATTATGAGAAACTGCGTTAAACATTTCATAAGAGATATTAACCTTAACTACTTACAACTACTAAATGAATTATCACAGAAAGGGATAAATAAGAGTCAAATGATCACTTTGTATATGCAAAGCTAATGCGTTTTAGTAATACTTAGCTTATAACATTGTTAAAATTGATGAAAACTTGGGGAGATTTCGTAGTTTACACTTTGCCATTTGTTTTATATGTAGAGGTTGCATACATGATACAACTATATCATATAATAATGTTGTGATTTTCTATAATAAAAAAAGTTTTCCAATGCTGTTAAAAAGTAGTATCTTAGAAGAGGAGCTCCATACGGAGAATTTTTAAATTGTTATTTTTTTTAAATAAGTTTTGTTGTCAAAGCGTAAAACGTTTTTACAAGGGAAGTTAAATCATACCTGGCTCATAGCAAACTAATTTCTTTTTTTTTATTTTTAAAAATAATTTTTTAGTACTCCTATATCAAAAATTCCACTTACAAATATCTAAAGCAACTTTATCAGAAAGTTAATCAATTAAATCACATTTAATACTGTTTGCACTTATTATAAGCTGTATACAGATTTTTACATGATGTTTTTGATAGTGTAACCTGATTTTACGTTAATAACCTTAAAAATACAGCTCAAAAACCCAATACTACGAGAAATCATGAATTCCCAGAAATTTTATGACTAAAAATCCCATAATTTCTCAATCCCACGATCTCAAAACTCCATAAGCACTAAAAAATCATAACCCCATGACTCTTTAACCTTAAAACTTGATCAGCAGCAGAGATACGCATCTCTGATGATAGAAAATGGAGTTAATAGGCTTTTGGTCAATGTATCGTAATTCCTATCATGTTTTGATCCCAAGACCTTTGAATCCTTCAACTTCGTCACCCTAAACATCCCGAAACCTTATAACTTCATGACTCCATAACCTCAAATAATGTATGTGTGATGTCTGAACAATGTCATTTTTTTTTTTTTTAATGTTTGGAAGTAAAAACAATCCACCACTATAACAAAAGAGGATCAGACCATCTGCATCATAATCTTTTTATAAGTGTTTGACAAGACGGCATTAAAGCTGAGATCTAGGGTCTCTCCTGGATCATGGATTGATTTCGTTACCCACTGTCAACCACATGGAGGGGCTCTAGATTGCAAACACACATAAAATATCCTAAGAAAACTATCTTTGTAACATAAGTACATTCTTTTGGATTACATTTTAAAAAGTTTTTTTTCGTGGAGTTGTATTATTTTGTTTAAAACAAGTAATTTTATAGTATAAAAAATGAAGGATAGAAGATAGAACAATTAAATAAATAAATTAATTGATGTAGATAGTATCAGATGATAGTTTGTAAAAATTGATTTCCACCAATAAATATGGTTAGGATACAGGGAGAAAAATACATAGAAATACTTAAAATTTTCATCGCTCGTAGAGATGACTATGACAGAGATCTTTTAAATATTGAACCGAATACTTGAACATGCTTTAACAGTCACCAAGATATTTTGAGGAAGATAAAAATTATTCGAAATAAATAAATGAATATAAGACTTAATGTTCTTAGGCAGACAAAAAACAATTCACGTTTTATTTATAATAATCTAAATGACATTTACATACTGTCACCACTTAGATGATCGTAGTTACATGCTTCGACTATTACTAGATAAATTACAGTGCATGAATAAACAGTATGTTATTTATGAAGTAAAAGTAGTAGGCAGGCTACTAGTTTATCTGTAACTATACAGTAAGAGAACCTCTCAGGGATCACTTCATTCAACAAAACATTGGATCAGGTCTGATTACGAGAGAACAGTACATTAGACAACACGTTGCCAAGTTTAAAGACATAATGTAAAATCCAGAACAGAATCATCATGTAGCAATTGTATACATTGGTAGAATATACAGTTATTGTAATAAAAACCTTAATTCTAGAGCACTTGGTCAGTTATTTTGTATCGTATAAGGGTGATATCTTACAAAGTGAGCTGAATAATGACGAAGAGCTTCAACAATTGGTTTTAACAAGATTACATTGCAATTATTGATGAAGGATACCTGGATGTTGTTTCATTGTTGGAGGATTACGGATTCTCATACAAAATGCCACAGTTACTACAAGTAGGATCGTGACAACTATCGCCCGAAGATGATGATGAATCTAGAATGATAACAAAAAATGAGATGGATTGTCGAAGCTCGAAATGGACATTTGAAGTTGATGTTTGAATAACCAAAGAATGTTTAAAAAATTCATATTCTTCCAAATATTGGCGACGTTTATTGTACTTACAGTGTTGTTATTAGCAGGTATTATTTTTTGATAAAAAAGTTACATATTGCGACATTAACATACACTAATAATTTCTCAAAAGTATTTGAAAAATAGGCTGTTTCTTTATTCAATTATTACATTAAAACTTAAACATTTCACAATCTTATGTTCTTGGAAACTGCAAATGCTGTCATGGCTAGACAATTACAAGATAGATTATTAAAAAGAAATGATGTTAAAAATAGGGTTCAGTCCAAAAATTTTGATGCAAGAAATGCTCGAAGGTGTGTATTTAAATTTAACTCAAATAAAAATTACTAACAACATTACCCAACTAATGACTACAATCTTGTATTTAAAGAATAAGTATTCAAAGTAACTTAACTAATTATGTATCAAAAAAATTTATTTTAAACTTGGAATAAATTTTATTATAAATACGTACAATTACATACAGGATAAACAAAATCGAAAAAAGTAAGATAATTTTTTAAACAAAAGAGAGTACGTCTGCAAAGTAATTTATTACACATCTAAGTATACCATCAATAATAAGCACTATTTTTTTATTAGAAAGGTGTATTTCAAAGAACAAGACTTAAAAAAAAAAATGAAAGTTAGGTATTTAGTGAAAAGAGTGATTTTCCTTAATGTAATTTATTTTTCATTGCACGTTTCTTTAGAAAAGTCATATCTATTTATACGATACATTTATTATATTTAACCTTAAAGTTAATTAAATACTTCCGTACTTTACTTGTAGATAGATTAGTCTTAATGCGCATAAGATGAATGCCTTTTCAATTGTAATAATCGAGTTCTTAAAAGAACTAACAGCTGAAATTTATCAAATTAGACCAGCACTATCATACGTGCAAGATAATCTGCAAAGAAAACAGGATGAACTTCAAGTTGAGATAATAAAAGACATAGATGGATTGCCAGAGCCCGGATTCCTCAGAGTAAGAGTCTGTTCTCATTTTTGTACCAGACTAAGTATCAACTATGGACATACTTTTTGCTAAACGCTGATGTCAACAATAATCTTAGTAGAGGTTATTACTGTACTTGTAAGACTAGAGCTTGAACACTGGAAATATGTGTTCATGTAACCAGCTTCCTATGGTATTTAGGATTTGTCTGGTTATAAAAGAACGTGCATTATTTATCATATGGGTTAATCAACAAGGTAGAAGATGCTGGGTATAGACCACCACAAATAAATCCACTATAGAAAGAATATATATCAGGTATAAACGAGCATTACCATTGTAAATCTTCGTGTATGAATACGTGTATGAATGAGCGTGTGTAATTATCTAATTTTTTAAATATTTAAGGCATTTATAAACAATATTTTTCCTAATTGCAATGTTCTTTATTATTGTTAGCTTTTTACTGTTAACATATTCATTAAAAAATGCATGATTTAAAAAATAGATTTTTAGTTAAAACAAAAGTGTCAAACTGTTGACAAGATTAGTTTTAAACTATCGAACGAAATCTGTTGGTAATGGATTTACCATAATGTTTGTTTTGAATGCCTTCAACCCCTTTTTCTACTATGTTGCTCAGCAACTAGCTGATGGTAAATATTTTGTTGAATGTGGGATGTGAAAGATAACTGAAAATTTCAAGTATCACAAAAATATATGTGTCGACAACACATTATTGTTAAAAATATTTGTACATAAGTAAGGTAGTGAGAGAGATCTAAAAGTCCCAACAACGGATACCGTCAGTGTATTAGAATAGTTAAAAGGATTTCAAAATTATCCAATAATGTCATTACAGAAGAACTAATCAGATTATTTTAATGTAAATACTTATAATTTACAATAATACCTATATAAAAAAAAATCATATGCTCTTGAGTAGAAAAGAATGAAAGTAAAAAAGTATAATGTATAGAAAGAGAGCAGTTGCTTGTAGCAGAAAATTTTAAGCTTGTCAGAGAGTAGGTCATTATTAATACCAGCGATACTTCAGAACACTAAAATCAACATTTGTCAAAGTTTAGAAACTAGACAAGGAAGTCAGTATAGAGACAAGATCCACGTTAACTGCACCTGTTGACACAACTCAAAAATTATTACATATATTAACATGAAATTAGAAAATCAATCATATTATAATTTAATAATAATTTATTTAACCCTTCATCATGAAATAGTGATTTTTCAATGATTATAATGTTGATGATTGTGAAAGAGTGTATATTAAGAAAAAAAAAGTAAACAAGTCTCTTTGTTAATGAAATATTAGTCATTGCTAAGCAGTACAATACAAAATATGATAAAGTACCTTAGTACTCTTCATAAAAGAAATAAGTTATACAATTATGATTTTCTCGCGTAGATGCACTTTTTCACAGTTGGATCACTCCATATAATAACTTACTGCTACTAGCCTATGCGTTCATCGATCATTGAGGAAATATAGAGCTCTAATATTGATTGTTAAAGGAAAAGAGCTACTCTTTAATAGCAGTGAAAACAAATATGCACTTCTTCAAAGTCAAAATCAGTAAAGGCTTTCGTCATAACCCTTCTGAGATATATGTATGTACACTGCATGATATACTATCGAACACTACGCTAGACCTCGGACTTAAAACTTTGTCATTTGTTCTTTTCTGTACAGGTTACGAATACAGTGCAATTGTATTTTATGATGATACAACTATTTTTTGTAGTCAAGAAAATTTTACCCTGCTAGTTTTCATAAGTTTTGAGGCACTTGCAGTTGTGTATTGTAAATACAAACAAACTTTAACGTGACGTGAATAATCTGAGATGGTTACATAAGTATATATATATATATACATATATATATGCGGATAGGTGATTGAGACGTAACTGACTTAGATAATGTCTCGAGTACGTATGAGTTCTCGTGCATAGTCGAAACAAAGTAATGAAATGGTTCATTTTCATGTAAAAAATGACACTTTTTCTTTCTTAATGATAAAAGCCAGAATTCATAGTTGTTTTCATCCAGTCTTACTTTTTAATTTTCTTACTTCTTAGCCCTTGATCTGCGAACACTGAGTTTGTATTTCATACTGCGGATACACGTAAAAACTTGGGGATTTTGTCGATCTTGAGATCTAATCAAATGTTGTGTCTCACTCTTCATATTTCGAAAACAGGGGGTTAATGGCTCTACATAACGTTAGGTTGTTAAACTATAATATCTTATAAATCAATAAGTAATGCCAGTCTGGCTAAATAACTGGTGTAAAGTCTGGCTAAAAGTATAACTCCATCTCTGTCTGAATGTAGGGCTTAAAAAAATAGCTAAAAGTATGGCTAAAAGTATAGCTTAAAGTATGGCATACTGTCTGATTGAATGTATTGAATGTATGCTTAAGATGTGGCTTAACGTATGACTTAAAGAATAGCTCAAAGTCTGGCACAATGTATTGCTCAAAGTCTAGCTGAATGTACGGCTATATGACTCGTTTATTACCTGGCTAAAGGTCTGGCCTTATATAGTTTATACTTAATATTGCATAATTGTTTCTTTCAAGTCGATCAATACAGGTTCTTATAAAATAATTGTTCTTGTCAAATAGTAAAAAATAAATCATCAAACAGGATGCTGCACGTCGGACTTCAGACTTAGTCATTTGCTTTTTTTTTAACAGGTTAAAAAAACAGTAAAATTATACATGATAATGATATAATTACTTTTTGTAGCCAAGAAAATGTTTCCTTGTTAATTCCAATAAGTTTTAAGGCACTTTATTTTGTGAATGTAAAACAAACTTTTAATATGTATCCCGAAGAATCAGAGTTGGTTACATAAATTTATACATATGCGTATGAGTGCTTCTGACGTAACTGACTTAGACGATGCATCAAGTACGTATAGGTACTTGTACATAGTCAATATGCAGTAATAAAATAGTCTGTTATTATGTAAAAAATGGTGTTCTTTTCCCTTCAATGATGAAAACCAGAGTTTAAAGTCGTCTTTGTTCAGTGTTGCCTTTTAATTTCATTGCCCTTTTGCTCTCGCTCTGTACACTCTAAATTTATATATCCTAACAGTGGATCTGCTGAGTGGGTTGATGGCATTATTTAACGTCGGTTTGGTAAACTACAATATACAAGTGATCAATTGTCGGTGCCAGTTTGTTTAAATGCTTGGCTCAAAGTCTTTCCGAATGTTTGTCATAATGTCTGGAAAATAAAGTTTTTTTTCTTTGACTTCCAGGCGAAATATAGCTGATGCTAAGCGTTTTATACTTATTGTACTTTATACAACAATTTATATGATTTCAATATTACTTCCATCAGTTAAGAAAATAAGTTCGAGTCATTTACAACAAACATAAATGAGAATGAATTAGAATGGGTGTCATGATTTGACATAAAGTTTTATCACATGGATTTTATTACATCACTTTAATTCTAACACCAATGAATCTTAACAGGATCCTTAACATTCTTTAACTAAATATTTTTTCATTATTCTTTAAAATCAAAGTTGTAAGGACAAAAGTATTATGTGCCGCAAGAGACGGTTATTTGTCTAAGCAAAACTTGATCCTATGTCTGTAAATCAGCATCATTGCCACGAAAAAAAATTCAGGATCACGCAAGACCAACAAGTAGTAGGTTATAAAAACTCGACGAGGACGTGGTGATGGAGTTGAAATCCAAGCTGAATGTACCTGTCAGCAACGGTGCAAATAAAATAATTAGTTCATGAAATGAGGAAACTACTTATTATCAGTCAATGATTCATTTAGTTATAGTAACTTACAAAATAGATTTTACTTGTTACAATAATGTTGACAGTCTTTAAAGAATTTGTATGTTAAAAAGAAGGGTTAGTTTATCTATTTAAATAATAATAATTGTCTTGACTCATAATAATGAACCTGATTGAGTACTTTTGGCTGACATTTTTAGTTCAAAAATAACAAAACGATTAAAGTTTCATATTGGTTTATAATATGATAAGCGCTTTTTGTTCTAGATATTTTTTCTACTATTGATTGAACTAGAATAATTTTATATTGTGCCTATTGATAGTCAAAAACGGTAGATTCACTTTACGTAACCCTTTCTGATCGTATCTCTGTACGTTGAACGGGGTACATCCATTGACTGTACTACGTTACCTCTCAAACTAATATTTGCAGAATCGGTGATTTGAATAATTATTTACTCTAAATTTGTCTATTTTCGGGACTTGCGCCTGCGGGAACTTTTGTTCAGAAGATCTTAATCTACAATACAAATTAATTTTAGCCGATTTGACCAGGAACTGAAAGTCCTTTGAGTGGGGTCCGTCAACGTAATTTTGCGCCAACACCCCTAAACGTTAATACATACGTTTATTTTGAGGATTGCATGAAAAATTGACAGAGTTATTTGGTCGAAAAAGTAATCCAAAAGATTTCGTAGGTGTTACAATGAATTCCTATATGTTTTATTAAGGCCTATTGTGAGTATCTTCTAGACCTCCTTGAAATTTCGAAACTTAAAGATTTGTGAGATTTTTTGTTTAGTGCGGTGTAAGATTCAAGTTACTTTGAAATCGATGGCAGTTTTTTTATTGTGCCATTATAAGTAGTGTCAGTGGAAGAATACGTGTGCCTGAAAACAACGTAAGAAAAATATCAGTTCTAACCATCATAAACAACGATAATCTATCTATGTTCATCATGAGTTCTAGCAGCAGCTTATGCTTACGTCGTGGTGAGAAGGAGGGGTGTGGACAGTTTCGCCAAAATCATCGTATAATATAGAAACATACATATGTATGTACGTTTAATTAAAGTTTGTATGTCTATTTATACTCTATCTATAGGTGACTTGTATATGTAAGGATACTTACTACACGTGAACGGCGCCAATTTTTTCTTAGGCAAGGTCTCGCCGTCTCATAAATAAGCTGTTGTGATACAGCACTAGTCGCGATGTTTAAAAATTTGATGCCTGTCACAAACTTCAATATGCATCTCGGACCTTGGTGAATATACATAGTGATATCTACAGTGACATTAGTTTTCTCCTTGATCGTTAGTAGTGCTTAAATTGGAAGCTCTGCCAAGATGTGCACTGAAGTTTTCAACTGGCTTTAAACTTTTTACCATTGTAGCCAACGATGTTTCGACATACTCTTATAGTTGATAGTCTGTCCACTAGGCATGGTGACGTCAGTTATAGAGAGATTAAAATTGTTCTTATGGTTTTTTTTAATGCTTGTGCATAATCACTACAATAACCCTTTGGATACGTTATACTTTGCGTTCGGTCGGTCGGTTGTTTGTTCAGCCCATCATGCCGTTCGCTTCCTTTAGGTATTTCAGATTCTAGATTGCACGATTGCAGTTTTGTGGCTGAACAAAATTATATCTTCATGTAAACTAAATTTGTTATGCATATTTAAATTTAAGTAAACTTAGAGACGTTATTATACATCACAGATAATGATTGTACATAATTGTAGGTAAATCTCCAAATCTTATCTAAGTTCTTGACCATCCTTCTGTGTGTAGTTCTACTTAGCCTTAGAACTGATATAGAGTCTAAGATACGTAAAGTGGCCCAAGTTGTATTGGAAAAGCTCATTCATTAAATGGTGCGATCGTGCCTAAGCGAGTGGGTTCACGTGCAGCAGTATACTTATTCATACAAATCATCTATAAATAAAATGTTTATAGTTGAAAACAGCGTCCAACAGTGGTATTGTCATTTTTTGTATTTATTTAAAAAAAAATAAGTTTTCAGCCATTTGGACGACGTTCCGGCTCTCATCAGGTACAACAATCTATGAGTAATAAACTCTTTGCAATACAAATTTTGATCAAATACAATGAACGCAAATGAAGTTAAGTGTACAACGTAAGCTTTAGCCATAAAAAAAAAATTACAGAGAACGCCTTTTTTCCAAAATGTTAAATATACATTACTTTACTAACAATATTAATATACAACAAGATACAGAGAAATTGAAAAATTGATATAAGTCTCTCGCTAAGTCAATTATGAAAGAGGATTAACCTAATGTGCATAATTTGGGAGGCTTATTTCATTCATAGTACTTAACAATTACAATATTTAACGAACATATTTACTGTTTATGGGCTTCTCACAAGGAACTGCTTGCGATTTTTATTTGATTGTACTGCGTACGTGTACGAAGTCACATGTGTATGTTTATAGTATAAAAGCAGCTAAACTTGAAACTCTGACTACATTACAATTTTACATTCCTGCCGTAAGAGTCAGAGGTATGTTATACGCTTAACCTAATTTAAGTTCATTGTATTTTATTAAAATTTGTGGTAAAAAATTATTATTACTTATAAATTTTTGTACTTGATGAGGGCTGGGACGTTGTCCAAACCGCCGAAAAGTTGTTTTATTTTTAAATAAATACAAAACATGAGAGTACTACCATTGGATGTTATTTTTAATTATTTATTAACTGTCATAAGACGTCTTATTTAATTAGAATATGTATAGGCACACAAGTTTTAGTTGGATATCTGGGAAGGGGTAGGAGGAAAATAGGCTTTTTTATTGCAAGAAAGTCGATTATCTCTTTGGCCCTTCTCGAGAAGCATTGCGAAATTGCGCAGTGAAAAAGCACGTGTGAAAATTTACAGAGGTCCTTGCTCGAAAACTCGTACGGGCTGGGAATCGAACCTTGGTCTCCTGCATGCTGACCCGCAACCTAGCCGACTGAGGCACTGCGTGAGCATGCAAAGGGCCCCTAAGACCTCTATGAGGGCAGCCCATGGTAAGCTTTTTTCAGCTTAGCTGATGTACTAAGGATCAGGTACATACTATTGCCCCAGGAACAATGAAACCATCTTTGTGTCTGCATCATTTAAAAAACGTACGTGATTCATGTGTGTTTAACAAACGCATACTTCTTTGATACACGAGAATACAAATTTCAACACTGTACTGCTTATTACAATAAAAAATTCCATACGAATTTCCATACATGCATTTATTGATGTAGTTTCTTTTGTGTGTGTGTGTGTGTGTATGAAAAACTAAATCCACGTCCACACATGAGGATAGAAAAATTCATTAAGCGGGGAACCGTAGTGTGTAGATACCTAATTCTAATTAAAAAAGCTTCTTTTTCTTTGGATCCATGCAGTTTTGTTTGAATAATAAGCTGTAAGAAAGTGCTGTGTGAACTTACGCCCTAAAATAATTGTTGGCCCTACAGGGCCGTTGATTTGCACTTTCTCATGTTTTAATAAATGAAAAGGGGCCATTTCTTAAAACTGTAGAGATTTAAATTTAACAAAAAATATTTTATAAAAAAATTTTATTAATTACAATACTTTTCCATCAAAGCAACTAAGTCCTGGAGTCTCATCTCTCACGGGAATGAATACAAGTACATATCATTCTACCTCCCCAAATAGCTGGAAGATTTGAGTCATCAATGTCAAGATTATAATGGAAATCCAATTTCTCTTTTAATTAATTCTTTATTTGTCAATTTGGAGGTTGATGTTTCAATCCTGATAAGTGTTCTGAGTCAGCTCCTTGACATTTAAAATTGTATACATTTCAAATCTTCCTTCTAATTTGCCCTCTTGCGACTATAGGCACTGTTAAAAACTTTTGTGAACCCTGAGGGCTGTTTTTTGTCAACTTTGTTGAGTTGTTATATACAATATTTGTTGGCAAGGTAGTTCAACGTTTGATAGCCCTAAAAAGGACTAGTGATCTAAATTTTTTCTTGGCAGACGTTTCAGCAAATGTGACTACCTGGACACCTCAGAGTGGTCTTCTAGCCTGCTGTTGTAATATCAGACTAGTCAGGAGGAAGACATCAATATTCTGTAGCGTTAAAACTAGTTGTAGTGCTATTTTCCAGAAAAAGTCTAAGCCTACACGCAATAAATCTACACACAATACTTTTTGTTTATTTAGACGTATTGGATACGTGTTGGTTAACATGCGCTTGTAAATTTTTCAGGTATAGACTTGGACCCTTCCCCGTCTTTCAAATTCTCTTGGTGTCTAAGGCACCAATTTTTAAGTGTGTGTTTGTTTTTTGGTTGAAATTATTTTTAAGTTTTTTAACAGTGGAAGAAATGACAGAACGTATATTTATTTGTTTTAATTCAAAAGGCTAGATAAAAGTCAGAATCTGTAAATAGAGTCAAGGCAAGGAATAAAACAGTTGGAAAACTGACCAACTGTAAATGACGTGGTACTGAGCCCAGTTAAAAGGTATTGGGATGAATTATACTAGAATAGTTGTCAGTTATTGCAAAGGTTTAATGCATGAACAGCAGCTAAATCTAAAAACAAAAGTATTCGATACTTATCTAGTGATACATATAAACATATAAGTTTTAAAGTTTCAAAGAGCAACGCGACAATGATCAGTTTACGTTGGCTGAACGTATAAAAACCAGAGTAGAGTTAGAAGAAATAAGACAGCAGCTTAAAAAAAAATTACAGATTAAAAAACGAGATCTTATAAGCTTTATAATTTTTATTTGGTATGTGTTAAAAAAATATTTTTTATTTTTTTTCACATGTGTATTTTACGTTGGCAAACACAAAGAAAGAAAGAAACTTGCCCACAAAGATGTCTAGCTCAAAATAAAAAAAGCTTAAGGTACAAGCCTACACACTTAAAAGACAAGTGGCTTCCTAAAACCAGATACTTTTTTCCACTCCAGCTTCCATTGCTGCGTAACTTGCTGGTGCACACATCACCTGTAATCTGCAATCTAAAAAGTTTCTTTTACATAGTAACTTTTGATAAACATTATAAAACTGTAAAAGTAGAAGTTTTCCTATTTAATAGACAAAACTTAATTAAAAATATACGTAAACGACTTTGTACTAGTTTTTGTTCGGTGTCTAGTTTCATCCTTCACTGAATGAAAAATTTACAAGACTAAAAAAATCGGTTTACTTTAATTTCATTCACTTTCGTTATCTTAAAACCAATAACTGATTGTTTGATTCAAATAAATTTTAGAAGTCTCAAATAAATATTTACTTAAACTTATAAAATTATCAGATAGCATAAAAACTATACAGAACTAAGAAAAAAAAATTCTAAGATCAAATAATAATTTATTTAAAAAAAAAAGTTCCTGAATCTAATAAACTTGTATTCTTGGCTTGGTAACAATGTTTACTCAGTATTTACTTAAAATGAGATTTGTGCTAACAACATTATATGAAATAGTCATGAGATCATATATCATATAATTATACACGCAAATATTATTGCTTATGATAATCGAACTATAAAAATACTACACTGAAAAAAAAATTTACTTGATTCAAGAAAATCCGTTTACTTGAGCTCGATTGGCTAAAAATTCAAGAAAATTTGTTTACTTTTAAGTGAATTTTTCTTGTAGTTGAATAATTACAAGGTTACCAAAAAACTACATAAAAAGAAATAAAATATACAAGAAACAAGAAAATACTCTCTAGAAAAGAAAAAATAAATTCTTGAATACAGTAAACTAATTTTCTTGATTCTAAACAACCATGTTGAATCGATATTTACTTAAAATTGGAACCTAATTTACTACATTTTAGTAAATTTTTATTAGATCATATATTATAAATTTTTATGGGAAATTTAAATATAAATATACTAGATTCAAGTAAATTTCATGCTTGAATAGTTCTAAGTTAATATTTTCTAGAAATAAGAAAAAATTTAACTTGTTTAAAGTAATATAGTATGAAATCTGTATTGTGTACTAAGGAAAGTAAGAAAATGTTTACTTGATTAAAAAAAATGCTCAACTGTTTGGACTCAAAAAAATGGACGCAAATCAATAAAATATTTCTTTACGTCAAGAAAATATTTACTATCTTCTAAAATAAAACCAGTAAACAAGCATACCCGAGTTTTAAGTACAATATTACTTAATGCTAATAAATTGTATACTACAATAGTTCCAAGTAAATATTATCTAGAAACAAGAGCGTATCTAACTTGTTTAAGATAATATAGTATGAAATCTATATTACATACTCGGGGAAAAAAAATTGTTTACTGGATTTAAAAAATGCTTAACTGTTTGGGATAGAATATAGATTTTATTCTATATTATCATACACAAGTAAGATACACTTTTATTTCTAGATAATATTTACTTGGAAATATTTTAGCATCAAATTTATTAGTATTAAGTAATATCGCACTTAAAACTCATGTATACTTCTTTACCGGTTTTATTTTAGAAGCTAGTAAATATTTTCTTGATGTAAAGAAATATTTTTTTGATTTGTGGGAATTTTTTTTGAGTTGAGTGTGTAATTTATATTATTTACTCAGAGAACTAAGAATACGTTTGCTTGATTTAAGAAAGTGTTTAACTATTTAGAATTAAAAAAAATGTGATCAAATCAATAAAACACTTTCTTACATCAAAAGAATATTCATTAGCTTCAGAAACAACTGGTGAAAATTATTCGATTCGCGAATAGAGCACAAGCATACAACAACCTTACCCTTTGGCCACTCAAGTTGTACTCTTTGCCATAGACAGGAAACTATTAAGTAATTGTAAATCTGGATTTTTACTAGTTACGTATTGATCAGTATATTTCCACACCACCCAGAAGGTATTATTGTGGTACCTTGGAAGTTTCTTTTAGAACTCCCCGTTATGTTTGGAGAAAAAAGGTATACATTATTTTTTTAATGTTATTATTTGACACATTATTTAAATTTTATATAACATATACTTTGTATTATTTTTATCACTATTATGCATTTTATATTTTATTAATTGATAATTGGTCAGAAAGAATTTTTCTTTTTCAGATTCAATGACAAATATGGAAATAATTTGTTCACGGTGCTCCACACTGGAAATTAGAATAATCGTTTGTACTTTCTACTATTAATATTTAATTCAATATCAAATAAATATTTTTAAAATTTTTTAAAATGAACAGTATAAAAGTTAGCGTAAAAGGGGACGGAAATTTCTTATTTTCTGTATAGTGACGAAGATAAGAGCTCGTTTTTTAGTAATCAATAATCTTGTAAATAAATTGCAAAATTATTATAAATTTATAGTAGAAAAAGATTATTATCAAAATGTAAAAATAAGTGATAAATATATTAACATAATGTCAAAAAATCGGATTTATGGTACAAGTATCAAAATTAAAAGCTTCTCAGATTTATTACATGCTCACGTTACAGTTAATTTCTCGAACAACAATATTTAAACATATGGAAATTCAAATAGTAATCTTGAACTAAAAATTTATCCTAGAGAAAAAATATAATAAAAAATATTGCATGTTGGTAGATTCCTCAACCCCTCCACTCATGCCTCGGGACCATTAATAGGACAACTGTGAGTAGTGAACAAGGTGGAAGAAAAGGAGAGATGGTGGGAGTTTACGACGGCTTGTGATCTGAGGTTCAGCTGTGGATTATTCGGCGTCTGGTGCTCGTGCGAACGTGTGTGCGCCATTAAACTAAGCACTTTTACTATTCGACAATAAATACCTTGTTACAAAATATACATTGGTCCTTCGAGCCGGATCTTCAAATTTAACATGTAAGTATACCGCCGACTAAATAATTATAGGGATACAGGGGCTCGTCCTGGAGACACAGTAAGGTTAAAACGCCATCGCACGCACGTGGATCGAGGAATGTGAGCGCGGTTGTGTGGCGGTGCACTCGACTACTCTTGCTGCGAGTGAGGCTTTCTCCTTGCGTACGCATAGTGACGTGCACGACTATGACCAAGAGGCACTCCTCTGGTACCCGGGTATGGTCGCCGCCTAGCCCACGCCTTGGGAGGCAGATGCAATGACACGCCCTTGGGCAGACGCCGCAGACATGACGCCGCGCCGCGCCAGGTGCACGTGCTTGCACTCCCTTTATCTCGTTTCCTTTATCTCGTCAGCGCATGTAAGGCCACGGATGCGATCAAACCGTACCCGCGCCACTATTAGACGTTGACACAGGTGCCCGAGCTCACGAATTATGATCCCCCGCTGATCAAACATTCAAGTTCTCCTTTTAAGGTTAGGCGTCGAACTAAGTCCCTGCTCTGTTACAGGACAAAGGGAAATGAAACCGCTTTGCTTGGAAGCCAGAAAGCCCTCGCTGAGGTACTAACCGGCTTCGCAGCCGAGGTAACGGGTATACCGACGAGTCAATGGACACACGGATCAGTGGAAGTGCGCCTCGAGCTTTTGAACAGCCACTGGTCTCGGTTTCAATTCATCCACGTCAAGCTGATTGAGACTACGCTGCAGAACTTTACACTGCAGCCAAGTCCACCTATGACCCGCCTATGACCCGCCTCACCCGAGATCCATCTATGGACGGCAGCACGCAAGGATCGATCGGGAGTTATCGTGGGCCACGACTGCCACAAATCAATATCCCAACCTTCTCAGGCAAGCGGGAAGACTGGGAGCCGTTTCGAGATCTGTTCAGAGCACTCATCCATGAGGACAAACAACTGACCGACGTCGAACGCTTGTTCTACCTCAAATCTTTGGTACAGGGCGAGGCAAAGGCGACTCTGGATACCGTGCAAACTGTGGGATCCAATTATACCACTGCCTGGAACCTACTCGAGGCTCGTTTTCAACACCGCCGTCTCCTTATTCAAGACCATCTGTCGGCACTCCGTAATCTAAAACCAGTCCAGGATGAATCAGCAGCTGGATTACAAAGACTGCTAGATACACTCGAACGCCACCGCGACCAGCTACGAGTCTTAAAATGTCCGGTCGACCACTGGGATCACTGGCTTGTGGACTCTGCCACCACTGGTCTGGATCCCACAACGAGGCGCCATTGGGAAGATGAGTTGCAACAGTTGGAGGCAGCTCAATCAGAGCCTGATGCCGAGGTGGCCACGTTCGCTGCCCTCACCAAATTCCTCAGACGCCGATGTCGCGCACTTAGCTTCATTGAGGCATCACGTCCACCAAAGTTGACAAGCGGGTCGAGTAACCGCACTCCGGCGCCGCCATCAGCAGGCCGCAACCATCGTAGCCTTGTAACTCGCACAAGCCTCCCCTGCCCAGCCTGCGGTGACGCCCACTACGTTGGTCACTGCAGCCGGTTTCAGGACTTGGATCTCGCCGCACGGAGGAAGCTTGTTTTTAGAGAGAAGCTGTGTTTTAACTGCTTAAAGACAGGGCACTCAGCTTGGACATGCCCCTCCAGGATCTCTTGCCAGGCCACGCACCACACCTTACTGCACGACGGGAGTCGTAAGCGTGACTTGGACCCAACTAATCACGACGCGAATCCACCCAAGAAGACGAAGCTTAACGCTGACGAGCTCCACGAGACTAAGAGCTCATCACAGCGCTGACTATCGGTGCTTCCGACTGCCGTTGTCAGTCTGCGCGGTCGGAAGGGCGAGCTGGTGAAAGTCCGAGCGCTGCTGGACCCATGCTCTGAAATAATGGCTGCCTCAATTAATCTTGCTCGACGACTGGGGGCTTAGCTAGAGACCACAGATGCGACAGTTCTTGGGCTTGGAGGCGACAGCGCGGCTCGGTCTCTCTTCCGGGCATGCCTGTACTTAAAGCCCTCTATTGGCCAGGCCTCGCTCCCACTTCATGTCCACTGTCTGCCACGCCTCAGAATCTTTTCTCCCGCCGCCCCGCTGCATCCAGAAGTGGGTCAACAATGGGCAGATCTCAATCACCTTGCTGATCCCAACTTCGACATCCCGGGAAAGGTGGATGTCCTCATGGGGGCAGACACATACGCGAACTTACTTCGACCCGGGCATGTTCAGCGTGGTGAGATCGTGGGGCAGCACACCATATTTGACTGGGTACTCACTGGTCGCGCCCCCCCCCTGCGGTTACGGCTTGGTAACCCCCGCTTCATATGCGACCCAGCAGGAAGATCCGAGCCCTCCCTGGCACCGGCAACTCGTGTCATTGGTACAGCGCTTTTGGGAGCTGGAAGATATACCCCAAGTACAACGGCGATCTCCGGCGGACGTCGACTGAAAACACATATTCTCTAAACACCAACGCGACGGGGACGATCGCTACATCCTGCGTCTTCCTCTGAAGCAAGATAGCTTGCAGTTTCTGGGAGACAGCCTGCGAGGTGCCCTGGCCTCGCTTCACGCCTTGCAGCGCCGTTTCGAACGGACCCCAAAGATGGCTATCGAGTACACCCGATTCATGGAGGAATACCTTACCCTTGGCCATATGCGACCGTTGACCGGCGTCCAACTGGCCGCCCACAAGGGCCCCATTCACTACATTCAACATCACGGCATTTGGCAGAGTGGAGATCTAAAGGAAAAGCTTCGTGTCGTCTTCAATGCATCACAGCCAACCTCGAGCGGGTACAGCCTGAACGATATACTTCATGCCGGCCTCCGACTCCAGACAGCGCTACCGATCGTTCTTTTGCGCTGGCGAAGACATCGTGTGGCCTTTTGCAGCGACGTCAAAATGATGTTTCACCAAATCAGAATCGACGAGAATGACGTTGACTTGCAGCGCATTGTATGGAGCCCCACACCACATACACCCCCCACGCACTATTAGCTGCTGACCGTCACCTACGGAGCTTGTTGCTCACCGTACCTGTCGCTACGTACAATAAAGCAGCTGTGCAGCGACGAAGGATCCAACTGGCCTGACGCCGTTCCCGTCGTTCGGAACGACCGCTACGTGGACGACATCCTCTCAGGCGCGGATTCCATAGAGACTGCCCGTCATCTCCGTGACCAGGTGATTGGTCTCCTACAAGCCGGCCAATTCCCCCTAAGAAAGTGGGTAGCCAACGTGCCAGAGCTGTTGGACGACCTTCCTGAAGAAACCCGCTTGAGGCGCTCGTGGCGCCAATTGGGCGAAGATGGATCAGTCAGCGAGCTGGGAGTCAGCTGGGATCCAATCTCGGATAGCTTTACGCTCACCCTTCCAGACGTTCAGCCACAAAGGACGAAACGTGGCATGCTCGCGGCTCTCGCTCGCCTATTCGACCCGTGTGGCTGGTTAGCACCTATCACCCTAAATGCCAAGCTCTTGGTACAAGATCTCTGGCGCGCACGACTTGATTGGGATAAAGCTGTCCCTACATCAATGGTAAAGAGATGGGCCACCTTCATTGAACAGCTCCGAAGCATATCAGGATTCACCCTGCCACGCTAGATTGGCCATGGCCCCCATCTTGAGCTGCAGCTCCACGCTTTCTCTGATGCCAGTCGACGAGCCATGTCCGCCGTAGTGTACTCCCGAGTCCAGGACTCTGACGGCCGCACACGATGTTGCATTCTTCTCGCTCGAAGAAAGCTATCGCCAATTCGTAGCCTCAAGCCAATGTCTTGGACTTCAACTCGCATGACCATCCCACGATTGGAGCTCAGAGCGACACTTCTGGCCACCAAACTACTGCGATCGGCCGCAAATGAACTCGGAGTCACAGCCGACCGCTGTCACGCCTGGTGTGACTCTCAAGTAGTCCTCAGCTGGCTTTGCTCAGACGAGCCCACAAAAAACTCTCTCGTTGACAATTACGTGGCCCATATTCAAGAGACGCTGCCAACCCGAGTCTGGCACTATGTCCCGACCGAATCCAACCCCGCGGACGTCGCCACCCGAAGCTCAGACATGAGCGAACTCCATCTTCACCCCCTGTGGTGAGAAGGGCCCAGTTGGCTCGTGGAGGAGCAGAATTCCTGGCCCAAAGAAAATATCAGACACTCTGCTCCAACGCTGCATGCTTATTGCGTTATACAGAACCTCGAGTTTGACATCTTCAAGCGGTTCTCGACTCTCGATGTCCTCTTACGTTTCCTCGCATGCCTACGTTGAGGACTCAGACGATACCTCGGGCGGGATCCGACCCCACCGCTATCCTCTCGGCTTACGACAATAGAGCTCGATGCCACACTAGAAGCTTGGGTCCGCCTAAGCCAGACCTCAACCTTCAAAGATTAGCTCCAGATCCTAAAGCGAGGGGGAACACTGCCAAAGGCTTCGTCATTAACACTTCTTGCAGCCTTCTTCGGCACGGACGAGATCATCCGCGTCGGTGGGCGGCTTCAAAACTCATCGCTACCTTACAATGAGCAGCACCCTCCCATCATCAGTGGATCATGTCACCTGTCCTGGCTGGTGATCTCGTGGGCACACTCTCGGGCGCTTCATGATGGTTACCGCCTTACGAGCGCCTACACAGCTGAGCGTGCTTGGATTGTTGGAGGCCCAAGAAGAATTAAGACGTTCATCCGCCAATGCGTAGTATGCGCCCGACTTCAAGCGCGCCCCGCTTCCCAGATGATGGCCCCCCTTCCAGCCTCAAGGGTCACTTCCTCCCGCTCTTTCTGTTGGAATGGAGTAGATTATGCAGGACCTTTTCTAGTCCTTTCCGCAAGGGGCCACGGGATCCACACTACAAAGGGCTACATCGTCATATTCGTGTGCATGACTACAAAGGCTCTTCACTTGGAGCTGGTAGGGGATCTCTCAACAGCGTCTTTTATGGGCGCCCTTGCACGATTCATAGGACGACGAGGACGACCGTCGGAGCTCTGGAGTGACAACGCCACTGACTTCCACCGTGCCGATGTGGAGATGCGTGACACTTTACGCCAGGCTGAGATTAACTGGAACCTCGTCGCTGGGACCTTGGCAGACCAGGGCATCTCCTGGCAGTTCATCCCCCCGGGCGCACCTCACTTTTGCGGCCTCTGGGAGGCAGCCGTCATGTTAGTCAAGGGTCATCTAGGCCGTGTCATGGGTTCACGCCACCTTACATACGAAGAATTCTCAACCGTTCTCGCTGGGATCGAGATGGTACTAAATAGTCGCCCATTGTGCCCTCTGACTGGTGACCGCGATGATCTTGACGTTCTCACTCCGGGTCATTTTCTCATCGGTGCTCCTCTCCAATCACTCATCGAGGCTCCCCCATCGACGGACCGATTAGACCAACTAGCTCATTGGGACCTCGTACGTGGGATCCGTGCTCAATTCTGGCTCCGTTGGAGCCGCGAGTACCTCAATACACTTCAGCAGAGGCCGAAGTGGGCAACCCCTCGTCGCAATTTTATCGTCGGAGACGTGGTCGTGCTGCTTGACCCAACCCTACTTCAATCCAACGGTCGCTGCCACCTGGGACGAGTCATCCGGGTTCATCCTGGCGTCGACGGGCTGGTGCGGGCTGCCACTGTCAAGATGGCGTTCGGGCAAAATGACCGCCCAGTCACCAAATTAGCGCTACTCCCAGTCACTTCTTCGATCCCTTCTTCGGCAGAAGCCCCTCCCTAATCATTAACGAGATCTGGGACGGCGGGCGGGCGTCGATCTTTGTTCAAGGAACAAGGCGGGCGGGAATGTTGGTAGATTCCTCAACCCCTCCGCTCATGCCTCGGGACCATTAATAGGACAACTGTGAGTAGTGAACAAGGTGGGAGAAGAGGAGAGATGGTGGAAGTTTACGACGGCTTGTGATCTGAGGTTCAGCTGTGGATTATTCGGCGACTGGTGCTCGTGCGAACGTGTGTGCGCCATTAAACTAAGCATTTGTACTATTCGACAATAAATACCTTGTTACAAAATATACATTGCAATTGGTCGATTAAACATTGTATCTCCAAAAGATCATGAAAGATTTTTTTTTAAACTTGTATTAAATAAAGTAACTGGTTTGACATCGTTCAAAGACATTAGAACATATGAAGGAATAACTTATGAAACTTTTGAAGATTCTGCAATTGCAATGGGTTTAATAGACGATGATGAAAAAATGGATGATATTTTTGAAGAAGCAACTGCTGTTATGTTTCCATATCGATTAGGACAATTTTTTGCTTGGTTTTTAATTTTAAAAAACGTTCAAGGTAATTAAATACGAAATAAATACAACGAATTTTTTACGAAGGGTTTGTCTAATAATAAATATAATTTAGCTTTTTTACATATTAACCAAATTTTAGAAACAGAAGATAAATTATGAAAATGCTTTGATTTATCTACACCAAAAAAAAATGGAGAGTAAAAAAAAGATATAAATGATGAAATACGATTCGGTAAAGAAATGTTTAACTTGATGTATAAAAGTTTGAATAATGACCAGAAAAATATATTTCATATTACTTGCGAAAAAAATAATATTTTCTTTATAGATGATCCTGGAGGGTCGGAAATATCTTATTTATACAAAAATCTAATTGGTTTTTATATTTCTCAAAATACAAAAATCATGTCAGTGGCATTGACTGGCATAGCATCAATTTTGCTTAAAAAAGGGGATGACCAGTCATCAATTTTTTAGACTTCCTTTAGATCTCAATAATATAGAGAGTGAGTTTTCTAAATTTGAATCAGATAACAAAAATTAAAAGACATTGATTTAATTGTTTGGAATGAGGCTTTAATAATTTCAAAAAAAGCATTGGAAAGAGTCGAAAACACGTTAAGAGATTTATGTTATACTCAAAAATATTTTGGAAGTAAATCAATTATTTTACGAGGTGATTTTCGTCAGATTCTCTCATTGATAAAAAACGGTAATAGAAAAATTATACTTGAACAAACTATTAAATCTTCATATTTATGGAACTTATCCAAAATTTTAAAATTAGAAATCAATATTCGTTCTAACGATAAATAATTTTCAAAATTATTATTAAAAATTGGGGAAAGGGAAATAAAAACTTTTAACATTCCTAAAAATTGGATCTCAAATGATGAATGTTTTCAAATGTTCTCTAATATCTACAATTATTCGATGAATAGTGTTATACTTACATCGCATAATGAGAACACCTCTTATTTGAATAATGAAATTGTTAAAAAATTAACTGGAGAAATTAAAACTTACTGTAGGATAAATTCTGCAACTCATGAAGGAGTTGATAAATCAGACGATAATATTTATTTAAATTTTCTGGTGTAAATGTTGAACAATATTCGTGAAGGATTACCACCTCATGAACTAAATCTAAAAATTGGTACCATTGGGATGTTACTGAGAAATTTAAGTATATCAGATGGACTCTGTAATGGAACACGTTACGAATCACAAAATTATTACAGTATTATATAGAAGGAGAAAAAATTGGAAAGAAAGTCTTTATTCCAAGAATAACTTTAGACACAGAAAACTCCTCAACATCACCGTTTATTTTGTATCGTTAACAATTTCCAATCGTTGTGGTATTTGTTATGACAATGAACAAATCCCAAGGTCAACGTTTTGATAATGTAAGTTTGTAATAAAAAAAAAACATTATTTTCTTATGGTCAATTATATGTGGCCTTATCAATATGCAAAGATGAAAATAATTTATGTATTCAAGTAGAAATACAAAAAAATACAAAAACAGAAAATAATGTATGGGAAGAGATTTTTACATAATTTATTGACTTTACTTGATGATTTTTATATATAAATTAGCAATATTTATGGTAATGAATTAAAAGTCTCTTATTAATGTCTCATCATTTAACAAGTATACATGACATGATGCATGAAATATGGTGTGGGGGGCCTGTGGGGGGTCTGTGCAGGGACAGGTAAAATTGTGTGCGAGGGCTGTGGAGAGTCTGTGGGGGGGTCTGTAGGCGGTCTAAGGAAAAAATTAGAAAATGTCAAATTAGCGATGAAAATGTTTGAATTTCAGCTTATTTGCGGGGGGGCTGTGGAGGAGATATGTGGAATGCTTCACACAAATAACTGTATAATATAGGGATATATGTACACACAATATTCTTAATATTATTTCTTTACTTCTCTGAATTTTTTAAGTTAAATTATATAAGAAATTAGTAAATATTTTCTTGTATCAAGTGCATCTTTTTAAAGAAACAGTTAATATCTCTTTCACTTTCTATCTTCTAATAAATGTGTTTTAGGAACAAAAAAACATTTTTTTGAATTGTGCATATAGTTTCAAGACTTTCAAAATTCTTTACTTGATACTAAACAATATTTTTATAAATTTGCACGAAAGTAGTTAACAATCTTTTGTTAAAAGGTAAAAGGTAATACAGTTTTGACTGCAGCATACGTTAGTTAGAATTTAAAAATATTTACTAGTTGTGGGAATTTTTTTTTGCAATAAGAAAACTAAATTTTGAAACAATCAAATGTGTTTTTAAACGTAGTAAACATGTTTTTATTTCAAGAAAAAATACATCATCGTTCAAACTATATTTACTTGATAAGAGAAATCATGTATTTTTGATTCTAAAAAATATTCTCTTGGAACTATTCTAGTATAAAATTTTCTTGAATCAAGTTATATTACTTGAAACTTGTAATTATTTTTTTCAGTGTAGATTGCAGTTAATTTTATACATGAAAGATTCAAATTACCTATTTTCTAGAACAATGTATACGAATAATTTGTTTGACGAAATTTTGTTTGAATTTAGTATTATATGACATACAAACTTAGCAAATACTTTTTTGATTCAAGAAAATCCATGTATTTTTTGACATGGAGAAAAAAGCTATAGGAATCAAAAAACTATTTTCTTACATCAAAAAATTATTTTCTTGTGTTAAAAATGAAAATGACGAAATCAAATATCTAGTTATAAAAAGTATTTCTTACTTCGAAATAAATTTTGTATTTGAAAAGTTTCAAGGAAATATTTTTTAGAAATAAATGAATACATAACTTGTTATAGAAAAAATTGTTTGAATTAAATATTATTTGCGATACATACTTGGTAAATATTTTCTTGGTTCAAGAATATCTATGTTTAGTGGCACATGGAGAATTAAACTACAAAAATTAAGAATCCATGCTATTACATCCGGAAAATATTTGATAGTATTAAAACAAATACGATGAAAATGAAACAAACTTCCCCCCCAAAAAATTTTGTACGTCAAGTATGTATCATGCTTTAATAAGTTCACGTGAATATTGTCTAAAAACCAGAGCATACATAACTTGTTCAAGAAAATGATCTTTGAATTTTATGTTGTGTACTCTCAAATCTTGGTAAATATTTGCTTGATTTAGATAAATTCATATACCTTTGCACTTCTTAATAAAAGGCTATACTTATAAAAAAACTATTCTTCACATCAAAAAAATGTTTGCTAGTGTTACGTCCAAACTTCTATAAGTAAAGAACGTTGTGGTGTTGTGTTTCACCAAGCGATATGTATGGAGTGGTGTACGCTATGCTCGTGTTGCTCTACTGCTAGAGTTTATGTCTTATGCCATACGGTAGTAGCGTATCTTGTTTGTCTTTTTATCTCACGTCCTTGCAAAGGTCTTTTTCATACAGTGTCTATTTTATTTTTCCTCGATATTTAATTTATTCATTAAGGTAAGAATCATGTGTCTATCAATTAGAATTATTGGATCTTGAAATGTTTCATAAAATTTAGTTATTGGAATGTTTTCAAATTAAGAAAACTAATTTAATCAACAACCAAGTTTTGTCTTATCTGGCGATTTAATAAACTTGAAAAAGCCAGAAATAGTTAATTTTACAGATAGTATAAATAATAGAGTTTCAGATTCGCATTTACAATTTGGAGTTCCCTTAACTTAACTTACTTCTATGATCGTTGGTTAGCCGCTGCTTACGCGCACGCAGTCACAAGATCTTACATGGTTGACCGCAACGATGACCTACACGAGAGCACCCGTAGCGATGACAATTATTAGGCTTCTGCTTTTAACGTTGGAATCCAAGTCGATGGTCCTTTCTTTCTTGTACCTCCTTGATTTCCTTTTTAGGTGAGTTTACAGTGGCTTTGTTTGCTCGAGCTTTTCTCACACAGCTTAGTCACTGAACTAAGCCTTACATTTGCTTGAAATGCACGCTTTTAACACATAGCTTAATTACCGAACGAAGTCTTACATCCACTTAAAAGACGCAACAGAACTCACTCTCCAACCTTTATAGTTACTTTGGAGCACTTAATGAAAAAGAAGAGGCGAATATTGTTATGT
This sequence comes from Copidosoma floridanum, assembly GCF_036245765.1. Taxonomy (NCBI): domain Eukaryota; kingdom Metazoa; phylum Arthropoda; class Insecta; order Hymenoptera; family Encyrtidae; genus Copidosoma; species Copidosoma floridanum. Next base: position 15,009,932 of record NW_028321881.1, read on the forward strand.
GCGAGTTTTTATACTCTTTCGTTTATGCAGGACGCGTCAAGTTTGGGATCCAAAGACCAATGAGAGCTTAACTTAATTACCCTTGACTGACATGAGCACAGTCGTGGTGCAATAATTTCACAGTAATTGAGGGTTAAAACTGCTGATCTCTTGGATTTTACATTAAGTACAAGTTGCTGTCAAAATTGTGTATGATATTTCTTGTATATATCTGCAGTAAAGAATATTGAAATTATTGATTAATCACATTATTTGGTGTACTTGTGCAAATTGATTTCGTAAGATAAGCGTTTTATAAGATTGTTTGAGGTTTCACGCGTAGATCAAGTTTTGTGACGGTAGCTTGTTTCAAAAGAAGTAAGTTATATGTCACGCGATTGCAGAAGCAGGTATACCGCTTGATGGTTCGAGATCACTGAGCTTTTGCTTTTTTTAACTTAAAAACGAAACTCTGTGTTTTGAAGTAATAAACATTAAGTATATGGCATGGAATATCGCACTCATATACAAAGAATGACGTAGGCAAGTACACTCCTATCACGAAAAATGTTTGTTACTTCGAGTAAAAATTATCTTAAAGTAGTTCTACGTGAACATTTTCTATGAATATACTTGTGATAAAAAAAAGTCTTTGCATTTTATATTATGTAGTCTTGAAACTCAGTAAATAATTGCTGAATTTTAGTAACTGTATTTTTTTTTGATGAGGTAAAAAAAGACTATGAAGATTGAAAAATTTTTGTTTACATTTCGAAAGCATTTCCTAGTTTCAAAACAAAAATGAAAAAATCAAATACACTACTCTCAAAAAAAATATTTCTGACTTTAGATAAATCTTAAATTTGAATAGTTCCATGTAAATGTTTTTTGGAAATGAGTAAACACACAACTTATTAAACAAATAGTTGTTTGAGTTTAATGATATAGGCTAAACAAACATAGTAAATATAATCTTAATACAAGAAAATTTGTACATGTTTGGACATGTCGAACAAAGCTATAAGAATTGAGGAACTTTATTCTTACATTCAGAAAATATCTTGAAGTGTGAAAACGTAAACAATGAAAAAAAATATACCACTCTTAGAAGAAATATTTCTTTCATCAAGTTAATATAACCCTAGAACAGCTTAGAGTTAATAGTTTTTAGGAAGTATAGAACATACATAACTAATCAAGAAAATATGTTTTGCATTTAAAATTATACGTTTAAAAAATGTAGTAAATTTTTAATCTATTCAAATAAATTTAAATATTTTTATTTTTGTAAATAAAGGGCTATGTGATTTAAGAAACTGTTTTCTTACATCAAGACAATATTTTATAGTGCTTAAAAGAATTTCGCTAGCTTGAAAACTACAATTTTTTTTACTTTAAGAAATGCTTACGTTAAAACATCTCTTATCAAATACTCAAGTTAGATCACATTAAATCTTACTTGGACAAAGTTAATTCAGTGTGCATGCGATAATTTCAGGCAAAATTAATTTTTGCCCTATCATTACAGGTGCTTAAAAAATCAGTCAAGTATCCCTTGTACCTTCCGACCTCTTTTTCTTTGAGTATAAGCCCGACTAGTTGTTGGTGGTTAGAGAACGACTAAGAATTTGGCCTGTGCCCGGGAAACTCTAACATTAGAAAACCAACGTACAATTAATATCAGTGATTATATGTTGGAGGGCGGGTTCGTCCCAGTATTAAAGAACGAGGTCCCTCGGGTTCCCAATTTTATAAATAAGATTATTTCAAAGTAGTTTTTATAAAAATTTAAATGATCTTATTAAATAATCTATTTATCTCTGAAATATCTACAGTGATTGCGTTCGATTATTGCTTTAGTTATTTTTTTCTGTGAAAAGTTAATTAGACTAATTTTTTTATTTGTTTCGGTAATTCTCTCTTATTTAAAGGAAATTTATGTACGTTTCTTTAAGCAAAGTTTCTTATACCTGACAACTTGATTTTTTATATAAATCAATTTTGTAGCGCAATGTAAGCTAAAGCTAGATAACCTTAAATAAAAAAATGTTTAATGAATTTAATTTTTAATTTTTAAGTTGACAACAACTTACTGAAATATCGTATTAACTAACTTTCAAATTTTCCAACAGACTGAAAGAATCTTAGGACTTGCAATCACCTGTGGAGAGGTAGGTTCAAATTAATAAGTACACTTATTTTTTCAATTTCCTAAATTCATTTAATTTTGTTTTAATAAAGAACTTGTTTTTTCAATTGCTATATTTATTACTTACGTTTATTTTGATTATTTGCTTGATGCTTAAATTCTTACTAACAAAATAATTTTATTTGCCAAAAAAAAAAAAAATTGAAAATTCATGCTCCAGCATCGACTACAATTTTAATTTCAATTTCAATTTTTCCGCACTAACTCTCAATAGTTTTTCTTTGGAATACACTCTTAATTTTAAAATTTTCCTGCCCTGACTCTTTTCTATATACACTTGATAAGACTATGGTGGGTTATATATTAGTATACCCACGGATTATAGTACAGGACTCTATACCTATCCTAAAAAAGTTACGTAGGGCAAGGTCATCCTTGGGTCCTTAAGTGTCTTGAGCGTAGCTCAAGTGATCGACCTAGGTACTTTGCCCAATGAGCATCGCCACTATCCTTAGTGCCTCAACTACTCGGGGGTACATCGTCGGCACGCTTTAAGCGGTCGAGCACCGAAAGTCCAAGTAGACACCAGTCAGTATTATTAATACACCGTTGGTGTACTTCCGCTGATGCTCTCGATCTTGGCCTTCGTGCCCTATCCTGTTCCTTTCGGCGTGTGAAAGTCGTGGTTTTTACCGGAGCAGTGGAGAGTTCCAGGTCTAGGTAGGCAGCGGGTGTCTGAGTCCCAGGCTTGCTGGAAAGAATTAGTTGCCTTGCACGTCAGCGCTTTTTATAGCCAACTTGCCGATAATTCGCCGCCGTAATCTGCGCTATCTTTCTGCGCACAATGGATTACACATATTTGCCATTAGCCCTTGCGCATATCTAATCTAGCTTCCTGCGCGTAACTGACAGAGCATATTTTATCATCCACGCTGACTCTTCAAATTTCAACTTGGAAAATTTAGAGTGTTCCGTAACAAAAAAAAAAAAAAAGTTAAAAAAATAAAAAAATAAATGAATAAAATTAAAAGATACATGAATAGAAATGCATATTTTAAATTTTTAAACGATAAAGAGTGACTTCTTGCATCTGCCCGCTCTAATTTGTGAAAGTAAACTTACTTTTTACAAATAATATTAGAGTAGTCAATTTTATTTATTATTATTTACATTATCAGTTTTTAGATATCTATCGATATTTTTCATGAGTAGAAACTTCTTGCAGAGGCGAAGAGGCCTGCGTTTTAGTAAAGGATAAAGTTTAATTGCTGTCGTGGGGGGTGTAAAAATGGGAATGGGTGAGTAAGGAATGATTTTTATAAGGGTTGATGGAGTTTCAAGGAGAAATTACAGTGTCTTTAATTTTCTTGGGATAATGTTTATTAAAATTTGAATGGGGTGGGATCATTAAAATCGATTTTAATTTGGGATTTTTTTGTGGAAGTGGAATGATGGGTTGTGTAATTGTAACAAGAGGGCAGTCAAAAAGTAGTAAGTGATGAATTGATCTTCTTTTGTTGGGGAAGCCCAAATAGTGATTTGAGGGTGGCTTGTAATTTACTTCTGTCGTGGGAGGGGGGGTTAAATTGTTTTCTTTTTGCGTGTATGGATTTATGTAGGGATTTTCTTAGTGGATTAATGAGGGATAGGGAGGAGGGAACTTGTTTGGTGAGGAGTGAAGGTAACGAGATTTTTAGGAGGAGGAATTTTTGGGATATGTTCAGGCCTGTAGATGAGGCATGGGTGTCCTTTGGGTACGTGTGCCCCTTTTTTCATTATTTCGTCTGTAGCTGCTGGATCTGGGACATCTTTCGGAAGATCTCTTTCTCCTTCCACTTTCTTCTCCATCTTTCTAATCCTCCTTTCTACATTTTGATACAATTTTTCATACCACTTATTCGTGGTGAATTAAGTTCCACTATCTTATTGCATACGATTTGGTTTACCGTATGCTGGAATATAGTTGTTAGATATATTTATAATCATCGTTATCGTGTCAGCTCGCCTAATTGGAGACAATACCACGAATGTCGTAAAAACATCGATTACTTCCAAAATGTGGCGTACCCCTCCCCGTGAAATGGGCATGGATCCATAGAAATTTATCGAAATCAAATCTCTGGATTCCTTGAGTATTGCAGGTCGCGTTTTAAAATGTGATTCTGTAGTGTATACTTTTGTTTTTTGATACGTGTTGCAAGTCCGTAGTATTCTCGTCGCGAATTTGTTGAATTTTGGGTATGCAAAATCGTCTTCTAGAATTTGTACATATATATTATAAGCCCTAACATGTGCATATAATTCGTGTACTTTCAAGATAATTTCTTTTGCGAGGGACGATGGTAGAAAACTTTTCTTTCCATGGTTACATAATTGATAAAGGATTTCTCTTTCTAGTTTGTACCGGGTATATTTATGTACATTCTTAATGTTTTGTTTAATCATGTGCGATTTTTTATCGTTTGATTATAAGTTTACGATCTCTTTTAACTGCTTAAGTATGTTTTTATTTGGTTTTCTTGATAATATTGTAAATATATTAAGATCCTCGGTATTATTTTAGTCTTTCTTATGTACGTATTGACTTAACGAATTAGCTTCAGTGTTCTCACTTCCCTTAATATATGTTATTCCAAACCATCGTCTTAAATTAAAAGAATCCATCTCATTAACTGGGCGCTTAAAGTTTTTTAGCACATCAAGTATGATAATGCATGATGATCGCATTTAATATAAGCTTTTGCGCCTAATTAAAAAGAACAAAATTTGTGCAATGCCCAAACAATTGGTAATAATTCAAGTTCTGTGGTAAAATAATTCTTTTCTGCCCCTTTTATTGTTTAAATCGCTATGTAGACTACTCTTTCATTTTTATCATTGTCTTCTTGACATAAGATGGCTCTGAGTGCAATTTTACCAGCGTCTGTGTATAGAGTAAGGGGTTTATTTAGATTTGGGTGATTTCACAGTAAGTTGTTGTGAAACAATCCTTTTACACGGTTAAAGGCTTGTAAATTCTTGTCCACCCATTTCCACTTTTTCTCGTTTCAGATAAATTACAGCAGTAGTTCCATCTCTTCCCAAACGCAATGTGAGAACATGGCGAAAAAAGTTACTAACTCCTACAACCTTTTTCCTCTTTGATATTTCTGGATATTGGAAAATTTTTCATTGTTTTATTATTTCTGGATTAGATTCAATTTTCTGTAGGGATAACATGTAACGTACAAATTTTATTTCTTCTCTACAAAATTTAATTTTTTTAAAATTTGTTGTTATATTTTCCCTTAAAGTTGTTTCAGACAGAATCTTTAGATATTTTAAGTGTTCAGGAAATGTTTTGGAAACTCATAAATAATCTTCGACAAAATTAATCATGCAATCTCGGATGAAATTTAGTAAGAAATCTAATGCTTTTGTCAAAACGGTGCTACTCATTTTTAATACGAAAGTTACTACTTTAAAATGGTATGTCCTTTTCTTATGTGAATATGCCGTATATTTTCATGGCTCTTAATGCAAAGGTTTTTGCCAGAAACTTGTCCTCAGATCTACGCTCATCATGACCTAAATGTCACTACATTTTTTTTAAACCTCTTCTATTCCCTCAGCTCTGTCATGATTGCTTAATAAATGTTCATTTAACTTTCGTGCATCAAGATATATTCGTACCAAACCGTCAGACTTTGAAACTGTAGTAAGTGGGTTTACGTTGATGCTGTCTGAACGTTCTATTATATAAAGTTTGTATACTCTAAATTGTTCCAGTTCTTTACGAAAAATGTGTCCGTAATTTTTTATTAAACATTTAAGTTGGTCTTTCTGCATATTATCTGTAATTTTTAGCTTTTATAATTTCTCGTTATCAGATACTTGTAGATCTATGACTAGAACCCATCATTAGAATTACTAAGCTCTAACTGGTTCTCTATATTTTGAATTAATTCTAATGTGTCAGATTTTTTGTGCATGTGTTAAACTGTATGACTTTGTACTCATGTTTTTGAAGAAAAATAATTTCGTCTTGGTCTAAGTAAATATTTACTCTAGCTTTAAAAAAAAATTAATTCTTAGTATGTAATTGCGAATGATTTTCAGTATTATAAGGACATCAATTTAAAAATCAGAATTAACTATTTTTACTTTAGCTCTGAAATGTTTTTTTGCTTATACTTCTGTAGGCGCGTTATGTGCAAGGGTTAATAAACGATTTCAGATTAGAAAAAAGGGAAAACCATGTGTACAAAAAAAAAAAAAAAAAAAAACAGTTTCCAAAGAGATTTCAACCAAGACCTCTTGCACACTGGCCCAGCCTCTTACCCGCTCTGCTACAAGTGGGCCTGATATTGAAAATTTCATTACTGCATGTTATGTTGTAATTCATAATGTATTTTTGAAGTGAAACTTTTTATGTTGGACCGTAAACAGTTGCGTGGGGGCAAATGCATTACAAAAAACGTAGCCACCCAATAAGAATAGCTGTATGTCTATTGTTTTCCTTAATCTCAATTAGATGGAATAAATTGTTTTACATTTAAGGTATCAACAATTTAAAAAAAAATTCATTTGTTTAATACAATGATTCCAACAAAAATCAATTGTACATATAATATGATATATCAAATACACGAATAGTAATTTTAAATAAAAAGAATTTTTGTCCCATGTAACTGGACAAAAGTACCTTTTTCTGGGCACTATACTAAAAATTTTTATTTTTTTCTGCACTACATGACCCAGAATTCGTACATATATAATTACAAATATCATAGCAAACATAGAAGTACTTGGAATTCGCGAATTACATGTAACATAAAGATACGTATTTTATGCAAGCGCGTGCTCGAATATGTAATAATAATAAAATGTTTACTTTTTTAATGTCTGATTCTTAAAGACCTATTGAAATTAGGTGTAATCTAATTTTCTCAGTTTCAGTTGTACCAAATTTAATAACATTTGAGTTGGAAGCTTTACTTCTACCAGGGGTCCCGAGACCCACACCTGATTTTTTTATATAAATTTTTTTTTGTTGTGTATCAAACCATTTGGTTTACTTATTATTTAATAAACGAATAATTTTTTTAATTATTTTTTTTTTGTTTAATGTTTTTTCAGAAAACTTAGAAAATTAGTATATTTAAGCAGAGCAGCTTTCCTGTGCATAAAGACATATTTATTTACTTATCAATTTGTTACTTTTACAGTAAATCAATACTTGTTTATACAATTTTCTCATTTTTTTTTTAAATTTTCAAATATTCAAATAAAAAATTTTTTTACTGACCAAATACAGTAATTGATTATTATTGTGTTCTATTCTCATACAATTTTTCCATTACTAATAAGGATGTTCTTAACATAGTTACTGGTGGAAAAGTTCAGAAAAGTAAAGGGAGAGCAAATATGAGCAGCTAAGCTAGCAATTGTTTTTCTCGTGTGAATGTACTCATATACATATTCTTACGCGAATTCGATCCCCTCCTTCCGAATTTGTTTAAAAACTAACTAATGTGTTGACCTGTTTAAAAATTAGACAGGTTTATATTAAAGTAATTTTTTATACCAAAAAAATTGTGAGATTCCTACAGATTGTGTGATTGCATTTTTAAGTGACTTTTCCATAAGGATACTTGTTGAATTGCAACTTTATAAAATTTAGCATAGAAAAAAGAGTGCAGTTAAAAGATCAGACATTTTTTTAAGGTATTTTATATACTATTTCGAAAAAATGTTTGATGTAAATAATACCTGTCAAAAAAAACCTATGTGTGATGGACGCCTTCAAGGGACATTCACTAGCATGTACTACTACTACTTTGTTAAAGAGAATGGTACTACAGAATGGTTTTTCTTAATTTTTTGGATACAATTGTATTTTGAGTATTCAGTATGGACTAGAAATAAGTGTGTGAGCATGACGTTAGATATGTATTTAGCGTAGGTAGTAGGAGGTTGTTTTTAAATAATCGGAAGATTCGATGCAATAGCACACTCTTGTACTGGCTAGTTTATACATTGTTAATATTGTATTGTACCGTTATATATTGTTTATAATTATTAATTTATTAACTATTAAAATATCAATTGAAACCATACTCAATCAACGTAGGTATACTCATTTATAAGATAATTTCCCCACCTTTGAACACAGTATTATTTCATAGAAGATATTTTTATTGTCATAGTTCTTAAGGATTTCAAGAAATTTTATAGATCTACAACATTTTACTTGGGTACTCAAGCATCCACTGTCCACTGGTCTAACCTTGAGTGATTCCTCTCCAGTAAACACGCATGCTTGGAATCTAATTACTGGAAGGGCAGGAAAGTTCTTCCATGCATCATTATGTTTCCCATAAAAATATTTGGATGTACTTAGCTTACTCCCCGTATCATGCCTCTAGTAAAATCCCTTTTTATTGAATATTTATTTTTCGGCATACAAACGTTGTATTGGTTAAAAGTTTTCCGTCATGTGGTTCTTCTATAGAAAATTTTTGCTTTGAGTTTTTTGTAAACCAGATGGTTGAAAATGTATGCATTTTTTATGGTATTGGATTTTATAATCTGTAACTGTTTCTTTAATCAGACTATCAAATGGAAACACTGCTGGATATGTTACGGGTATCAAACACTCTTGGGCCTTTACTGGCAATTCGCCTTAGATGCTTACGCAATTGTTTTGACGATGTTTTAATTAATTGGTCCTTGTAATGCCCTTTTCTATTGTTGTATATCGTAGGATATCGATTTTAGAATCTTTTTGGGGTTTTGGATCCAACGTCTATTTATTTTTCTGATTTGTGATCTCTTCGATTAAATTTGTCTGAGCTCCCTGAATTTTTCGATTATATGAGTTGCTTTGTGGTCTCTTTATGTTCGGTTGATTAGAAGTATAATTGTTATCGTTATTATTTTGTTCAGAGTTCGTATTGTGGTTTGTATTATTTATAGTGTTGTTATTTGTGTTATTACTACAGTTACGCCAATTATTATTTGGTGGGTTAAGTGTTGAAACTCGAAAGTTACTATAATTACGAGTGCGATTAGGGTTTACCTGTCCCCCAAAATCTACATATCAGTTTTGTCTAACCGTGATAGAACTATTTAACGTACCCACTTCGTATATGGAATTTAAGAGTTTTACAAGGTCGTCAATCTTGAAGGACAAAGAATTGAAGAGTTACTTCATCAACATGATTCGCAAATTTATCGACGGCTTCTGCCTTGGTGGACGGTACTAATAGAATTTTTACGTAACTATGTGTATTTAGAACATATTTACTGCGACTCATATAGTTGTAGTAGTTTTTACAAAGTGAGTGAATGATTTCCACTGTTTTCAATGTACTTGAACACTTTTTTCGAAGCCTTATTATTCTCTGACAAAGTATTCGATTTGTCGTAAGTGGCCTCAGATCGAAACTTTCCTGCGACTAATCTGTGATAAAGTGGCAAAATACTTTTATACTGTATCGTATGATATACCCTTCATTACTATGCTACGTAAGTGATTGCGAGTCCTAATACTATTTAAAGTTTATTTATAAATTGTAATTATAAGTTAATTTTGTTAAGTTCCCGACCCGACAATCACACACACGACACATACATACGGAAAGTATAAGGCACATCCACAAATAGACGAACACATCAATGAATCAGGACTGGCAGGTCCTGGCACCCTCTGGATTGAGCTTTACACAATGCATCCCTCATTGGAACAAACTAGTGTAACTGTAGCAGCTTGTTTTGAAATGTTTTAAATGAAAAGTGCATGCTACACCCACTCCGTCCACCATTCGGAACGCGTTTAAAATATAACAAGAACATTATTCAAATTGTTCCCAGATGAAAAGGTGTAAAGATGCCCAGGCGCTTTTGTCTGCGTTCAAAAAAAAAAAAAATAAATAAGCATTCAAGTCACTTGCCACTAACCTTGGCATGATCTAAGGGTTGTCAATGAATTGCAGCACCACGGTTACATGACTTCAGAAGTCTCCCATGAAAGGTCACTAAAGTCAAAAATTTTTTTCCCAACATCAGTTGAGCAAGTAACACATTCAATTTCTGCAAGAAAAACAATGTAATAAGAACAGTGCATTGCGTGAGTTTAATGTCATACTTGTTCAATTTTATATTTTATTGAGCTTACAGACATAATATACATAAGTTAATGTCAGAATATCTTAGCTATAAAATAAAAACTTGTATAAAATACTTTACCTTAAATTTTTGCTGCAAGAACTATTTGTCCCTATTTGCTTTCAAGGTCACGAAATGTGTACCCTTACGCCAGGGAGGTTTCGTAGCCAAATGGAGATCCCCTACTTTACCACAATTTTTTTTATGTATTTTGACCCCTTAAATCCAAACTTTTAGGGTAGAATGTTGTAAAAAACTAAAATCAATTATTATAATCAATTTTTATAATAAAAATAAATAGAATTAACGCTTCTATCAGTAAAAAGTTTTTTTATATTATTTGGGCTTTTCTGAACAAAAAAGCTCTCTTGACAAATTTTCAAAAATACCATGGATTTCGGAACAAACAGCAAAAATTGAAAAACTCGTATTCTTGGTTATTTGACCGGTCCATACCACACTTCTCTAGCATATTTTGCAAAGTGTAAGCAGCGTAAAGTGTAAGTTCAACCTATCTGTATGATGATGGGGTTATGCCACTCTTGTAAATGTTCATAATTTTTATTAGTAAATTCTTAAAAGTGCATGTTTGAGCTAGTGTATTGCACGTTTTGTGACTAAACATTTTTCTCTTCTATCCAAGACAGTTTCGATCCATAGTTCTACCAAGATTTAATTTATATATTATTACTGCTCAGATTATTTTAAAAAGTATAATAAAAAATGATAGTATTTTGAATGTTATACAAATTTATTGGACAAATTTTTGAATTTTTATTTTTTTCTAAAAAAAATTTATTCATCTGATTTCATCTTGTTTGGATGGTTTAAAAAAAAAAAGCAAACTAATAATTTTTTTACGACATGCCGTGCGCGGGAACCCTGATTATGAACCATCTGTTGTAGCTCTAAAGACTTCGATGTACACATGCGACTCACAACTCGTGCTGCACACTCGTGCAAGTGCGTATGTATGTCGAGATCTTTAGAGCCACATTAGATAGCTTATAATCTCGTTCCCCACGTACGGTGTGCCGAAAAGTTGTATACACCACACGTGTGAGAGGTTAGGTGATTGACACGCGTGTGTCAACGGCCTTCCTCGCGCACTAGTATCGTAATGTACTTTTTCGAAAAAGCTTGCAATTTAAATAAGAAAATCACAAAATTAAGGGAAAAATTTTTTTTTTTATTTTCACCACGTTAGTACAACCACAAGTATAAGAAAAACGTTTAAAATCCTATGATTAAGCAATTTTTTTATTTGACTAGTTTCAATAATAATTTTTGAACTTAACAGTATACGTATTTTATTTCGAACGTTCAATTTTTAAATCATGCGCTCAATTTTACGCACAAAAAGTTCATTCCAGAGATTAGATAGCAATTTTGAATATTGCGGGGAACGAATTAAGATACAGCTAGTGTACACTCTTTGTACGATATTATACATGAGCTGTTTAAATAATATACTCATAGTTTTGTCAGCTTTTCTTATTTCAAATTACACTACTAATTGTTTTATAGATTTTTCGGAAACAAAAATGGTAAATCAAATAATAGCGGTAGAAGTATTTTTATGCCAAGTATACAAAAAAACACTAAGTGTAAAACGTTTGATGAACTACGTTATTGGTTTTACAATTATTTTAAAACTGGATCGATAGATAATGCAGGTATAAGTTTGACTACCACCTACTTCCAAATCAGTTCTAAGTTGTAATTGTAAAACTTGCAAAACGAAATTTTGTCCATGTTCAACATTAGTGATACCTTGTATATCATTTGGTTTGTGCCAATGAGAAAGGACTTAAAAAAAATGCTTTTAAGAAATGATTCGAGTCATGATTGATAGATTGATTACTACATGCGGTTTTTTAGGTCCAAATGTAAAGATTACAACTTGCTACCTAACAATTCATGAACATTACATGATACGTAAAAAAATTTTATTTAACCATAGAATTATATCTAGCGTTTTTTTATGCTTACAGTTGTACTGACATGGTTAAAATGAAAAAAAAATTTTTCTAACTGATGTGGTTTCCTTATTTAAATTCTAAGCTATTTCGCAGAATTCCATTTCTTTGCTTTTTTTTTTAATAATAGCCAAACAAGATGAAATTAGATCGGAAATTTGTCCAATAACTTTGTATAACAATTTGAAATACTGTTATTTTTTGCTAAACCTTTTAAATTCACCCAAGCAGTAAAAATATATAAATTAAATCTTGGTAGGAACTATGGATCTATTTGTCTTTAACAGAAGACAAAAATGTTTAGTCACAAAACGTGCAATACAATACCTCAAACATGTACTTTTAAAAATTTACTAATAAAAATTGTGAACATTCACAATAGTGGCATAAACCCATCATCATACAGATAGGTTGAACTTACACTTTACGCTACTTACACTTTGCAAAATATGCCAGAGAATATATGCCCATTGCACAATAAGACAACACGATATTTACTGTAATATTCTGAACTGGTTTTTCTCGTTATCACGTAGCGTAGAACCTAACCTACGTAAAACATCTCAAACGAAAAAACTTATGAAAAGTAGGTAGTCTAGGGATGTATACGTGCCTGTTCGCACTCGTACCTTTTCATTGTGTTTCTGTATTTTGATGTCTGTACAGTTTACAGTAATGCAGGCATTTTAAGCTTTAGCTAAGGCCATCCTGGTCTCATCTCTCATACTTGGAAGTGTCACAAGAAGTTTAAGCAAGTGCTGGCACTGCCAACGCTCTTGATTTGGACAAAACTGGAAAAATTTATTTCGAGACAAAGAATCACGATTCTACGAGAGATATTGTCAGTTTTCGCGGGCTTACTTGGACTGAATCACTTGTCATTACAACTACTAGAGACTTTTTTATTCATCTCATTATTATGTACATCCCTGTAGTCAGTGGGTATACCAGCTTTATGAACAGCACATTACGGGTGTTAGGTGACACTCAAATTTTTAACTATACATATAGCGACTCCTCGCACTGTATCTCTTCTTTTTTGCAAGATATTAGAAATTTTTAGAGCTTTCCAACAATAGTGGCTTACTTAAGAGCTTGTACGAAATGTGACAAGTAAATTTGTTACTGTGAACGCAGCCTTATAGTGAACCCCTGGCAGTTAAACGTCGATGATACGTTTGTTCAGTACGGGTGAGATAACACCGATCGTAATGTGAATACTTTTGATAGATATGAAACATTCCATTGGCTTGACAGAATGGCTGTACATATACCAGAATGTTTGTGGTGAATCTCCGGCGTTTAGAACATTGTATAGTGGTAACTTATATGTTTAGTATTACATGAATAAGAACTTTCTACTATGGAAAGGATTTATGGAAATTATATCTAGGAACGTGACATTTTCTACGTCCCAAGTAGTATGACTTTCATTTATTACAGAGCCGCCATCAAAGTAAAGGACCCTTATAACTGCTAGGTATTATTCAAGGTTACAAATAACATTACTAGACCAAAACACCACGATTTTTAACTCTAGGCCAATCATTGTATCTAAAGACACGTTCTTCGTTCACGCCAGAAGAGAAGGTTTTGGTATGAATGGCTGGCTTCCATTTGGCCATGTCGATTATGAGAGCTATTGGTCTTATAATAAGTGGTTTCAGTTTAGAGAATATGTGCATGGGAAACAATTTGGCACTGAAGCAGCCTAGGTCATTGAAGTAATTGAGTTCAACCACATCTTTGAGATATAACAGTCCTAAGCTCGACTTTTTACAGGCAGAAGACAGCACTGTATACATTTAATATAGCATTGAACGGCGAAAGGATTTCTCCCCTATTAGGCACACCAACAAGGCATTTTGAGGTTTGTCCCCTTACTGTGTTATTAAACAAACACTAAATAGATTTATTAGGACCGTCCTCAAACATGGGAAAGGTGTATCACCAAGCGTTGTAGATCGGTACTTTTAAAGCATGCCTGCAGCCGTGGATGTTATGCAGTACTTGGAGGATTTCTGTTGTTTTAAATCTGCATTGAGCGAACAGCATATTGATTTGACAAGTGGTCGCATGAAAAGAGATTGAGACGATTTAGTCAAATTTAAATATTGATTATAAGAGAACGAGTATTTTATAAAAAAATCTTATGTCTCTGTTTACCGGCATTTTATGTACTGATTTTATAAACTGCCACATGGCATTTGAAAAGAGGTCAGAGGCAATGTGTACAATAATTGGTAAGACATCAGATAGCGTTTCTTTGACTCACTTGCATACTGTAAAGACTCTCTCTTAAGTTTATGGAATTACTAGTACAAGAGGTTAAGAGAGATCAACTACATTCAGTCAACCCTAGTATACTTTTTTAAAGAATAGTTTCTCTATTTTTTCATGATTAAAAAATACGTGAGATGTTTAGTTTTAATCTCTCACGGTATCCTTTGGGTCTTTTTAACGAAAACTGTCTTATGCGGAAATCGACTAAATCAGAAATGCATAAACTCTTGACGCCAGCTTCATAATACGAAATAAAACATCTGTCATTTTAGAACGTTATTGATGGCGTGTGGTTATTGTATTATTTAATTTGCCACATTGTCAAAATTTTTCACAAATTTGTAAAATTTATTATAAATTTGTGACAGCTAATTTTCAAAGTAACGTGGTAGTAGTCTTTGATGGTTGCAACAGCGTGATTATCAGTGTTAAGTCGTATAAATGGTATCATAGAAAAAAGGTACTAGCTGCATTAGAACAATCTAAAACATCTTGTGTGTCTGTTCCTATTGTTGGCAATGATATTGATCTGCTTATTGTAACAGTGGGAGTACTACGTGATGGAAGCAGCCTATGTTTTTTGAAGAAATTGAGTGGTGAAGAAAAACTGTGCTTTACAATATAAGATCTCAACATAACATGCAGCCTTTTGCTCTATTAGCTCTTGCATACGGTGACTGTGATAGCACTAGTTTCTTCTTTGGGAAAGGGAAAAAACGGCTATGCACAATGTTAGAGACCATCTTCCAAATTCTTGATGTCATAAACGTAATTTATAATACAAGCATTGTGAACAAGGTCATGCATCGTGCAGTTCAACTAACAGCAATCGCAATGTATTTGACGAAAGACGCGAAAACAGTTTCCATTCATGTGTTTCACTATTAATTGTATTTGTCGTCCTTAACAAGTACAAAAAAAGTATTTTCTATAAACCTTGCCAACTATAAACTCAGCCCTTTCAGAGCACGATAAAAGTGACAGTTGTGGCTTAGATGGTCATTAAATCTGGAAATATATGATTGGAGACTCATATCCCTCATTTTGAGTCCTATTCAACCGCAAAAACTGGCAGCTTTAGATGATTTACTGAATGCAATAAGTTATACATCTATTTGCATTCTTTAAATTAAACGTAAGGTTGCAGGTATAGACTTAGGCGTAACTTTAAGATCCCTGTAAGACATTCTATAAATATGTTCAAGCACATTACACGTATTTGTGAAAATTCGGTCTCTCAAATTCGCAAAAAAATTTATTCATGTTTGAGAAAAAAAATTTATTCAAACAGGGAGAGAATACCTCTCAAATGCAAGTAAAAAAATAATTCTCTCTTACATGGAGAGAAATCTCTTGCTGTTTGAGTAAATTTTTTTGTCAAATGCGAGTAAATATCCTTTCGTGTATACTCATACGTTTGAGAGACTGGGTTTCTTCTTATAATGAGTGAATATATGCTTAAAGGAATAAAGAGAACAGATTTCATTGTATACTAGTACAAGAACGAGTCATTGCAACTTTTAGTATTTTGAATATTTTTGATAAATCAAGTAACATTCAATTGACATATTTTATGATATTAGCTTCACCTTTAGTAAGTTCTTAGCCCAATTATGTGGCTGAGAATATAAGAATCATCTCATTAAATTATTATAAAAATTTTTTTTACATTCAACTTTACTATTTTTGTTTCAGGTAAATTGTGCCTGCCGTAGTCGTTGTATCACTTCTCGATGCACCTATAAAAAATCCGGTCTTGCATGTACCATAGAATGCCAACATTCTAACTGCCAAAGTTACGACAGTACATCAAATATTGTAAAGAAAAGTAAATCTACTACTAGAATAGTCGACAAAGACGACGACGTTGACGACGTTGACGACTTTAACGATAGCAACGACGTTCACTATCTATGTGAAGATGTGGAGCTCGTAGAGAACACAATATGGAAGTTGAATTGAAAATTTAACAACCTGTGCCAATTTTTATTTTTTTCTGTATAGCCCATACATAAGTCTGTTTATAAATATTCGATGCTTTTTATATTAATAAGTATGAAATAGAAAGTATAAATTAGTGAAATCGTTATACCATACCTATTCAAATCATTAAATGTTGTTTATAAATATGTGTCAAGAAGCAGTGATTATAAGCAGATTAAAAAATTGTAACAAACTATTAATATGCGTAAGCTTCTGTGAAAGATAGAGGTAAAAAAAAAACTGTTACAATATTACCATGCTATCGCAAAAAAAGCAAATATCACATGGAATGTGCCAACCAATCAGTGTCAGTTGTACGGTTTTTCAGGCCTTCGTTTTTCAGTCTACATGTTGATACACTCTCAATGAACTTTTTAATTTACATAAGCTCTTAAATCGTTTGTATTGTTTTACAGATAAATCTTGATAAATTAGACTGAGTTGCTTGTAGTCAATATCCCCTTACTAAAAAACTGGGAGAGACTGAAAATGATACTATTTTTATGTTTACAAAACTGAATGAAGTCCATACGCAGTATAAAATAAAGATTATTACTGGAACGGAGGATGAATTGCAAATCCTTATTCCGAAACTGATTGTAGATGCGTTACTAAAAGATGAAAATTATTTAATGAAACTGCAAGAAGATGCAAATAAAATAATTTATATGTATTATGTAAGCTAAAGTTTAATTTTCATATGCATAATTTTTGTAATAATTTCGGTATTAAATAAAAGTTAAGTTTATAGTTATTTTTTCCGTTTTATTTATGATTCACTTTATTTTATAGTACCTTTCTTAATCTTATCAAATCAGGATGACCTTACTATTGCACAAGATACTTATTAAATGAATTCAAAATACTTTATTTGTACATCTTACAGAAACAGTTTTAATGATCTGAAAAATGTTTTGTACTAACATACTTTGACAGATTCAGTTACTTAACCGACAGATTATCATTCTCAAATCATAATTCGTTGGGGTAAGTAATTGAAGCAAGCAATCTGTTTATTTGTCCACAGTTTGACCGACCACAAAGAACAGCTCTTAAAGTATCTGGTAGAATATTAGCATGGCTTTTTATTTTCTTATCTTGCTTAACGATTTCATCAAAATTTACGGCAGAAAATTTTAGATTCTGTTCCACGATGCTTTTATTTGCACTTGATAAAAGAGAAAAGGCGAATATTGTTAAATGCAAGGAGTTTTCATACTCTTTCATTTGAGGAGGACACGTCAGGTTGGGGATCTGAACGGCCAATCAGACCTTAACCTAATTCCCCTTAATTAACACGATCGCAGTCGTAGTGAATAGTTACACAGTTATTGATGGTTAAAACTGCTGATCCCTTGGATTTTATATTAAGTATAAGTCGCTGTCGAAATTGTGTATGATGTTTCTTGTGGACATATGCAACAAAGAATGTTAAAATTGTTGATTATTCACAGTCTTGGATGTACCACTGCAAATTGATGTTGTAAGATAAACGCTTCAGAAGATTGTTGGAGGTTACATGTGTGGTTCAAGTTTTGTGACGGTAGCTTGTTTCAAAGGAAGTGAGTTATACGTCACGCGATTGCAGAAGCAGGTGTACCGCTTCTTGTTTGGAGATCACTGAGAACTGTGTTTGGAATTGATAAATATTAAGTACATGACATGGGATGTCACAATAGTCTTTTTAATCGTTGTTTTATCAGTAATGCTAATTTTTTTTCGAAATTGATACTACAATTCTTATTAAAATCTTAATCTTGATATTAATAAAAATCACTGTTTAATATTATATGGTACGTATAACAATTATTAGGAGTCAATCATAGAAACGAACCAGAACCTATGCTGTAAAAGGATTTTATGACGCACATATTTGTCATTCTAATTAACTGTTTGAAGCAAAATTTAGTTTTGGAAAGTGCGCCAGTGGATTCACATTTGGAATTTAAATAATAAGAGAATTTTCCAGAAAATGTATCTACTTATTGTCTTAGTCTATACAATTGAATTGTAGAGTACAATTGTATTAGTGGTGACGTAAGTAAACTTGTTTAATTACGTCTATGAAATAAAAAAATATTAACAGGCTTTGATGTGATGTAATGGATTGTGGACATGCAGGGCTTCAAAAAAATTGGCAATGATTATGTGCCTAAAGAGTTGGTGATTATTTTACCTCGTGGGGATCATGAGCCACAAGTATTACTCTTGAAGCTGCCATTTCTTCGGCACAGACTAAAGAATACATAAAAATTTAATAGTTTATGGCTTAAGCTGGTCTATCACAGATTAAATTGGCAATTAAGTTATATTGAAAACACGGAAATTGGCAATGAGCATCTCACAAATCGTAAAGATGCTAAAAAGATTTTTAGGATTAAAAAATTTAAAAAAAAGTATCTTGAAAGTTTTAGTTGGCAAGTTTATTGTATGACTCATTATCTACCTTTTGAGCTCCTAATATTGGCTACTGCATGTGCCTATAATAATGGTGTAAATATATCCATATTTGCTGTCCATAATAAAAATTGAAAGAAAAAATTATACTCTTGTGTGAAGATGTGTGGGAAAGTGGGAAGATGTTACTATCTGTGACAAAGTGCAATAATTAAATTATAATAGAAATTTAATTTCCTTCAAAAAAATAAACTGTTACTTAAAGCCATGTGTAATATGTCATCATGAAGTAGTTTTTTAACAAACTAAATAAAATAGAGGAAAGTAGCAAAAATTGTCGTACCAAAGACGATAGAGATTGCTTGAAACCTGTTTTAGAGAAGCATGTTAAGTCTTAGGCAAAAGTTAAGAAATTATTGATACAAAAATATCCCCTTATAAAAAAAAATTTTTGTCAAGTAACTTAAAACAAGTTAAATAATTTCATCAAACAATGGGCTCTTACAAGAGCCATACATTTTTTCACTGTTATTGAAATTTCATGTATATATATGTATAATTTAAAATTGTTATTACTATTTAATAAATCTTTTCTAATGATATACCTACGATAAAGATCTAAGAATTAACTGTTGCTTTTCACAGAAAATTTATTTAGTAAATTAATTAATAAACTAGGAAAAGGCTTTTTATAGTGTTGCAAATATCAAGCTGCTGCAAATGGTAAAACATTTAGAGATCACAGTATCACTAAATCTTCTTCGCTGTAAGTAGAGGTGAGCGAGGGAGAGAGTGTAGCAGATGTGGCTCTCACACGGGGACCAGAATGCGGTGCTAGTAAATATGCAAGTCTAGAGTCGCTCTGGCACCTGTCATGTGGCCCCAGAGTCCTCTACGGCTAACAAGCCAGACTATCAGCCAACGGGGACGAATGTGTATATTTCTGAAGTGTGCGGGCTTGAATTATACGCGAATGATACTTTTTATTACATATTTGTTTAAGCACTTGCCTGAGCAAGCACTAGTTTGTCTTCTATCACAAGCTACGCCACAACCGCTGTAGCTAATTTTTTTAGATCGCAACAGGAGTTATATGGTAAATTATTAAATTTGATTTCTTCTGCTCATTGACTGCATATCAACCAGTGTAAATTCATCCAAACATGGTTGTTGATGACAAGAACTTCTTTTGCGGATATACGAGGTGTGATCAAAAAGTAAGGTGACTTTTTGAATTGCGCGCGCTCTTTACACTCTAACTTTAAAATGTTTTTTTTTTTATTATGTTGGTACACTAGTCACGATCATATATTCATAGTCTTTTTTATATAGCATGTGTTGTTTTTATGTGAGGGAGTTAGAGGTTAGACTCGTGTTTGCGTACTCGGCGATTTCTTTTTGTTGAAAATAATGGAGCAAAGAGTTTGTATTAATTTTTCTGTAAAAAATGGTATTAAGTGCTCAAAAACTCTTAAAATGTTGACAGTGGCCTATGGTGAGTCAACTATGAGCAAAAAAAATGTTTATAAGTAGTATAAATTATTCCAAGAGGGCCGAGAAAATGTTAATGTTGAACCTCGCTCTGGGCAACCCAGCACGTCAAACACCGACGAAAATGTTCAGAAAGTGAAAAAAATGGTGCTAAAAGATTGTCGAATCACGATTAGAGAAATAGCTGATGATCTTGACATATCGTTTGGCTCATGCCAATCAATTTTGACGGATGTTTTGGGTATGAGACGTGTATCCGCGAACACCATGATAATGCACCTGCGCACAAGTCATTATTAGTTAGTTTTTTGGCCAAAAACAGTACTTCCATCATGCCTCTGCCACCATATTCACCAGACTTGGCCCCCAACGACTTTTTTCTCTTCCCAAAATTTAAAAATCCCATGAAAGGACGAAGATTTGCCACGATTGAGGAGATTAAGGCTACATCGCTGGAGGAGCTCAAAGCAATATCCAAAATAGCATTTCAGAAGTGTTTTGACGACTGGAAAAAGCGTTGGCACAAGTGCATTATATCTGAGGGGGATTATTTTGAAGGGAATAACATAGTTTTAGATGAATAAATAAATATTTTTTTATAAAAATGAAAAGTCACCTTACTTTTTGATCACACCTCGTATACTACTGACAAAAACTTAACGTTGATCTACATGGATAACGATTAATGTGGTTCTCAGTATAAAGAGGGAATACATGATGTTTGTAAATTAATTATTCATCGCTTTTGTTATTCTTATTACTGAGGGAATTATTTAACAAGTAAGTTACTGATTAAATTTTTAATGATGAATGATTGGCTTAAAAGCCTCACATTTTGTATTACACTGTTTAAGATTTAGAACCATAAAAAACTACAGTTACAATATAAATAGAGAAAAAATAAAAATGTATTTTTGACGTGATGCTTATAGAGAAAATGAGGTTTAAATATGCAAAATCCCAAATTGTAATAAGAAATTTATGCTTGAGGCCTGTGATGACAAACTTATTTACACTTATAACTGTACAAAAAGTTACAACACGCTTTTTTAAAACAACATTAAGAATGTAATTATCTCAGTTACTTTCAAGAATATAATCTAGTTCAACTTTTGCTGACAATTTTAAATTTATTTACAAAAATTTTTTCTGCGTAACATGGAGATATTTATCTGGTTAATAAACACACCATGATAAGGAATCCAACATCAGAGCCTGTTTATTGGCTGCCAATGTAACTTACAATTGGTATCTTGTAGAAAAAAATTTTGAACTGATGTCATGACTGATTGTTAAAAAGTTATAACTATGAAGAAATGAACGTCACTGTAAAAAATATTTAGTCTTCTTCCGCATAACTTTGATTATATTCTGTCTCGTACAAAGGAAAAATCACTTCATCATACTCGTCTAAAGTAGCCTAAAATCAGAAATTTTAATTATTACTTTTAATAAATGTATCAACGGTTGCTTTGGAGTCAAATTTATGAAGAATTAATTTAGTAAACTACAGAACAACGTCATAAGTAGTATTACATGAGCCTCATTGTTTGTTATCATGTAAGACATGTTGTATGGACTCAAGCAGCATAAATAAACTAATGAAAAATGCTTAGTAGTTCTACTTTCTAGATGGTAGAAATATACGAATAAATGTTTTATTAATTTTTACAACTGATGTGCATTAAATGAAAAAAAAGTACGATGAGTAAATTAAAAACAATATTTGTCACCAAAAAATTTGTTATTATTTTTTTATAATAGTAATCTTATCCTGTACTATTAACTAAACTGTATTTTATTTAAAAATTAGTTGAATAAATATAATGAATATAATGAATAAATATAAGTAATATTGATTGGACTTCAAATTGAAATAATATCGTTTTCTGCTTATGAAAAAATAAATAAACAGACCTTACGTTATTTGTTTTACTTATTGAAAAAAAAATTTTCTGAAAACTCCACCATCTGCTGTACCATGCTCTCTCTCTACTTCACCTATCTATTCGCATAAGCTGCACCAAAAAAGTGGCATTTGGCATTTTCTTATCGCCTCTGAGAAGGAATGACTCTAAAGGAGTCTTACCAGCGTGCAATACACCCAATATATATATATATATATATATATATATATATATATATATATATATATATATATATATATATTAAATTGTTCTCGATAACTTTTTTCTATGAGAAACCTGGCACTGCAAACACTCTAGTTTGTAAACACATTCTAAAAGGATGACAAACTTTGGATGATATTTTAGGTCAAGTAAAAAGGAAATCTCGCATCCCACCAGGCTTTGGGAGCTTCTTGACTCCTGTACTTCAACAGGCAGACTCATGCCACTTCTGCCGTGTACAAACAACATCTACAAATGAGCCCTTCTTACTTCTTAATTTGCTTTCTTAATATTTATAGTAATAGTACAGTGAAGATATGAATATTTTAATTTTTATTGATAAGTTCGTCCATATTAATTACAAGATAAGCAATTATAATAGTTAGAACGAGGCAACATAATAGTCATAGAATTTTTATTTTGTTTAATTCAATACTGAATAACAGTTTTTGCATTGCCACCTCTTATATTATTCATGAATCTTGCCGTGACAAAATTTGTGTATAATGATGTACATGATATCCTAAAAGATATCCTTCATTAAATCTAATAGGATGTCATGTAAGATTTCTTGCACCATAGCCTACACGATATAAAGCAAAATTTTCTGCAATTAGAACATAAAGACATACAAGGTATAACCCATAAATAAAAAAATTTATTTAGTATGAAAGGAGTAGCAGCATTTAATATGAATGAAAATTTTAAAAATCATTCCATACCTTTATTGAGGGGATTGGGCCTTGGTCCAGGAGATCAATAGATAAGTGTATTACCCGCTTAGTCAGGGTGAATCAGACTTTCGAGAAATAAATCACATCCTTATGAGGTACATGCTTATTTTATTCAAATGCTTATTTTCCCATTTCGTGTATAGTATTAACCCCCTTCAACATAATTTCGATAAAAATTACTATTTTTTGAAAATAAAACTACTTTAAGCTTAGATTTAGAGCATGATTGTATTTTAATAAAAATCTAAAAATACCAATATTTCGACATCCTCCAAATGTTTTCTCTAACGCAGGAGCGTGTTATCATTCATTAACCATAATTAAATCTTGTATAATTTCTATTACAAAATTGTAGGTTAGTTTTTCAGTTCTAATACTTCAATATGGGTATCGAGGAGGTAATAAAAAATATTCAGATTTCATGTTTGTAACCTTTGGCTTCGCTTCGGGTAACAATAGACACAAAATATTGATAATTATTTACTTAAGTGCCCTAGATGTGTAATAAATAATTTTTACTAACTTTCAGAGTATTCGGATACATTAAATGAATTTTTAATGTATTAGTTCGCACATGGAATTAAATAAGAAATAGTGATAACACCTACAATGTATAGATTTTAAGTACGTCACACAGTATTTTTGCAGCAAGATAAAAATAAACATACTATGAAGCGAAAAAAAATTTAATGATCAAGTCGTCAATACTAATTGTAAATAAAAGAACTTCTTTATAAAATATGCATCATTAGAAAATATTGTTAATAAGTATGCTAAGGGCACTTGATCTGTCTAGTATTACAAATTGGTAAGATGTCTCGAGTAATACAGTCCTATGTGAATAACTAAGGACAACATTTGGCATGGATACGCACAACAAGCATTCAAAGCGTTTAAGTCCGGATACTGTATGATACGTCTTATTGATTTGTGATGCGGTGAACATAGACCCTTTCTGACTAATCAGAGAGCTTTATGAGCCCTATCAGTGTTTACACAGTATATTCGCACGTTCTTACGATATACTTAAATAATTAAGCCCCTGGCATGCTCTCAGGACAAAACATACTTTTCTTTCTATAGCATGGAAACACACCTCGCTATAATTAAGTACTAGAATACCAGCGTGAATTGAATTATATACGCAGATGTCTGGAGAGATACAAAAGAAATACAAGTTGTAGGTTAAGACACCATGTAGACGAAGCAGCAAAACAATAGATTAGCGTTAGTACAATAGTGCAGCAGAGCAGTATATATGTTAGTTAAAAGTAGGAAATAACGTCTCACTCTGTTACGTGAAACCATGGGGTATTTTCGAACTTTCTGTCAGGGTATGATGAAAAAAATTTTTGCTATAACAATCAATGGTGTCATCCAAGGAACTTATTCCGTTGTTAAATGAACAAAAAAGCATAGGTATGGACAGAGAGGCTGATGGCGTAAAATTTAAATCCAAAATCTATTTTTTTATTTTTTTTAAAACTTCACGTACCCATAACAGTTTTTATTGAAAAATATAAAATACTTTGAGGAAGATAAGGTTTTTCATAAGAACCAAGGGCACTGTCATTCTATCTTATGTGCTGACGAAGGTGAGTTAAAAATAGTCAATGATATATTCAAGAACCACAGTTTTAAGTAAGGTATGCAAATTTAAGAATGACTCTTTTAAAATATTTGTCATAAAAAATATGTTATACAATTGCGTATAGTGCGTCTTGCAAATCTATCGTATTAGATAAATAAAATTAACGATGCATTGATGGATGTAATTTAACTAATTTTAAAACATCAGTATCCTTTTTTTCTTTATTCGTATAGTTCTTTATACTCATAATTTTTATTTTTTGTATGATTCTTATGATGTCCCAGATAAAATAATAATGAGTTCCATGATCGTACTCTTGACATTGCTACACAAAGTTGCCCATGGTTAAATACGTCTTTCCGAAGATCAATGCCTTTTTTATGAAACATTGTTACTGAGATTTATTAACAGTTATTGCAAAATCTCATTTCCTGGAAAACTGTCTTCTTTTAAATGTACAAGGATAATCATTCTCACAATAGATATTAATATGAGTTAAAAACAATATTCTTATTCTCATCGCCTATAAGTATTTTTCATTTGAGTAAATGATGTACAAAATCAATTATATGCAGCCTTAGTCCATCACACAAACCCTTATT
This sequence comes from Copidosoma floridanum, assembly GCF_036245765.1. NCBI lineage: Eukaryota > Metazoa > Arthropoda > Insecta > Hymenoptera > Encyrtidae > Copidosoma > Copidosoma floridanum. The sequence continues at coordinate 15,035,397 of NW_028321881.1, forward strand.
ATAACTTATATTTCTTATAAGCATAACAATACAGTTAGTTCTAAAGCGCAACTTGTATGGAGGTAAGCATCCTCTATAAGTCCTAATGCTAAGCATCTTGCTGTATAGAAAAAATAAAGAACACTATCAACTGTTCTCAAATCATTGTAACTTTTTGCACCTTTGATATGGAATAATAGCAACCTCAAGTTATATAGATCGGTTTGTGCTGAGCTCATTGAATATATACGACCAATACAGTTAAAATTTTTTTCTAGGATTTCATAAAGATGTGCTTGCATTATTACGCTTTCTTTTTTAAGAAGTGAATTGGATTAGAATTGTAGCATACAACTATTGCTTTTGTAGAGTTACTACTCAATTAAAAATACTCTAGTAACATAGTATTTGAAATATTCAAGCTATCCTCATCTCTAACAGTGAGTTTTTGAGATTTTCCAAAATTAAAATACTTTGTTAATTTGGTTAGTGAATTGCTAATCTTGTGGTAACGTAACTTTTATCGTGTGATGGCTTATTCAATATATGATAGCAAACTTTTACGGGACCAACGTATGGAGTTTCTATAAAATTTAGAACTTCATGGTAATTAATCATTATGCCTTCTTATGATCCTCCTATCGTCACCTTGCATAATCATGTTCCTCATAGATATTTTTATATAAATATTAAATATAAGAAGTACTTGAAAGTGACTCAACATTTATATGACAATTAAATATTTCAATAAGCTTATGCTTATAGTGCAACCATTTCATTATCAACGGTATAATTATTAGGTTGCTTATAAGTCTTACCAGTATATCCTTTTTTACCTGTAGTCGTATTTTCATTAAATTGTTAAGAAACTCTTTCTAAAGATTTACCGTTTACTATACACCAATCAGCACATGGTCCATGTATAATGTGTTTCATTACAATTTTATGTAAACGACTATTTACAGTTTCATCAGGAGTCTCAGCTAACATATATTTATCAATGATTAGCCTAAGTGGCAGAGTAAGTGGGATGGTTGTGACGAGGGATAACCAAGATTTTTATTGAAAGTAGTTCAAAACAACGTACCTAACAATAATTAGGTGTTTCCTTGTGATTTTATGAAGAGCAATCTTAGTGAAAACCTGATAACTAAACAAATTAATGAAAAATCATTGCTTTAGGCATATTTTCATGTATAACTTAAAAAGAAGCTTTTAAGAAAAATATGCAACGTAGCTTTTTTTGTTTCTCTTTAAATTCCCAACGTGATAACATTTTTTTGATCCAACAAATTTTGATTATTCATTTAAGAATTAAAAAATACTGCATAAAAACATACTTTGACTTCAACGGACTAAAAAACAGAACGGAAATTATTTCTCATTGTTATAAATTTAAAATATTATAGTTTAAGTTAAACAGAATATACACAAAAAATTTTGATGCAATCAGTACCTACAGTAGATTCTAAACAATGTAATTTGCAAGTAAGGATTATTTAAAAAAAAAACTTAATGTCAGTGCTACAAATTTGACCTGACATCGGCTCTAATTTTTTAGATATAGTCTGAGACCCTAATACCATACTGTTAGAACCCATACTGTTTAAATAAAATTGTCAATCATGAACTTGTCATTTTTTTATACAGTTGCAATGACTAGTGCCAGCCTGAGAGCCCGTGCAAAAAATTGTGTCGTTGCTTTAAATCTGACGTTATGGAATAAAATATATTTTCTCAGTTTTTACTGTATGGATTTACATGTTTTTGTTTTTAAATTCAAGGTACCACAATGAAAGGTGACCAACAACGATAATGAAAATATATTAAAAATTTTTTTAACAATAGTTGTTTAAAAAAATTTAGACAAGTTTTATAAATTACTGCAATAAATTTTTTTCTTGTCATTTAGTATATAATTAAAAAAAAAAAATTAACAACGTTCCTATGATTTTTTCTTGGTACACAAAAAATCATATTTTAAGTTACACTAAAATGATACTAAACTATTCACTCTGCTTGTATTCTTTTTATTTGAAGATCGTCATCTTCGTCTTTTTTGTTCTTCTTCAACATCCATCTCTACCTCATCCAAATCTTTAGTTCATTCCTCATAAATCACACTCATTTCTGGAAATGTATTTACAAATTTTTTTTTAACGACCATGTTATGCATATGTTAAGTGAAAGATGTTATTAAATAATACGCATTAATTATAATAAAAACCGATCCACCCAATTCTAGAACCAAAGCATACATTGACGTCGGTATACACTTGCACATATATATATACATAAGTATATGCACACACACACATACACACACACGCACACACACACATAAATATATATATATATATATATATATATATATATATATATATATATATATATATGTGTGTGTGTGTGTGTGTGTGTGTGTGTGTGTGTGTGTGTGTGTGTGTGTGTGTGTGTGTATGCATAGTGACTTATGCGGACAATTACGTATATGTAAGGGTTATTATGAGGACAAAAATGGAATTATGTGGACGTCTGCATAATTCCACCATGTTATTAATATACATGTTAAAAACACGTAAAGTCCGCATAAGTCACTTTTTATAAACACACACACACACACACACACACACACACACACACACACACACACACACACACACACACACATATATATATATATATATATATATATATATATATATATTCTATTGTACTGCAGTTTTTCAGTACAAGACGTAGGGGTAATTGTTTTTCCAGTGACTAATATTGTGATAAGAAAAACACTGAGAATTGGTGCATTGGCGTTATGTGAGGTCTGATGCTGGTGTATCAAAGCGGGTGTTCCAGCATAAATGGTGATCATACTCATTTACGTAGCTGAGCTTATGCTATGAAAGCTTAGTTGTTTGGTAGACTATGAGGCTTGCAAAGTAGCTTAGACTGAGCAGACTAATAAAGTAGCGTTATTCTTGGTGCCAGATTCAACGGGTCGAGATCTCTGCATGTTTCTTGAAGTACGCTAAAACCATATGTTGACTTTCTATTTTCTTGAATGAAAAATATTGTGTTTCTGCTGCAGTTGAGCCTGAGACTATAGTGGCATTTTTTTATAGTTACTACAAAGGCTCATACCTGTTTGCGTCTTCTTCGAAGGCTTGTTGGAAGATGCAAGAGCCTGCTACGTGACCAATACTAACGAGTTTTGGAGTTAGCTTATCCCTTAGGTATTGGTAACTATAGGCCTCACAGATAAGTAGTTTGGACAGCTGTGCCCCAGTTACCTGCATCAGACTCATCAGCATTTCCTTAAGTCTAGCAGATTGTGTGCCTAACATCTTTATTTCTTATATTTTCTTCTGTGCTTTTTCTGAAGTTCTGTAGTTTGAGTGTGTCAAAAGCCACTATGTGTTTCTCCCCATCTAGAAGAAGTTTTCTTGGTTATGGGTGAGGCATCTGTCAGTCAGTGATAGTGACGGACTCAGTAGCTCGTGAGTATCTACCTACATTGACAGTAATTTTTTTACAGAAGGTTCCACGTCAATCCCTAAATTGCTAATTGGTGCCTCTTAAGGTGGGTGACTTTAAATGTTGTGGAAGAGTTGGGGTGTAGCTAAAGTCGTCAAAGTCGTCTCCAGGGGATATAGGATTGACTATTGAAGTCAAACAGCAACAAGAGTATTGTGCCAAAGGCTTTGAGGCCTAGTTAGATAGCTACTCTCTGGTAGCATGTAAGCTGTTAGTAGAACTGCTAAGTGACTAAGCAGTAATATGCAGCAAGTAATTTTGATTTAATAAGCGTTTATTAATGCCTAGGCCAAAGAAAATAGGAAAATTATAATATAATCAATTAATTAAATTGTGTTTAATAATAATATAGATTAATAATGAAGAAATAATACAAAAAAGAATAATTCTTAGCAGATTTACATGAAACAGTAAAACAAATTAGAAAAATATTTATCGTATAGCAGTAATATTGATAATAAAATAACGTAAGGTACAAATGATAACTAAAAAAATGTAGGTGGAAATAAAAATACAAATATTAACGCAATGGACTATTAAAGTAATAAATGTCGTAGAGCTAATGAAGTGTGTAAGTCTGTAGAGTATCCATAAGGTGTTTATAAAAGGTTGATTTAACAGCATTAAGTGTTTGTAGGAAACAAAAGGCTGGGGAAACGCTTAACAGTTGCCCAAAACCTAGATGCAGAAGAAATTGACACAAGTGGACGTTAAAGCAAATGGTATGAGAACCTTGCTGTAGTTATAACGTTAAGAGCGACGTACTCCGTTGTCAGTGTGAGGTAAAGAGTTATAGAAATACTTAGGTCTTTGTAAAAGGAGTAATTTGTCAGTCAGATTTCCCAGAAAGTAGTCCCTTCGACTATCTAATGTAAGCCAAGACAGACGTTCATAGTAAGGACGTAGGGACATATCATGGCTGAGCTAGAAGATAAATCAAATGAGCAGATCAAATAAACGTTGTTGCACGATTTTAGAATACTAAAAGAGATTCCAAAAGACCAAATAGAAATAGTTAAAGTGAAGCGAGGCCAGAGTGCTAACAAGTTTAACTTTTATACGGGAATGTAACGTATTGATGGAATACGGATGGTAGATGCGAGCAACAGAAGAACAGAAATCAATAAGCACAGAAAGGTCGAAGTTATGTCAAAATTAAAGAGATTTACATTTTACAAGGCCGTAATACTAGAGAGTGTGCCAACAACCGTTTTTTTCTTAGGATGTTGAGAGTCAATTAAATTTTCTTTCCTTTAGATTTTACAGACCGTCAGAGCAGGTGATACTCGATAAGAGTTGGAGGGTTACCTGACCATACCACATGCTTGTACGTTAAATTATTGTACCTCATTTTAGTTTCAAGTTCTGCAGTTAAGCATGAAGCAGGATGAAAATGGATCGAGTAGAAACATAATGGTGTGAAACGATTGAGCGTATCTATTGCGATACTTCGATAGGCTAACACAGCTTGGTTGACATTATAGTCAGTGTATAAGGTTTTCAAAGCAGAACTTATAAGTTTAGGAAGATTGTAATGTGCAAGTATAACTGGAAAACTTTCTACAACTATGACAAGTGACAGTCAGTGTACGAAAGATGTGCCCTGGGAGAAATCTGCGATGAGGTGGTTGTGGACATTTGTAAAGGGGCTAAGTTATGTTGTGAATGATTTAATAAGTTCACATAAGTCAGTCAGAATAAGATCAATTCAAGTGTGAGAAGTAGCTGAGTGGTAAGTAGCTTCAGAGAGAGCTATGTGTAAAGAGTAATCGGACTTAAGGAGAAGTAGATGGGTGCCATAAAAATCAATGCCTAGTTTTTTACTGTTCAAGTCACATAGGATGACAAGATGTTTAAGTTAATGTAGATATTTTTGTATGGATAGTAAGATCTCATTAGGAACATATGAATCAAATAAATTTATTAAAAAGGAAAGGCACGTTTTTGCATGATTATATATCTTTGTTTAAAAGACTAAAAGAAAAAAGTCACCAACAAAACAAGATTTTTATAGTAGCTTATACGAAGCTCATATTACTGATGAAGAGTATGAGCATCTAAAAGTATCTGGAATACTTTTAACATTCCAACACTTGGGCAGCAACAAAAGTTTTCGAAAATTTTCAAAACAATCGTCTCGAAGCGTATGACTTAGACCCGACTCATGATTATACAACACCTGGTTTAACTTGGGATGCTAAGTTAAAGTATTAAAAGATTTGGAAATAGTTTTTAAATTATATTTCATTATGAAGTAATAATAATAATAACAATATTAATAATTGAAATAATAATAACACAATGATAATAATTCATTTAAGGTTAAACTTGATTTTTTAACTAATGTTGACCTGCTTATTGGGAGCAGTGTATGAGGTGGTATCAGTCAAAGTTGTAATCGCTATGTTAAAGCAAACAACGCATACTTGGAAGAAGGAAAATGCTACAAAATGGATAAAAAATATCTCATGTATTATGATGTCAATAATTTGTATGATTGGGCCATGACTCAACCATTGCCTTACGCTGGTTTTAAGTGGATTAAAAATATTAACACAACAGGTATTTTAAATGTAGAAGATGATTCTGAGATCGAATATATACTCGAAGTAGATTGCTTACCCCGAAGCTCTCCATAACGCACTCAAGGTTTGTCATTTTGTGCTGAGCACATGACACCTTCAGGATTCAAACAAAAAAAAATATTGAACAATCTGTACAAAAAAAACGATGTGCAATAATATAATACATTATTGAGCACTTACGCAAGCTGTGAGTCATGGTCTCCGTATAACAAAAATCTATAGAGCCATACAGTTTAATCAAAGTTCCTGGTTAAAAACGTACATAGACCTAAGCAGTCAAAAACGTCAAAATGCAAAAAATAACTGTGAGAAAATGTTGAATTACTGAATAATGTGGCGTATGGAAAAACAATGAAAAATGAGTGCAAGTGAATTGACGTTAAGCTTATCAACAAGTTGGCAGGAAGATTTGGGGCAGAATCATATATTGCACGTCCTAATTTTCATAGTTGTGATACATTTTATGAGCAGCTTGTTGCTATACAAATAATGCGCACTGATATTTTTATTAAAAAACCTATATGTATATATAGGATTAAGCGTCTTGAACTAGTCCAAAACACTTGTGTATCAATTTCATTATGATTTTATGAGAAATTAAATTTGGGATCAGTGCAAACTCTTGTATACTGACACTTTTAGTCTTGCATATGAAATAACAAATCAAAATATTTATAATATCATACGTGAGAATATCAGAGAATTTGACACATGGGACCATCTTATCAACAACGACTTTAATATACCTCGTGAAAACAGAAAAATTGTTGGTCTTATGAAAGATAAGTGCAATAGTAATGTTATTTTGGAATTTAAAGGATTGCAAAGTAAAATGTATAGCATAAATATATACGGAATTGTCTTGATCAGGTAAGCTCAATCTACACTCCAGCATAGGTCCAAGTAAAGTTGAAATTAATCAACAGACGCTAACATCACCTTTAAGTGAACCACTGAGTATAAAATCTAAATACAGTCACGGTAACATATTTTTCTAGAAAATATTTGTGCATATTTACACATCATACGTAATGTATGAATGCTTCATGCTAACTTTCATGTTTTTTTGTTTTGTTAAGGATAAATCTAGCAACACTCAACAAAATCGCTGACAGTAATTTTCTGCCAACAAAAAAACTTTTTGAACTGATGCCCGATCAAAACTACATGGTGTCAAAACTAAGAGAAGCTTATACTAAATTCGGACCTAAGATGATTGCAGAACTTGACGATGACTTTAAAATTTTTCTGCAGGCTAGAATGAGTTCAGCTCTGTTTAAAAATGAAAAATTCTATAATGAATTATTGGATGATGTAAATAAATTTTAATTGTTTATAGTATACAATGGAAAACACATCATATTTTCTTATGTATAATGTAAAAAAAGGAAAAAAATAAATGACAATTTTCTCTAAAGTTAGAGTATTTATTTAAAACATTATTTCTATGTAACATTTTCATTCTGACTTAATACATATTACAATCTTATAATTTTTTAACTTAAAGAAATTCAAAACATCTTAGTTATTTATTAGTCCAACTTGTAACTTCTGTCGAAAACCATTCATTTCACAAAAACTTGATTGCCACGTCTTTGAAGGACCTTTTTTATGAGGTACACATCAGGATGTTTTGTTTTCTGCAGTTCTTGCTCGTAGAAACCTACAGAAATAGGCTGATCTTCATATTCCTTAAGATGATACGTTGTTGGATTTATTGCTGTTACACACGTGATTGTAAATATTTTTGTCGATCAATTCAGTGTATAACCTTTCTAAAATGCTTGTTTTGTCTTGCTGACGAGTACTTTATCACCAATTTTAAAATTTGGCTTACTGCTATTTTTACATTTAAAAAAAACTTTTTTGAGACTTGAACTTCATTTTCATCAGTAACGTTTTTCGGTTTTATACCAGTTGTTCGATGTTTCCCAATGTTATACAATATAATAAACGTTTGTAACAAATTCAATCACTTATAATTGTCTTGCAAACTGAATTTTGTCCACATCAACTCTTTTAAAGTACGAAAGTAAGTAAGTTATACGTAAGTTTCATGATACAGCTTGAATAGATGGAAATTTTCTTTGTAAGCTGAATACAAAAATTTGAAAGCTATCTATTTCTTCTTCAAGCTTTTTAATTATTTCAATCAAGTAATCATAATTTACTGCATCTTGAGGCTGTTTTGGTATTCCACAGTATTTTGTTATTTAAGTCATAATGCCCATCTGTTGTAAGTTTATATCCAATACCAGGAGGACCTCGGATACCACCTTCGGTTTTACCTAGTTTTCGACCGAATACATCGACACTCATTTTGATACTAAAGCAAAAATTGTGCGCATCAATATGTATATATATATATATATATATATCCTCCTTCACGAAGCTCTTCAATGATAGATAAAATTTTATTGTCAAGACTTGTATTCCCTGCTGACTTTTCAGCTGTTAATAAGCGAAAACGATCTACTAACTCATTAGGATCATCCAAAGGTATATAATCTACTTGTTGCGTTATTTGAGCAGTTTTATAACAAGGTAGCAACGAGCTGTCTTTTTTGCCAACCATGATATCGAACATTGGAGCGATAATTTTATTGAACTTATTACTATTATGGGTCCGTATGGTTCCGTTTTTCTTAAACCTTTTCGTATGAACATTTAAAGTTTGTAATATGGTGTAGTATTCCAAATCATCATGTACTACTAGAGATTCATTGGAATACTTTTTGATGAGTAGCTTCATTAATCCAGCTGTTATTGGATAATTTATATGGCTTATTTTGATGCGACTGTTTTTAAAGTCTATCCACAAATCACCAAGCTTGTATACCTCATTTTCTTTTCGTACTCCATACTTCAAATCTTATTAATCTTTCTGATTCTGATCAAGTATTTAAAAATAAAAATTATTCGATAGATTCATATTGATTTGCACTAAATAAACAGATTGATTTTGAATAGTATCATTTAAATCTATATCATTATCACTTTCACTAATGGCAGTCTTGAATGTTATATCACTTTCACTGATATTTTCTCTATTTTTTTGATGCTTTTTTTTTATCAACTTTATAATTTTCTTCACCGTTTCTACTATAAGAATAATGATGAGCAACATAATTATTACTATTGTTTTTTTGTTTCTTTGTTTTGCCAACAATTTCCATTAGAGGATAAATCTGGTCTGAAAAACTCTGTCGATACATATTTAACCAACAAAAAATCTTTTCCTAAAAATGAGGTTATAAAAGGATGAAAAAACAAAAAAATTAAATATCATTACTGAGAAAGATGGAGTATTTTGTGGATATGCAAGGTTTCAAGAAACTGGGTAGTAATTATGTGTTAAAAAAATTGACTATGTTTCCGCTCAATACTAACGATGCAGAAGCACAAGTATTTTTTTTAAAGCACCCTTCACCTGGCGAAAATAACCACAAAAGTATAAACATGAAAATTTACACCTTGAACTTTGCTATCACGGACTTACCTGGGACTCAGGAAAAATTGGATGTACGGAGATAGGAAATTTTTTTACGGGAGAATCTTGAAAATGCTATAAAGATACATGTTATAAGAGATTTTATAAAAAGTGGGTTAAAAAACTTGGCTTTACGGTCACTGATATGACAGACTATCCACCGCTCGAACTCCTAATATTGATTACTACTTGCACACATCACAACGGAGCCTACAAATCAATGTGTGCTCCTCATAGTGTGAAGCAAATAAACTTCAATATGGAATGGGTTAATGTTAATGATGATGACGATAATAATATCGAGCTGTAAGAATGCATTGTATTATATTGTATTTTAAGAACAAGATGTTTAACAAAATCGTTTTGTAAATCATCTACATTTTTTATTTAATATAAACTGCTTTTAAAAATCATACAAAAATGTTTAACAATTATTTCCCTACCACTGCACATTTTACATTACCATGCAACCCACTCGTTAACACAAATGAATTTTTGTATGCATATAACTACCACGTGCACAAGCTGCACACGATTTCGCACATTCAAACAACGCGTGTAAGCTAGCGCTGCAGATGACTTGTGCACATTGCATCGCGCACAAACCTAGGCTGGAATTGCCATAGGTTATCTATTTTCTTCACTGTTGTAAGTGATATTGTAAGCATATCAATTGTTGCATAAAGCAGCATAAGAATGTCATGCTTAGTATCATCTATATTCCACCAAAAAGTTAAAGGGGAATAACTTTATTTGTCAGACGTAAGGCGAAACCTTCGGCCAGACTTTGAGCCAGACCTTCAGCCAGACGGGTGATCTCTGGCTTTTATCATTTAGGAAGAAAAAGAGTTATTTTTTACTTAACAAGGTACTTAAAGTTATGTATTTTAAAAATAAAACGAACTGATGTTATGTGATTAGAGGTACGCGAATAATTACAGTTAGTAAATTGAGCATAGATATATGCGTATGGATGATTCCAACGTATTTAATTTAGATTTATGTAAATAATGACGCTGTTTCTCCTGCAATGATAAAAGCCAGAGTTAAAAGTATTTTTTATCTAGTGCCACCTTTTAATTTTATCACCGTTTCTCCCTTGATCTGCAAACTCTGAGCTTAACTATCCTAACTGCGAGTACACCTTAAAAAGTTAGAGATACTATCAATCTTTGATCACTTATATTAAAACGAAATTTCTGCATTCAAATTTTCAATGTGTGTAAACATTTTGGGTCCAAAAACTAGCCAAAAAGTAGTGTCTTGCTCATTATATTTTGAAAAAAAGACTAAGTGGGTTGATGGCACTATACAACGTTGGTTTGTTAAAGTATAATATATAAGGGATGAATTGGTACTCGTATGGCTAAAGATCTGACACAAAGTCTTTTTCTTTTTGACTCTTTAAATAAATATATTTAAATGATTCTTTAAAAGCAAAATTGTAAGGACAAAAGTATTGTGTGTCGTAAAAGTAGGTTATTTGTCTTAGCAAAACTTAATTTCATATCTGGGAATCAGCAATCATTGACACAACAAAAGGTTCAGAGTAACGCAGGATTTACAAATAGTAGATTTTGGAAACTGGACGAGGAAGTGGTGGTGGAGTTGAGATCTAAGCTGACTGTACCCGTAAGCACTAGAGCAAGTAAAAATAGAGAGAGAGAGAGAGAGAGAGAGATATGGAGATACAGACAGACGCACCCGAGCCTCACTCCTGCCAGACTGTTAGCGCAGCACTAGTACTGCTATCACAGGCCGCATAACAGCAATTGTACTGGTACTAGCAAAAATATATAAGTACACAGAAGCATACCTACAAATACCAAAATAATATACATATAGCTATGGCGTGACAAGACCTAACGCTTTGATGGGATGAAGTCATGATTTGACCCTTTATCGGAAAAATTCAATAAGACTAAAACAGTTTCTTCTTTAAAAAATATTTGGGATGACACCAGTAAAAACTCCCTAATTATTTTTATATTTAATTTAATTTCTAGCCAGAAAATGAATAATTTATCGTTATATCGTTGAAAATAACGTGATACGCTATGAACAGCTAGTTTACGAAGGAGAAACGTTGATCTTCTAATAAAAAGTACAGAAACTAAGCACAAATTATAAATTGAAAACATTTGTATAAAAAAACTTTGAGTTTTCTTATGCAAAACATCATAAATTTCTCTAAAATTTTACTTTTAAACCTAGTTTTTAGGTCAAAATCAAGGACTTCCAAACATAATCTCAAACAAAACAATGCTATTGAAATGTAGAATCTATATTTCGAAATAAGGTGTAACGGTGAAAAATGGCCTCTACGTCCCAAAATTCTTCTACTGATGCAACGTACATCCAACGTATATACAAAGTCTTAGCTTCTTCGAATTTTTTTGTTTTTGGAGAGCTGTATATACACTGAGAGGAGGAAAAGAAAATGCCAGCAAACAACCAGTTGATCTGTGAAGATACAGCAGCGCCAGCAGAAAAGGACTCGAAGTGTGTACGTGATTACCATGACACACAGTAGCTATGTCCAAAGTGACTGTGAGGGGAGATACGTGGAAGCAGCAGTAGTAGTGGCCACTGCTCAACGGAAGGATCGCGAGTTAGTCTCGAGGAGTGTCTTGAGCTGAGCACCTGAGTGCGAGCAGTGAGAGTTCCAATGATTTTAATGATGCTTAGCTATGCTATAGAAATGCTTAGTTAATGTAGTTAACAATATCACTAAAATGATGTATGAATTTTAAAAAATTTTAAAAATAAAAATAACCCACTAACAATGTTAAAAAATTTTGAACATCTTAATTTGAAATCGGGCTCCAAGCAAGTCCTCTTAAGATAAGGAAAAAAAAATTGGTAATAGGTGAGTAATTTATTGCTGTAATAAGTTTTGGATATTTTTTTTGGTTTGACTGAGTGTACAACGTCACACTGTGCACTCCCTCACTTGGAACAGACCAGTCAAGCGCCATGTAAGGTTTCATCTGCTGCCCATGCTTTGATCACGCATGCCAGAATTTGTTACAAGAGGGAACCACCAGAATTACAGAGTCATTATCCGTGTGTGAAAACTTTCAGTCTAATTAGCAATAACAATGAGAAAACCAAATATGCATAACAAACTGTCACTACTTTTCAAACAGCTTCATGGTAGACATTATGGTATTATGGAATATAATTGTGTGGGTACGAGCAGTCCACTCAGCGCAACGTCACCTTAATACTTTCTATACTTTAAGCCAAGCCCTTAAGAATCAATTAATGCGTCATAAAAGAAAAGTCACATTTTTTACTAGTAACTACAGCAAATTTCTCTATCGGACACAGGAAGGTGCTCGTAGTCTTGAAGTCAGTGGTTTCTTTCATCTTGAAGATTGGTGTAGCAACTCAGCTTGATGTTTGTATGTGGATATATAAGTGATAGCGTAGCCATCTAGTGCGCAGTGGATCGTGCCTTTTGTCTCTTTTTTTTTTTGTATACTCCGCAGTGTATACGACCTGGCATTCCTGTACGTTGCAAAGGTGTGGACAGCTTGAGCAGAGGGGATCTGGGGTAGCTGTTCATATGGAAAGACTAGTGGTCACGCAATCTACGATAATACGCCTGCTGTTCTTTGTTCAATTGATGGGTCTCGCTTATAAAACATTGTTTAAGATCTATAGAATTTTGGACAGATCCTTCGTTTGACAAAGAACGTCTCATATATAAATTTATATATAGACACATGTAGGTGTGTGAGTATTTGTATCTGATATTTTAAGTTCTGAAATACAAAACATACCTTTGTAATTTAAACTGAAGGAAATCCGCGTGTGTATCACGTTGCATTGCATCTGACATTTTAATTTTTAGGGAACTACATAAAACTTGTATTACAAAACTGAAGGTAAAAATTATCCATACAGTCATTATTAAATAGAAAATTCAGATTTCAATCGCCATTTTGTATCGATCATTTTTCAATTTAATAATAAAAGTAATAAGTTCGTAATCAGAGACGAAAAAAATTGTTTGTAGTAATTTAAACGAAAAAACACACAATAAATCAGAATTTTTAGTTTTTGGCCCCCATTTTGTATCCACCATTTTTAAATTGTATAAAAAACAAAAAATTCATGATCAGAGACCTTCAAAACTCCTGAAAACTCATGTTTACAGAAATTTTTTTTTTTAATCTGTTTTTTCTGTATTTCCCGATTTTTTGAGGTTAGGGTTTGGACTCTTGAGAAAAAGTAGCAGTGACACACTAGCTCTTGATATCTAAGGAGTTTTTTAAATCAAATGAGAGAATTGTGGTGTTGGCAGATTTTTGAGCAAAAAAAGTGCTTCTTTTCCCACTGTGCGTCGTGTCGTCACATCACACTACATCATGGTATACAAACCATCTTATTATTTAAGTCTATTAAGTTCCACTGAGACCGTTAATTTTTTAAATAATTTAAGTAAGAAATGTTCCCTGTAAAAATACATTTACTCTAAAATACTTCAGCTAACTTTAGAGTTTAAGGTCTTCGTTTGCTAAAAGTGTTAACCACGTTTGCTGAAGTAGATAATATATGGTTCTTTCTTAACATTCAGTGGCGCTGCCACTCGTATGTTCATTCTATGTTTATCATCATATTGTTTTTTTTTCTTAAAACATGTAGCGTACACATCTATGTATTTAAATATTGATAGTGCTACATGCGCTTTCCATTTACTATGTTTCATTATTTTCACAGTTCCCCATAGCATTCTACGTTTATGTATAATTTTATCACCTAAATACGTAGAAATTTGTTCACATCTATACATCTATCAATTAAGTATATGCTATCTTCAATTCGAGCAACATTACGAGCTCAAATTACCTATCTTAAGATAATATTCTCTCTACTGTCAGTAGTCCAGAGGCTATAGAAAACAATATAAATAAATTCGTACAGCCAACTTTTTTTCAGTCATCATAATGTCTCTTTTACTTTTACGATGTACATACAGGCTACGAAACTTTGGGCAACCAATAAATTACTGTTATTGTTATTACCGCTATTATCATATTTTTTATTGAAATACTGTTATATGCAAAATTTTGTTTACAACATCATTATTTTAGTTTTTTCTGTTGACTACTAAGAACATTTTTGATGTACTTTACTAGATGCTCGAACTATTTCTAAAAAATATCTGATAAACTGCTGAATCATGCCCTTCTTTTTTCCCTTTTCCTTGTAAAATAGTTTATCGTTGCTCTTGTACAAGTACTCTCGTTTTTGTACTAGTAATACAGGGTCTCTCAATTTTTTGTGATTAAACATCTCTTATGTTTTTTGAAATTTATTTATTCATAACATCCACCCAAAAATTGCGCTTCAGAACCCAAAATATTGTACATTTATCTTGGCTGTATAAGAGGGCTTGCCTCTACTACCTTTTCGTCTTGTTTTCACTTAAGAACTGTTAAAAAAAAAAACTAGCCATTGTACCAACGCACTGACTCATTGTTACTGGCTCTTGTACCTGAATACTTGTTCAACATGATTTCTTAACCAGTTACCTTACGGTAAGTGATAAGCTCAAAGTATGTGTGTATTTCACATTACCACAATACACTGAACTCTATAAAGAGAACAATTAATTACCAGTGTATCAACCATCATTGAACGCACTCATTTAAGGTGAACACATACGATGCATGAAAGAGCATGGCTGAAGGCGTAAGACATTTTCTTAATCATTATCGTCGCTGCCCTGATTTTAGTGAGCTGTCATTAGTGCTTTTTCAATTTCATTAACTGTAGCTCCAATCTATCTTATTCTCTTCGGTCGTGGGAAACATGTCCATACCTTTGGTATCGGAAGCACTTTGTAATGATGAGCCTCCTTTTGACACTGCAAAAAACGAACTTAACTTCGACCCTGCCGGCGAGTTCTACTTGCTTGGTAGCCGTTTCATCAATAGTTACTACCGTCATTGTCTGGCCTTCACCGTTGGCTTCACGAAGTTAAAGCTTCAAATCATGATTTTGGTTTTCAATGAGTTTCTCATCGGATTTCTTAGTTTCTTTTTCTTTGACAGAACCATCCAGATCGAGGATCTCCAGCATTACTTTTCATGCAGTAGTTACCACTATTTTTTGATCAGCTACTGAATTTTTCACGTATTAACTAAATCTTGTGACATCCTTAATTCCCATGGCTCGTAAGAGTAAATCTTGTTCTTTGGTGGTGACAACTCTTTGCCCAACAGCTTTTGTTTCATCAGGGTTGAAACTAGTTTTCATAGACCTTACTACTCCAAAAAAAATTTTTTTCTTCAACTACCTTTACCAAAACTTTTGTCATCGTGTTTGAATTTTTTTGGTCTTTTCTATAACTGGAAGAATACCTCTTTCTGCTTGTTATCACCTTTTCTCTGTTTTTTGAAGATCCCTGTATTAATTTTTTATAGAATGTAACGTTTTTCTTTTTTTTGGCATCATTTATAACATCGATTTTGAGTTTTCGTTTACTTAGAGGCTGTTTCTTAAACTTGACAAAATAGGTCTCATTTCCGACGGTTTGATTACTAAACAAAGTTACGTTACTACATCCACTGACATGGCTGTATACACTTGTACAATTCAATTTTCTGTCATTATTGTGTAATTAGTTGAGAGATTAGGAAATTACCATCGTCCATCAAAAGCGTCTTTGTGGCCTATCCCAGAGTTTGTGGGGCCAGAGACAGTCAAGCGGGCTTGCACTAGATCGAAACTGCTGGTGGATTTCTTTTAAGAGATAACCACGAAAGATACTTCTTCTCCCTCGACGTTTCTTATTGTGAAGTTTTTTTTGTGACGAACTGATTGCTGAGGGTCAAAAAATCTTCAACGGAAGATTTAAGTCGATAAAGGCTACTTTTAACCTGGATAAGATAGGAGCTATCGTAAAAAGTGTTGTTGCCACCAAAAAAAAATTTGCTTCTAAAAGCAAGAGGGGTTCGAAATGCCACAGAATTTTTCCAAAGTGGTGAAAGATAGTAGATAGCCAAGGAAAAGTAGTCACTACAGCACAACGACCGATTATTAAGGTTTGTGACCTAGACAGTATTGCTTAAGAAGGAGAAATCAAGGAATTCTTTGAGAAAGTCATCAAAACCATAATCAAGATTTAAAGGTTCAACTCCTGAAAGCAAAGCTCTTGGAACAAAAAATAGTTTTAGTCACGCTCGATGAAACATCTATAAAGTAGGTAGAGTATGTAAGTAGGATTATTGTCAGATTTATTTTCTGTCGCATAAAATAGAGGCTGACCGTGACAACATGCTTCCGATGCCCAGGGTATGGTCATGTATCACTATCATGACGCTGGCAGTGGGAAATGCCCAACATTTAGGAACAGGCCAGAAAAAGGCCCAGTCGGGTGTAAGTAAAGAGTCAAGGTTTTGTAAAAAGGTAAAGGCTCATGTTAACCCACGTTGCACTGAGTTCGTTTATTTATTGGCAAGAGAAAGTATCAAGCACAAAATGGTGCTGGCAAAAATGTAGCCGAGGTAGACTAGATCTAGGTGCTGATTCTCAGAAACTCTAAGTCCAAGGCACCTCTAACAATTGATGACTAGCTTGCTCTCGAGTGCTTTGAGATTTGATGATATTTCTGGTGTCTCCACCCTAAAGTTATGCTAACGCGTTTCTGGAGTGAATCTAGAACCACTCACGAAAAATAGAATTTTCGTGGGTATTGGTAGTCTAATAAAAGAAATCTATGGTATCTCAGTTCTGTTGTCTTTACCGTGTGTATTAACGTATTTTCTCCTTCATCAAAAAATAAACTACTACCTCGACTATCCACGATAAGGCTTTGTTTACGTCAGCTTGTTTCATGGGGCTCTTTGCCTCAGTCATGAGTTGGTAATCATTTTGCTTGTCTCTTACGTAGGTAATCAGCAGAAATTATAAAAAAAAACGTTTCAGTAATGGAAAGTAAATGACTGAAGTAAGAATGTACTGTAAAAGAATGTGTTAGCCCAAAAATAATTGTAATTCAATGGATTTAGTTAAAAGATCAAACTGCAAACATATTTAGAAAATCCTTTCTAGTTTTCTTGTAAATAGAAAAAAAATACATTTATTACGAAAAACACCTCTTTGGCTCTTGGCATTTATTTCACTCTGGAACCACGTTACCGTTGCGTAAAGGTGAACCCACTGGGGAGATTATCATCTCACTTAGCATTAGCCTACACTCCTCTTCAAAGTCTTGCTTCTTCACTTTTATCTTACTTGAACCTTTTCCTGGCCTCTTCTATTGCTTGTTTAAATATGGGGCGATTCCCACTTCCTTTCACTACTTCTACCACAACTGCTATCACTATTTCAATTACTACCACTATTACTACAACACCGATTATTATGCTAGTTTCCTGATACTATGCACGTGTGTATCCAGGTGATAGAAAGAGAAAGGGCTCTTACATTTAAAAAACACTGAGTAATTGTTTTGTTCTGCTAGACCAACAAATACTAGCTACGAATATAATTTTTAAAAACAATGCAAGAAAGGAGAGCAACGTAAGCGTTTTTAGCAATCAGAGGCAAGGTTAAATTGACTCTATCATCCAAAGTGAAATGGAGATGAAGGTAAAGCAAACTTAAGAAGTTAAACAAGCTTAATTATAACAAAAGAGTTAGAAAAGACGCTGAAGCCATTTCACCAAAAGTAATGAAACATGGCTACGGTTATTTAAGATAACCTTGATGCTACTCTTAAATACTTAATAGCAGTAGAACTATTGGAGATTAAGAAAGGCACAATGAATTCTGGAATAAAGCATTCAATATTCTAAAGCACAAAGAGCGTACGAGAGGTAATTTTTGACAACATGGCCAAAGAAAAACTCTGAACGGTTCTTTCAAAGAAATGAAAGAAGTCAAGTGGAACAGGAGTACTTGAACTAGCACTAAGAAAAGCAAAAAATTGTGATCAAGTATTCAAATGACAAGGAAGGTCTTGAGAAAGATAGCTCTTACTAGCTTAAAAAGGACATCAGATCACTGAGATTCAGCATTTATGCTTAGCTTGAATTCGTACGCTGTATTTAAATAAACACCACTATGCGCTTGATACTTTTCCTTCCTAATTAGTTATAGTACTCACCGCTACTCAGGATCACATCACTTCTCTAGCTTATGTCTTTTTTATACGCCACTTTTAACACTCACCTAAATACTAGGCAACAGTCATTTCCCAGCTCATGTAAAGTGTCATCTGCTATGCACAGGAAAACTTGGTCTCGCTGTAACAGCCATTTCCCTATGATTTTAACTACCAGATATAGAGCACAGCTTCATTCTGTCTACTTCTTTATAGACAAAGACTAGAAATTATGCATATTCATTAGGGTGTCCCTTATTTACTAATATCTTTTTTTTGCCATGCCGCTCCCTAAAAATCTTCTATTTGGTAAAAAAATGACCCCTGAATTTTTTCAGATTTTAAAAAAAATATTTGTCCATGCCTAGTTTGAAATAACGGTTTTTAGTTCACGTATGCTTATTATGCTTGATATAATATACTTTCTTAAATGAGTTTGCTTAAAATTGACCTTTAACAATTCGGAAAGCAAACATTATGTATTCAAAATTTGTCGTAGAATCCGAATTTTCACTGATTTTCAACCTTAGAGTGCACCAGATAGCATAAAAAGGTCTTTTACGTCGTTAAGCGGCCTTTTTTTAACGATTTTTTGTTAAATAGTTCTCAAATTTTCACTTATTTTCAACCTTCATTCACATTAAATAGCGTGAAAAGGTCTTTGATGTTGATAAACGGCCGTTTTTCAATGATTTTTCGCATTAAAGCTCGATAAAACTTTCGTAACTAAATAAAAGCAGCAAATTTATAGTGAAATTCAACGTAGAATATAATTTTCTACTTATTTCCAACCTACAGTTTGATGACATGGTGTTAAAAGGTCTTCAACGGCCATTACCGGCCAGTTTACAATGATTTTGCAGAGGAAAGGGATTTGTAAGATCTGGCAAGCTCAACGATAAATGAAAATTGATATATTGACGAAAAATTATAATTTTCTAATATTTTGATCTAAATTTAATGTAAAATTATTCCTATCCCCTCTTTATATCCTGGCAAAGATGCGAGACGATGACGCCACAAGTAATCGAAATGACTTGTTTAAGATTGTATCTGGTATTAATTTACTTTTTTTTTAATTTAAGAATAAATTTAATGCACTTGCCAGTACTCGATTCAGTTCATCTTAATTAATGTAATAGCTATGGCTTTGCTTGTGTCTTAAATCACGTGACAAAGGCAGGGATGTTAATTTAAGTGAAGTCTTAGTTTTAGAAGTTATAAAAGTTATAGAAGTTACATAAAATGTATCAACCTACAGTTTGATTATATAGTGTTAAAAGGTCTTCAACGGCCATTACCGGCAAATTTACAATGATTTTACAGAGGAAAGGGATTTGTAAGAGCTGGCAAGCTCAAAAACGGATAAAAAGTAGTATACGTTGCTTGTAATTTACAGGTAAAATATTTGTTTATGTTAGAAAAAAATTTGATACTTATAAAATAAAACGTTAATTGTAACTGTGATCTTTGCATTAGTACCAACGATTTTTACAGATATCATTTTTCTTACCTTTTAATGAAAAAAAAAAAAAAAAAAAAAAAAAAATTCTGTTTAGTAATAGATAATAGGAAAGGAAAGAAGCTAATAAGAGGCACTGAGTAAATCTACAAAAATAATAATTATGGAGGAACAATTTTTTTATCAAAAAAATAATTTTATACATTAACATTCGTCAAGTTTTATTTATTTTTTTTATTTTTTCAGTTTTTTTACTATTGTGTTTTTTTTGAATTATCAAATTCTCTATGAAATTTGCTTACATTTTAAACCAAAAATCAATTTTAATCTTCATTCTTTGTGACATTCATATGATCTTGAGCCAGTTTGACTGCTTTTTCAGCTGCATCATTAACGACTCGTAAATTTTTTACGATTTCTCAACCATTTAAATCATAAACGTTTTTAGACTAAGTTTTACAGTCGGTTCTCAAAAAGTTCTTATTCATATCAAATCCATCAAAAAAACGTAATGACTGCCAATTAATAAAGTAATTTAATTTCACATTTTCCAAATTTTCTAAATCTATATCAGAATGGATTATATATTTTTTCAAAATAAAATCATCATTCTCTACATCTTTTTTTAATGCTAAAATCATTCGAACTTTTATTTCAAAAGATATATTCTCATCGAAAAATGAAATGGCACTTGCTTCCGTGGATAAATACCATAAATGCCTCGTGATTTTTTGTAAGACAGCATTGGATACCAAAGGATCGACTGCAGCATAATTATGGAGCTTTTTAATAAAATCCAAATCATTTTTCGGAGCTTGCACCGCATTTGGAGCTAAAAACCAGGCTTTTACATGGATGAAAACAATAAATATACAGACATCAAATAATTTTTACAATTCTGAAGCATTGACTTTGAAGGTTTTACGAAATAAAAATATTTTTATCGAGTAAATCGCTTTTGACATCCACCTAGCATGATGGTATGCTCCCGGCTTTTGAATTTTGAATGATTGAGGTTCTCCTAAGAAGATTAAACATGGTTCAAGCAGCTCCTTATAATCATCTCTAGGTTGATGCTCTTTCAAACAGCTTTGAAGAAATGGTAGTTTTCGTTGGATACGTGCCATCGTCTCTGGAGCTATTTTGCGGCCCAAGGGACCTGCAAAGCAGGGCTCGAGATATGTAACGTAGCCACGGAGCAATAGCGCTTATGTGGTGAAAGCTATTTTTCCTACCGAAGGCATAACAGCCTCTCAAAAACGCCTGAGGTAGGAAAAATAATTATTTCGTTTTTTTGTGAAAGTAATGATGAATCTTAGAGTTCATCAGTAATATTATATTTTGTTGGATCTAAATCAAGCCACTGATCATGAAATCTCTTAAATAATGGCACATCGAGACCTTTAGTTCCAGGCAATTTTAGTTGAAAGACGGATGCCAAGATGACTTCGTAAATATGGTGTCGACAAGGTAGATACAACAAATTTCTGTCAAGAAAATAATCAAGAATAATTGCAGCGCCATTTACATTACCCAAATTTGCATTCGTGGTATCGCAGCACAAAGCCTTCACTTTGTCTAATAGACCCCAATCTTTCAAAGTTTCATAAATAGCATTAGCTTGTGTAGAACCTTTTCCATCAGGAAGGGCTGGTATATTCAAAATCTTTTTCGATTCACCATTTGTAACAAGAATAGGTAAGTGGTCAACTTTTTTATGAGTCCAAGCGTTAGGTATTATTTTTCTATCCCAGTGAATAACAGCTGCTTCTAAATTTGAATCGAATGCGTCTTCCAACTTCTCTGCTTTCTTTTGACTAACATCGAGTCGAGCTCGATCAAATGAACTTTTATTTAAAATTAGAGTTTGAGTATCAATGCCCAAAGAATTAGCAATTATTCCTATCAATAAAACGGCTCCAGCATCTTCTGTCATTATGTCAATACTACCTTGAACACCTTTTTTTCGTAATAACGACCTTTCAAGATCAATTTTGAAGCAGTGCTTTGTTGTAAATTTGGTTCACTTGATGAATCTAACGAAGATTGTTGAAAGCTCTGAGCTAATTCATCTGATTCTAAAAAATATTGATAACTCATTGTATTAGCTTTTACATAGAGATTTCAAGTTATATGTAATTCAAGTAGTTAATATGTGATTTAAATACATATCATTTAATTTTTCAAATTTAGTGTATAATTCAAGCCTTAAGAAATATAAATAATAATGATACTTTCCAATATTTAAAATTGTGTTAGCTTTTTGAATTTGAAAGATTCATTAGCTTTTAATTTTTTGTTTGAATAACAAGTTGAAGAAAAAAGACAAACATTTGAGTAATACATCCTCAAAAACAAAAATACTACAAAAATATTGGAACAAAAAATGTTATCAAAAAATATGTTACGATGTTCATCAGTCATCTCATCAAGAATCAACTTTTCAAGAACTACCGTAGGATTTAAGTTTGTTCGCTGTAAACCAGAAAGCATATTACTATCAGGTATATTATCAAAAGGCACTTCAAGAGTAGAAGAGATTACATTGTTCACAATATCTGAAAAGTAATGTTATATGAAATGAAATTGGAAAAATTAACTAAATTTATTCATTTTAAAACTTTACTGTACCCTCAACTGTGTCTAAACTTATATCATAAATAATATCTCCTATATATAATTTTAGTTCTATTAGTCTTTGAGCTTGGAGAAATGCTTTTTGCTTATTACTTATACTTTCTAAAACATCTCTATGGGCTACATCGAATAACATGTCTAATTTCATAGTAAAATTATTTTCATGAACTAACCTAACTTCTTACAGCATCTGTCAAACTTCTGAGTTAGAATATTAGCTTTCTTCCAAAAAATCAGAGCTTCTTTGACTGCTAAAGCTACACTGTCGTTAATGGTTAAATTTACATGCCTTTTTTCGTTATGAATAAATAAAATACTGAAATTATAAAAAACTCTCATGTTTCAAAAATATAGTCAATGGTATATTCATTGAAAAATTAAAAAAAAATACAGTAAAAAGTATATAATATACCTTTATAGTGAAAAATTAGAAGTTATCATCATATTATCATCCAAATAATAAGGCTTTCAATTTAAAAATTAATACTTGGTACATACATTTTTCAGTATTTTTGTCATTATTTAAAAATTTCAAAAAAGCTCTCATGACATTACAATGGTACTATCATAGAGATATTCTATGAGTAATATGATAGTTGAGCCTAAGGATCCGATCACGAAAAAAAAACAGACAACAAGTGATCCTTTGACCAGGGCTGTTAGGCTGCGATCACATGAGCCAGGATTTGGAAATAGACTAGAGCATAGAATACGATTGATCTTTCCCGATCAAACAACAAATCACGTTCTATGATTAATCAATTCCTGGCCCATGTGATCGCGGCGTTAATGTAAGTTTAGTTTTGGAAGTCGTATAACTTATGTAAGTTATACAAGTCAGCTTCGTACAAATAGAAAAGTGACAGATTAGTAGTAGTAACTTCCGTGTATTTGTTTTCCAACAAGGTTTACTAGAGTGAATTATGTACTTTATAAGACTTGTATAACTTTTATAACTTCTAAAACTAAGACTTCACTTAAATTAACATCCCTGCCTTTGACACGTGATTTAAGACACAAGCAAAGCCATAGCTATTACATTAATTAAGATGAACTGAATCGAGTACTGGCAAGTGCATTAGATTTATTCTTAATTAAAAAAAAAAGTTAATTAATACCAGATACAATCTTTAACAAGTCATTTCGATTACTTGTGGCGTCATCGTCTCGCATCTTTGCCGGGATATAAAGAGAGGATAGGAATAATTTTACATTAAATTTAGATCAAAATATGAGAAAATTAGAATTTTTCGTCTATATCAATTTTCATTCATCGTTGACCTTGCCAGATCTTGCAAATCCCTTTCCTCTGCAAAATCATTGTAAACTGGCTGGTAATGGCCGTTGAAGATCTTTTAACACCATGTAATCAAACTGTAGGTTAGAAATAAGTAGAAAATTATATTCTACGTTGAATTTCACTATAAATTTGCTGCTTTTCTTAAGTTACGAAAGTTTTATCGAGCTTTAATGCGAAAAATCATTGAAAAACGGCCGTTTATCAAAATCAAAGACCTTTTCACGCTATTTAATGTGAATGAAGGTTGAAAATAAGTGAAAATTTGAGAACTATGATAAATTTTACTTAAAGAGTACTATTTTTGTTCATTAACAAGAGTGAAAACGAGCTCATAGGGCTGTTTTATATGAAAAATCGTTAAAAAAAAGCCGTATAACGACGTAAAAGATCTTTTTACGCTATCTGGTACACTCTAAGGTTGAAAATAAGTGAAAATTCGGATTCTACGACAAATTTTAGATACATAATGTTTGCTTTTTAAATTGTTAAAGGTCAATTTTAAGCAAAATCATTCGAGAAATTATATTATATCAAGCATAATACGCATACGTGAACTAAAAATCGTTATTTCAAAATAGGCACGGTTAAATATTTTTTTAAAAATCTGAAAAAATTCAGGGATCATTTTTTCACCAAATAGAAGGTTTTTAGGAAGCGGCATGGCAAAAAAAGATATTAGTTAATAAGGGACACCCTAGTGAATATGCATAATTTCTAGTCTTTGTCTATAAAGAAGTAGACAGAATGAAGCTGTGCTTTATATCTGGTAGTAAAAATCATAGAGAAATGGCTGTAACAGCGAGACCAAGTGTTTTTGTTCATAGGAGATGACACTTCACATGAGCCGGGAAATGACCGTTGCCTAGTATTTAGGTGAGTGTTAGAAGTGGCGTAAAAAAAAGACGTAAGCTAGGAAAGTGATGTGATCCTGAGTCGCGATGAGTACTATAACTAATCACGAAGGAAAAGCATCAAGCGCATAGTGGTGTTTATTTAAATACAGCTTACGAATACAAGCTAAGCATAGATGCCGAATCTCAGTGATCTGAAGTCCTCTTTAGAGCTAGTGAGAGCAGGTACCCTTAGTAATCTGCCACAAGCTTCGTTGTTTATGTTTTGAGATAGGACGATCTTTCTGGTTGCTCCACCTTAAAGCAATATTAGATAGAAAAAAGCCCCGCGGTATGGAGAGAGGGTTCACTAGATACATAATGGTCTAATAAGAAAGTATTTCATTGTACAAGTCACACACTACTACTATTCCTGTAATATCCGTAATAGCATTCCTACTCCCAGTATATCGCAAAAAAACTACGTATTCTTCTACTTCTAGCTGTTTTCCACTGCTGCTGATACGGCTTTTACTACAAATTTAGATTTTTTATGAAATTAAAGACCGTTTATTAATCCGAAAAATCATACTATCTAATTGTTTATGAGGGGTCAGTGACGGTTAAAGCATTATCCTCATGTACGCGTATTACTATGGTGCTTAATTGACACGGGCATGCTTAAGAACTGTAACTTAGGATGGTTAGATGAATTTATCTCTTAGTTGCATGGCTATTTTTGTGAAGAGAAAATCCATATTATATGGCCTAAGTAATATAAGGTCTCTCAATTTTATTTCGCTGAAGTCTCGTTAACAGAAAATACGTGATAGGCTGAATAATATTGTCTTACTACCACTGCTAAGGCTAAGTGGTGGTGCTTCGTAGTGCATTGTTTGAAATAATTGAGTTGTATGATTATTGGCTGATATTATAATTAAGTTAACTGAGACAGTGTATAAACCGCTGTATCACACGGTACTGGGTCTGCTTCACTACTGAGACTTTTAGCAACTTTTAGCCAACCTGAGAAAAATACAGAGAATTTTACAGCTCAGAAAATAGAAAATAAACTTAGAAACAGATATCTTGTACTAATAAGAATGATGAAATGAAAAACAATAACCCCAAGACGAATGTCTTGGTTAAGATAAATGATGGACAGTTTTCAACCGAAGTATTAAAGTCGACTTAAACAAATTTTGATTCTAGTAAGACTATAGCTATCATCCAAAGTTGAATAAGCAGAAAAAAAGGCTTGTAGATCAACTCATATAGCGTAGAGAATATGGTTAGCATTCTTTGGTAGAATAAATATTGGTAGAACTAAAGTCTAATTAGCTACTAAATATGGAGCAGACTAACTTTAAGAAAAAGGGTCTTAGATACTTTGTTTATGCACATTTTCTGATTGACCTAAGTAGTAAAAAAGTTGAAGAGATTTATCAGCTTTTCTACTATAGCAAGATCCTAACGCTTAAGCCCAAAGAAAAATATTTATTTTAAGTGCATTATCTACAAAATTCAAAATGAATAAAAGATGATTCCACGTTAACACAGCTAATAACGAAGGCTCAATGTTACAACAAACAATTAAAAATATGAAGGCAGAGCATACTAAACCTAATACTGAGTTAAAACGAGAAAGTTAGTTCTATAAAAGATGATTCAAGTGTTATTACCATCAACGGATGATTTCAACTAGATTTTGATTCACCTATAAATATACATATAAAAAGCCATACAAACATGTGATGCGTAAATGCAGCAACATCTATGCTCTAGTTATCGACTTTACAGCCATATAAGAAGCATAGACATATATATTGACATATTTTATTCACATGCAGGAACAACTTGTTGGCAACTTTTAATTTTTATGTTCAATAAAGATCCAGCATGGTCACGAAATTTCTTGTATCCTTTGTGTATTATCGATTACAGAAAGTTTTCTTAGATGAAGAGTCTTTCATAATAAGTAAGGCCATTGTCTTACAAAAAATTAAGTTTTTTAAAGAAAAGCATATGCTAAAAAAAAAAAAATATACATGAATAAACTAAAATTTCTTGCCTAAATAAAACACCTTTTAAAATTTTGTAAAATATTTAAAAAGTAAATATTTTATACTAATGACTAAATACCCAGAATTTAAAATATTTCTTTCAAATATTGTTGGTGCATATAATTGTTTTTATATTTATTTATTTATTTGCCACTAAATTTTTTTTTAATACGCTCTAAAAGCTTAAATTACCTCTGCAAATGAGATAAGTTGTTCCAAAATTTGCATACCAGCAGATATGTAAAGTTCTTAAACGTATCCTAAGTAGGAAAATTGGTTTTTTTAAATGTTTTCTTATTTTTTTTCCATTTTAACCTACAAAGACCATATCAGCTACCTAAAATACGCAGTGAAATTTTTTCTATCTAGTGCCATGCTATACGTACAAATCATTATTTATTATTTATGCCTTGCATTCTGTTAAAACCTTTTAGAATAAGATAAATTACCAAAAAATTGAGAATATTTTTTTTAATTTTTTTTTTCTGCTTACATGAGAACCTAAAGATTTTTAAAGATTTCTATTGCTTTAAAAAACTATTGGTCCAGCACTAATCTGCAACTCCAAGCATTAGCAAGACTTTCGGATCAAAAATATACCAAACAACTCGTCTCGTTTATAACATTATGTACTACAAACGGAATTAATTACTTAGATCTACAATATTAAAAACAAAAAATGGTTGTGATACACAGTTATATTTATGATTATCTTTTTTAGACACAGTCTCAACTATTCTGTTTCTAATATTAATAGTAGTATTATTTTTTGTGAGTGAGTTACGGTAATTGAGTAGTATTTTGTTTACCACCAGTGATTTTTAAACCTTAGGACTGACGTTAAAGTACTTAAACCGATCTTTCTTATATATCTTAGTATAAATCCAGCAAATCACAACATTATTATGGAATCTAACTTATGTTAGACTAAGAGTTTTAAGATCACAATATCAGCAATATTAACTACTAGCACAATTTTACAACTAGAACAATTACTCTTACAACTAGAACAATTTTATAAGCTAATACGCAATAATTACAGAATAACTGTGGTTAGGTCGTACTCAGATGGTTGCAAAGTCAGATATTTATAGAGTGCGGTTTTAAATGCTGTGACCGTATCTTTTAGTCTAATAGGAGCTGGTATGGATTTCCAGAACCTCATTGCCGTTATTGAGAACAAAAATGCATAAGATGCTAGAGAGGCATGCGGGATTCGCAAACCAGTCTGCACTTGGCCCGTTGGTCTACGAGACTCGTCAGAAACTGGCGGAATCAATTCAAAGAAGTATCTCGGAATCTGCGTAGTCAGAAGCTTGTACGCCGACACTCCCAAAAAATATTCGCGTCTCCTATCAGGGCGCAGCCAACCCAACCTATCATAATAAGGTTTCATTGTAGCATCGCGGTGGCGACCAAATATGTAACGTACCACTGTATTACAAAGCTGATTTAGTTTAATTATAAGATATCGAGAAAGATCCATTTACATGAGACAGGCATAATCGAGATGGGTTCTAAGCAGGCACGATGCTAGTTTCGCACGCAGTGCGCATGACAAGAAGCGGCCTTTATAGCGCAGTCGATACAAAATGCTGTGAACACGGGAGCAAATAGAAGAGACATGGGCATTCCAAGTCAAATCACTTGAGATTATAACTCCTAGATCCTTGATTTTGTCGCACGGTTTACAATGAATATAGATTTGAAGATCATCTGCGAATAATAACCCTGTACTATGGAAAAGGACTGAAAGAATTGAGTTGATAAAAATGAAGAATATAATAGGCCCAATAGAAGTACCCTGAGGTACGCCGGAAGTTGTTGGTAAAAATTCCGTGCTTCCCCCCTCGGGCTTAAGCACCGCCTGAGAGCGGCCCGACAAATACGAGTGGAACTATTTCAGGGACTCAGCCGAGAAGCCCATTGTGCCCATAACGCGCAGCAAACATTCATGGTTAATCGAGTCAAATGCGCGTCGAAAGTCAAACAACACCAGGACTGTCACCATACCACGCTTCATACCCAGGCGTATATCATCAGTAAGTTTAAGCTTTAATAACGTTGTTTGCGTGCTATGGCCCCTCCGGAAACCGGACTGCATATGCGAAAGCAAGGCAAAGAGAGAAAGAGAGAGAGAAAAAATCTACCCTGCCTATAGTACTGAGCATGAAATTGCTTTGATGTGGCCAAAGTATTTCTGAGGTGGTATAATGAGTAAGGAAAACATGCGAAATTCTTAAGTAGTAGAAAGAAAAAAAGAGAAAGGTCTCTTAGACAATTGTACCCCACCTCTTTCTTTTTCTATCTCCTACCATTGGTACAGTTCCCATAAAAAGAATTATAATCAATGTTGAAGAGAGCTACGCTGTTGCATGACAGTGGTTAAGGTAACGATTCTTGTACCTAAAAACTATGTAATATATCCTCGCGTTGTTAAGGCTCAATCCTTACTCATTTAGTTAACAACTCTAAGGAACTCATATTCCACATCCGTATATTGAACTTTAAAACTGTGGCCTGATAATAGCTACAATGTTGTAGCTGTGACATGTACAATAAGTTACTCATTCTACTATGATTAGTTGATTACACATGCTTAGCCATGCGTGGGACATGTTTACGTTTTGTAAGGGTGGTTCTAGTCCACAATAAAATCGTAGCTCCAATAGTAGAACGTAATATGTTTCATGCGTGACACTACCCTTCAACCAAACACAGACGATGGAGATATGGCTACAGCTTTGCCCCACAGTTTTTCACTGCAGCGAAAAATAAATTTTTTTTGCACAGATAGTCTTTATGATAACCCTCCCAAGGCGTTCACCAATTTGTGAACATTGGAACGATTGACAAAATATACTGATCGTATGATCCGTCAGC
The DNA here is from genome assembly GCF_036245765.1 of Copidosoma floridanum. NCBI lineage: Eukaryota > Metazoa > Arthropoda > Insecta > Hymenoptera > Encyrtidae > Copidosoma > Copidosoma floridanum. The sequence goes on from NW_028321881.1 coordinate 15,065,272, forward strand.
ACACCGTTGCACTACCTGTTTTCGGAAATGATTACGATCACGTAAGCAGAGCATGGATCACCGGATCAAACCGATCAATTCGACGATCCACTTTTCTGTACACTAGCCCACCCTCGATACTCGGGAAATTGGATAATTAGTGCAATACTATCACTTCCAGAGACCATCGGTTCTGGCAATGAGTAAAGTAGTAGAGGACCAAAAAAACAATAACCCGTTATGAGGTATCACATGTAAGAATATACTTACTACAATTAGTTAAATATACATATAGCCATGCGTCGCACATATTCATGTCTTATAAGAGTAATTCTAGTTCACGGTAAGGATGTGATCCGACCAGTCGAACGTACGATATGTCATGCGTGGTGATGGCTCTCCAGCAGACATAGACGACAGAGTCATAGATACTGTTATGGCCAATAGTTTTTCTACAGCAACAGAAAATCAACTTTATTTTTTGCATGAATCGTCTTTCCATTAGCTCTTCAGAGGTGCACATAGTTTCTTGAGCAAAGCATGAGTCACAAAAATAGACTTATTGGTTGCACGATTTGCTGCCACGCTATTGCGCTAACTCCCTAAGCCGCTTGCAATCAGGGACAGGGAGTGAGTATTCTAGCAATTGATGAAATGGTTGAGGGAATCTGTATGGTAGTAGTCTACTAAGATAATACGGAGGAATGCCAAATGCATTTAACAGTTTTATTTTTTTGTGATTTGGTAGGTACGTTATAAGCATAGTTTGAGTTTGTTTGGTCTTCATTTTTTTAAATTTTCAAAATTTATTCAAGTTATAAAGTTCATCGTTATGAACAAGGTAAACATATTTTAAAAATATTACTGTTTTTTTTAATAATTTTTAATATCGTTCACATGTATAAAATAAAAACTTTTTATGTAATAAGGGGAACGTTTCAAATTCTACTAATGCAGTATGAAACGGTTACTCACTACCTAGTTCGTATCAAAAATGTATGCAGTGGTATGGATCTTTTTTTTGTGCCAGACAATCCATTCTACTTTTGTTATCGTTTCCGTAAGTCAAGACTTTCTTTTTCTGTTGTGTTGTTAATCTTCAATTTAATAAATAATTTGCGAAACTTATCCTAAATCATCTATGCTACACCGATATGATTTGTATTATTCATTTACTACTTACTGTGTTTAATGTAAAAAAGTGCCAAACATATCTTGTATAGTTTTTTACTAGTTAAGAAGTCAAAGAATACAGTTATGAATATGTCTCTATGTTTATGTGTACACTCGTATTTGGTGTCTTGTATCGTTTACTTATAAACAATCCGACACACTCATGCAAAAATACCATCTCTTTTTCCTCCGATTGACACTGTCAGGCGTGCACACAATACGACGCTTTAACCTTGTGAAAGCAAGTAGGTGATAAGAATTTGTTGTTATTTTCGTATTTTGAGTCACAGATAAAGTAACAATTAAAACAAAGATTTTTACATATATGCTGACGCTAAAAATAGAACATTTGTTGCGACGTTTTTAGGAATGTGTTGACACAAGCTAATCGGTTTTTAAAAGTGAACCTCTGCAGTTTAGTCTCCATGCTTTTGGCAATCCACGCACGGCGTAGCAGTGGTATACATCATATGACCAATCAGTTATCTTTGGCAAACCGTGCATTGCTCATGAAGTGATTTGCCTCTGCAGTGAAAGAACTATGGACCATAGCCGCAGTATGACTTATATATTATTATAGTACGTACTACTGGTCAAGCCATATGCTCGCTGTGGGCTTGAATCACTCTTACAAGATGCGAATGTGTACAACGCATGGTTATTTGAATTTAATGAACCGTGGTGATGTATGCTCTTAAATGTAGTAGCTGCTACCGGGCCATAGTTCTTTCAGCGTGCTCTTACTACGCGCTGTCTCTACCGTTTTACCCATAACTAAAACATTTGCTCCCTGTTTGTGATATTATTGTGTTATTGATTAAATTTTCCAAGCTTTAATAAAGATAAAATGCAATATTACTCTGCAAAAAAATAGGGTTATCAAATAATAAAGCTGAAGGTCTGCAATAGTGTCTCCGTGTAGCGTTTGTACAGCTACAATCGCTTTTGGTGAACCAGTACAAAGAGGCAAATCGCGTGATCAATCAGCTTGTTTTAACATTCCGCCTACCAGCCAAGTGGCCGCAAACATTTTTAGAGAGCTAGCTCATTATCTTGGCGGTGGTTCGTACACCCAGTCAGCTTATTTTGGCAATCGGTGCATTGTTTACGAACCTATAAATGTCTTTGAGAAGTTAGAAAAAAGACTAGACTGGTCGAATCACATTATTACCGTGCCCTAGAATCACTCCCCAAAAAGATGAACATGTGCCACGCATGGCTATACGTGCATTTGACAAATTGTAGTGGACTGAGTATGTTCTTATGTGTGATACTTCCAACCAGATAATTATTTTTTCGGTTTTCTACTACTTTACTCATTGCTAGAACGTTTGGTCCCTGTATGTCATAGTATTTTATTGATCATCGGATTTTTTGAGTATCGAAGGCGAGCTAGTACACAGAAAAGCTGATAGTGCTATTGATCAGTTCGGTTCGGCAATCCATGCACTACTAACGTGACTGTAATCATTTCCAATAGAAAGCAGTAACGGGTCGTACGATCAATCAGTATATTTTGAAAATCTATGCATTGTTTACGGATCCGTGTACACCTTCGGAGAGTTATCATAAAGACTATCAGTGTGAAGAAAAATTGATTTGTCACTGCAGTAAAAGAATGTGGGTAATAGCTGTAGCTATATCTCTATTGTCTATGTTTGTTTGGTTGAAGGATAGTGCCACACATGACACATTGAACGTTCTACTATTGGAGCTACGTCTTCACTGTGAACTAGAAATAATCTTACAAAACGTCAACATGTCCCACACATTGCTAAGTATGTATGGTTAACTAATCATAGTGGAATGAGTTTGTTACTACACATGTAACATTTATCACATTATAGCTTTTATCAGGTCATAGTTTTTTAATTTGAAATACAAACATGGAAAATTAGTTCAGGCTTGGTTTTTAGTTCAGGCTTTTAGTTATACTATTGGATAATCTGGAGAGTTGCCACTGCGTGGATCATTGCAGCCTCAGGTGGGGATGCATGCGTGGTTAATTGATAGTGTTTCTGGCGTAGGCATGGTTGATTCTGATCGGGTGGACCAGGATCTTGTTGTGTCTTCTGTGGCCAAATTGAGCTTACTAGTGGAAAATATAAGTACTGATACCAACTCCACAGTGGGGATAATCAAAACATGGAGTCATTTACTCTACTAGCTCGACTTTCAGGCCCCTAGACAGAGAGTATTTGGGTGCAGACGGGCTTTGTTTACCTTTACGCCGTTTGACCAGCTTGCTGTTCTCTACAAAGCCATTACAAAGACTAAGGCTGACACTGATAAATGGCTGAAACGTGTGAAGATCCAAGTGAGTGCAAACTCTGAGAAATCGAGTCAATTGCATTGTAAGAATACTTAGCTAAAAGTCACAGCACATAGTGGAGGCTCAAAAGGATCCTGCGTTGTTAGCTCAAAGTCGTTTGTGCACCATCATGCTATACACTCGATTTACGTGATTTTTTAAGTTATACTTCTAATGGCGCGTTATGCGTGAGAGTCAATCAATGAATCTTTGCCTCTTTGCTACTTGAACAGGCGTGTGTGCGTATACGCCCGAGTTCTGGCGCATAGGTGCTTCCGTAAGAGCTATTTGAAATAGCTAAGGTCAAGGAGAAAGGTCCAAGGCTTTGAATAGCTAGACCTAACGTGACTCTTCTTTCATTTTTAATCTAATAAACTGCCTTATTTAAGCTCATTGTGGTTATTTTATTAGTACCCCAAGGCTGATATCGTATCAAAAATACAAGGCAAGAAGATTATGTGCGTTGAACAAGTTTATTTATTACAATTTTGTTTTTATTAAAAACTTATTTAAATAATATACGATGCTAATTTTTTTAAAGTTTATTAGCAGATCAAAAAAAATTAACTAGTAAAGGTGAAAAGATTACTTGCGTTAAGTGCGTGTATTCAGCGAAGCTCTTTCACTATTTATATTGTACCAAGAAAAACTTTGAAATTTTTTCATTAAAAGATTGATATTATATGAGACATTTAAATATGAACAAAACAAGAGAATAACGGAAGATAAGTGCGTTTATTTAGCACAACTCATACACTTTTAATAACTAAGTAAAAAACGATAGCATTCACATTGCTTACAAATTTTATAACCTAACAAAAAAATAAATAGAGGTGACAAGATTACGCACTTCGAGGTTGTTGTTATAGCACATGTCTTATTGTCTTTATATTTTACTTAGAAAAAGTTTGCACCCCTTTTACTTTAAAAAAAAGGATATTAATATTTTAAAAATCCTATTGCCTAATGAAAAAAAAATTCAAGAGTGCAAAAAAAGCTCACGCGTTTGGAGCAATTCTTTAACTTTTGACATTTAATTATGTAAGAACTCGATTAAAATTTTTTCTAAACATTAGTATTATTATATAGTTTAAAAAAGAATAAAGTAAGAAGATTGCGTGCATCAAGCCCATTTATTCAGAGCGAATCTTTTACTTAAAAAACCATTTCGATTTAAATTTCTTTTAAACTTCATCTCTTGACCAAAAAAATTAATCTAAAAAGGAGAAAAAAACGTTTGTCAGGTGTGTTTATTTGGCACAGCTTTTTGACACTTCAAATTTCACTGAGGAGGGATTTTAATCAAATTTTTTCCAATACATTAGTAATAAATTAGAAATTGAAAAAAAACCAAGACAAAATTACTACACGCATTGTGCGCGTTAATTTAATTTTTTTTTTATTTTAAAAACTTAATTTTCAACAATAGGGCTCACATTTTTAGGAAAAGTGTATCACCTGATCAAAAAATGTAAATAATGACAGTAAAAAGATAACGTGCGTCTAGTGTCTTCTATCGCATTTTACATTTCATTAAGAAATTTGCATTTCTCTTTTTTTTGAAAACTCAAGTTGGAAGGATAGGTTTCTGATATTTTTGAAACTCTATCACCTAATAAGGAAAAAAAAGTCGAGGATGTGTGAAGGTCTCGCGTGTTTTGCATCATTATTTAACGCAACTATTTTACTTTTGACGTGTATTTATGTAAATATAAGATTCAAATTGTTATGGAACATAAGCAGAAATTGAAAATAAAACAAGGAAAGAAAATTACACGCGTAGCAAGTGTTTATGAGGTATAATTTTATTTATTTAAAAAACTTACTTGATAAGGATACAGTTTAAATTTTTTTCAAACTATATTACATAATCAGAAAAAATTAGTAATGGCAAGAATATTGTGCGAGTTGAGTGCGTGCATTCAGTGCAGCTTAATTACTTTTACAGTTTCACTATAAAAGAATTTAATTTAAAAAAAAAATTTTTTTTATTGGTAATATATTAGAATTTAAAGAAAAAAGCATGAAAATAACGCGCACTGATCGTATTTATTTAGGTCAGTTCCATAAAGTCTAAAAACTCACTATAAAAGGACCAATTCGAATATTTGTAAGACTTTATTATCGGACGAAAAAAATTAAGTAGAAAATGTAAAGAGTTAACGTGCGTCTAGAACGATGACATAGCACAGCTTTTATGCTGTTTAAATGTTAGTGAGTAAGGATTCATAACTAACTTACTCCTCATAACTTACGTTTAAAGGAAAGGATTTGAACATTTTAAAATTTTAACGCCTAATTAAAAATAAATCCAAGATCGTGAATAGACCTCATGCATTTAGAGCGTTTATTTAGCGATACTCTTTAATTTTTATTATTTTATTATGTAAAGATTGGATTAAAATTTCTTGTAATTATAAGTACTATACTGAAAATGTAAAAAAAATAAGGCATTAGGGTTATGCCCGTTGAGCACATTTATTTAGCGTAACTCTTTTTTAAACCTTATTATCTGACCAAAAAAGTCAATTACAGAATGCGAGAAGAGAACGCACGTCAAGTTTGCATATTTAGCTATCGGCTTTACTCTTTAAACTCAGCTAAGAGGGGATTTAGCTCGAATTTTTTCCAATAAAGTAATAATATAACAGAAATTAAAAAAAACCCGGTGAAAGTATTACACGTGTTGCAGTCATTTATTCAGGGCTAAATTTTAATAAATTAATTTTAAACAATATTATTTTAATTTTTTTTTTAACTCTAGCACCTAGAAAAATTGTTTATTTAGGAATAGCTAGGAGATAACGCTGGTCAAGTGCGCTTATACAGTACAGCTCTTTACAAGAAAAATTTATTTGTCTTAGTTAAACTCACTTACTTTAAAAGGATAGGATTGAAGTATTTTAAAAAACTCTATTGCCCTATAAGAGAAAAATTTAAGAATGTGGGACGGTTTTAAGTGTTTAGTACGTTTATTCAGGGCAACTTTGAATTTTTGACATTCAATTATGTAAGGATAAGATTATAAGTTTTTTTAAACATAAGAACCACATCGAAAATTTAAAAATAACAAGTCAGGAAGACCATGTGCATTGGATGCATTTACGTAGCGCAAGTGTGTTTGTATTAAAAACTTACTTGAAAAAAATGGAATTGAAGTTTTTTTGAAACTTTATCTCATGCTCGAAAAAAAATGAGTCAAGGCGTGATGATTACTCTTATCAAGTGTATGCATCTTGTAAGGCTTTGTAACATTTGTAATTTTACCATAAGAAAATGTGATTTGAATTAATTTTTTAATTATTGGTATTATATCAGTTATTAAAAAAAACAAGGTAAAAGAGCCATGTGCATTGGACGCATTCATTCAGCACAACTACATAACTCTTAAAATATTACTATAAAAGGATAGCATTTAAATTTCTGTAAATTTTTCTAATTAACTTAAAAAAATTCATTAGATAAAGCAAAAACTTTACGTGAATCTATGGCGTTGATAAAGTGATGTTCTTAAACTGCTTTAATTTTGCTACGAAATGATTTGCAACTCTTTTACTTCTAAAACCTTACTATAAAAAAATAGAATTAAAATACTTTTAAAACTTTATGACCTATTAAAAAAAATTCAAGAATTCAAGCAGGTTTTACGTGCTTAGCATGTTTATTAAGCTCAATTGCTAAATTGTTGTTCTTAAATTATGTAAGGACTAGATTTGAATTTTTTTTCACATATTAGTGACATATTTAAAATATAACAAAAACATGGCAAGAATTTAATGTACGTTAATTAGGTGTATTTAGTGCTACTTTCTTACTTTTCTCATGTGACAAAAAAAGGATTTGATTAAAAAATTTTTTTTTGGAACATTGGCATCATATCAAAAATTTGAAAATTATAAGGTAGATAGATTGCACGTGCCTAGCTAATTCAGCATTAATTTATTACTTTTTAAAACTTACCCCAAAAGAATAGAATTTTAATTTTATTTAAACTTTATTACACCTGACCAAAAAAATCAATAAGACAGTGCAGCTGTTTGTCTCTTTAAATTTGACTTAAAAAGGATGTAATTTAAACTTTTTTTTTTTAAATGGTATCATGTCACGAACTTGAATAACCAGTGGACAGTAAGTGCTCAAATATCTAAGTAGGAAGTTATACTTCTATAAAATAATGTGACAGACAAACTTAATTATAAATATACATATACCTTCTCTAAAACGATATTGAGTACTAAATTGGTAAAAATAATCGTTGAAATGAGTATATCTACATAACTTGGGTGTGTTTGCAATTGACATTGTAATATTTAATAAAAGAACGAATGTAAGCAAAATATTACGGCACAAAACAACATAAACAATATACAGGCTGGCCAGTACAAGACTGTCCGTTTTCATCAAATCTTTTGATGATTTCAAAATAACTTCCTACTGCCACGATGATTGCACCTCTAACGTCACGCTCACATCTGTCACATACGCTCACACACTTATTTTTACTCCATATAGAATACTCAAAATATTATTTTATCAAAAAAATTTAGTAACACCATCCTAAAGTACCACTTTCTTCAATAGGATAATATCTTATGCCAGTTAATGTTCCTTCAGGACGTTCATCGTACATAGATCTTTTTGACCGATATTATTCACGTTAAATGTAAATTTGGAATAATATAAGAAATCCAAAAAAAACTGCAGATCACTTAACTGTACCCTTTTTAATATATTTAATTTAAAAAAATCTCAATTTAACATGTTGCCTTATAAAAAATCTCATAAAATTGCATTTTTATAATGTGTAGGAATCTCCTAATTTTTTCGGTATACAAGATTATTACTTTTAGATAACCCTATTTAATTTTAAAATTGATTTACAAGTTGGTTTTTGAATGAATTTAGAAAGAGTGAATCAAGTATGCGTAAAAGCGTGTATGTAAGTACATCCACAAGAAAAAAACAATTGCCAGCGTGCTGCATCTGTTTGTGCTCCTCTCACCTCTCTGAACTTCTCCCCAGCTAACTATGTGATGAACGTCCTTTAGTCAATAAATCATCTTAATCTTAAAAAATTGGTGATGCCATTAATAAAAAGATTATTGTATTAAGAAAGTACAAGGCAATTTTTTTTTATTTTAGAAAATTTTTAATAAATTTAAAAAAATTGTCAAAACAATTGTTCACTTATTGTAAAAGTAATGAATTAGTAAAAAGTAAGAAAGTATTTATCAATGCGTAGGAGGGCTGCTCTGATGAAGTATGCTTATTTCTAAGTTTTTGAAGAAAACGTTTAACTAAAAAAATTAGTTAATTAAATACATCATTTCTAAATGTAATTAATAATTAAATTGAATTAATTAATATACAGTAAATAAGGATTTACTTCAAAAATAAGTCACTAAGCACACGGTAACATGAAGTAATCAATTTTTTCATACAGGAACCACTCGTAGCAGAGTGGGGGGCCTCAGTTAACGTGCAGAAGGTTGGAGGTTTAAATTTCTTTAGAAATTGTTTTTGTTTTTTTTTCTTCTTTCTTAATGAATTTAAAAAAAGTTAGATAATTTAGAGTCAAAGCATTACTTGCTTTGATAACTCTGCTACTTGTTTTGCTACTACTTTGCGTAGGTATTAACGTACCGTGTGATTGATAATTTCTCATTTAGATAAAGAGTAAAAAAATGTAATTTTTTTTCACGTATTAAACACGGGCGTTTTAAGCAGGGCTATGGAGTAGAATTCACCAGTAGCAAAATAATGAATTCATGGTTGAACAGCATCAGCTCAAAGGATATCAGTTTTTTTGTTATGTAAAAGAGACATCGAGACAACATGCGTGTTCTTTGATTACATTTTGTCTACCTCCCCAGTTTTATTTAGCGAGTACAATGAAATTGGGATTTCCTTTTTCTCATTCTTAAAAATTTAAGATGGATAAAATTTGATGTGGACACTGGTTTTTGTTGTTAGATATTGTGTCGCATCTTTTAATAGGTAGGTACGAAACTCGAGACCTATGAATAATTTTATTTTGAATGTACCAAAATCATCTTGGTTTCATACACATTTTTTAGTATTTTTACATAAGGATGTGTTTTTCATTTTCCCCATAATTCTTTTCTCAGGCTTTGAACTAGCAGTGTATTATTTATTACTCTGGTGCATTCAAAAAAGGTTTTATTTTATTAATTCCTTAAAAAGTCTTTGTCCTTGCCTTGGGTCAAATAGTTTTTACTACATCTCGAACTGTGTCTTATCTTTACAACAATTGTTTGAAGTGACCTCCATTTTTTTGATAAGCAAATTGGCTCTCTGAACAATATTGTTGTCAGACTTTTGAGCCATTCCTCCCTCTCATAACTCATCTAATGCCAGAAATATTCTCTGTCTGTAGTTCTCAGCGTCAATCATTGCAATTATGTGAATCGTTTTTTTGACGCAGCCTCACAGAAAATAGTCCGATGGGCTTAGATCAGGTGTACATGCTGGACATGCTATCAGACCTTCCCGACGTATCCACCGGTATCCGACCATTCTTCTAGCTCATTTCTCCTGGACGGACATTTTTCCGGCATATACTAATTCCGAATTTTTTTTTCCGGATCAATTTTTCGGACACCTTCTTTTCTGGTATATTTTCGTCTCGCACTTATTTTTTCGACATATATTTCCGGCTTAAAAAATTATTCCTATGCAGCTATGAATTCCGAAATTATAAGTGATAAACTTATCACAAACGGCTTTATTTACTATTACAATAAAAAAGATGGTAAGAAACGTTAGTGGGAATGTACGAGGCTACGCTTAGGAAAAGAGTGTAAAGCTAGAGCCGTTACAAACGATCCTTGTCCGGGAGAAGAACTTATAATTTTTAGAGGTGTTAAGGAATCTTCTTATTGGCACCCACGTGTCAAAAAGCTCTGCGTGGTTCATGAACAGAACCTTTAAAGCAGGTTATTTAAATTTTGCTCCAAATTCCATTAAATAAGTACACAGCTTAATTGTTAAGTTGAATACCCATTACCGATCGTGCCTAATATATCTACCCAATTATTTACAGTACTAAGTACTGTTAAACGCAGGTACCCCGGAAGCACGGATACTGTTACATTACCTTTTGTGTATCCATTACTTTCATCGAAACACACATCTTAATATACTGCAGTTTTCCGAGCAATGAAGTCAAGCGCCGATGAGCTTGGGATTCAAGACTTTGTTCCAAATAGAATACTTTGCGATTTCGAATTATCAATCATCCATGCTGCGACGGACATCCATCTAGATGCTCAAATAAGTTACTGCTTTTTTCATTTAGCGCAGTCTCTGTACCGCAAAATCCAAGATGCTGGCTTACAACAGTCATACTCCAATTTCACGAATGAGTCAAGTCGCTTACAAATTTATATGATTCTGGCAACGGCATTTCTGCCTGTCAATGATGTGAGCCACATCTATGATCTTTTGCTTGACGAGGTTACAGATTTGCTTCAACCTATACTCAAATATTTTGGCTCCTCGTACGTCATTAGTAAGTCAAGAAAAGGCCATCGTAAAGCAGTTCCTCCCAGATACCTTCCTCGGCTTTGAAATCAACACGAAGCAGTACTTGACGGTACTCACAAAACAAAAAAAATTAATGAAGGGTGGCACAATTGGTTCCATATTGTTGTGGGAAAGAATCACTCCGATTTGTACAGCTGTCTGACCTGGGTCCAAAAAGAATAAGCCGATACCGTGATAATGGTTACAGAACTCAGCTTGGGTCACAACGTTAAAGTAGCACTAAAAGCTAAATGGGTACATAATAAAAACAGACTACAAAATATTATTTTGAGCTATGACAACTACGAAAAAAAAGAGATGAATTTTTTATGACTAATGGCCTACAACGCTAATTTTTAAGTAAAATTATAACAAATTCAAACAAAATAAAAATAAAAATAAATTGTTTATTATTTTTTTCAAAACGTTAACTTTTCAGAAAAATTAACTGCTGGAAAATTGTCGTTCAGAAGTATTGGATGCTGGAGAAATTCATATCCAGAAAAATGACCGTGATTCGTATCCACCTGCCTCAAAAGGTTTCGTCAAGATGTCTTTTAAAATTAGCTCTAAAATGGACCAGGGCTCTACCATATTGGTAAATGAGTCTTAGAGCGCAGACCCATGGTATGAAATAGAACCTTGCAATATACTGTCAGCAATAGGAACAACCAATCAGAGCTTGTGGACGTTCAAGCTATTGCGGATGATCGAGCTGATGCGGGTTGTGAACGTTTTTATATTTTCGTATGCCTACACTGCCAGAAAAGCATTCTTCAGGTTTACTGTATACAATTATCAGAAAGCTTCAAGGTTATACGTAAAGTAATAAATAAAATGAAATGAGTAAACCATCTGATGAAAATGCAGCATTATGTAAAAGCATAAGTTGTATTTATTCGTCTTGCCTAAAATTTTGATAAAACACATTTTTTGAGTAGTTAACTTAAGTTAATATTTCAGTATTATAAATGCAAGCACTATTATTAAATGCCTTCCAAAGAAAAACTTAATCTATTAAATTACGATTGTTTTAAGAACCTTAATAGCAACAAAGGATCTCTTTTTACTAATGAGCAGGACGATGTTTTCTGAGGTAAATTGACAAAGTTTTCTACTAAATCCTTATCATCGTGTAACCTTGAAGTAAAGCTTATACTGAGATTTATTTTAAGGTGAATTAAGCACTACAAGTGAGCAGTGTATTACAGGTATGGATTCCATAGCATCTGCGAATAAGAATGAAGTCAAAACTCCCGAGCCCCAGAAAAAACCATCAAAAAAAGGACGAAATAAGGTAGACAGCAGATGGATGGAGCTCGATAAAGTACTCATTAACTCAGTGCGGGATGGAGCATGTTTGTAAGACTATGGTATACCCTTGGATCTTGAAAGTTCTCTGGCTGTTTAAAAGGCTTGGTTTGCTGTGAAGAAAGATTTAAATAGTACTTTTTTGAATTAATAATGAAGTAAAAACCTTCTGACTTTTATGATACATAGTATTGATAGTGCAATATCTCATAGATACCTTTGAAGACAAAGACATACAAATGCGTTGGAGGAATCTTAGAGACTCTTATTTTTGAGCTAGAAAAAAACTCACACACTAAGTAGATCTAGCGCTATTCAGTCTAAGAAATCAATTAACTTTTGTTGTAACAAATAAATGCAGTTTTTGAATATTTTATTGGCACAAATAAAACAGTTTTCAATTTCTACTTACATAATACAATATTTTGCTTTTCGTAGGAGAATCAGTAATTAAAGTACTAATTTAAAAGAAATGTCTTGTTTGGATGGTTTGAGTACTATTCATTATTGCAAAACTTTCAACACAGAAAATGATGGTACGTTGTATCTGAATGGTTCCATATTAGACACATCAGACGTGTACAGTCGTGATTTGTGCAGTGTCACTGAAAAATCATAAAAACAAAGTACTAAAGCTTTGTGTTAATGTAGTTCCGAACATCATATTTTCTCTTAGATATACGTAACAATTCAAATATTTATGTATTGCAGATAAAAGAATGCGTATGATAGATTAGGTATCCTCCAACAAGCTAATAAATATTTTATCTTAAAGCACAAAATTAATCGATCCTGGCAAGGACATTTTACTCTAACTAGGAAATGCTATAAGTGGCTTCCGTACAAAGACAGAATGTTTCTGGAGCATAAGTTTATTGGAGGTAATTTGGAAGCTCAAGGGAAAGTTGTTGTTTTAAATAACTTATAATTTAAAACTGTAAGAAGAAGCTTTTTTTCAAGATAAAATTATGTTACTTATGATACATAAAATGAGTTTGCTCTCAATAATAAAGTATTTGAATTTTTAAATTCTTAATGAAATTCTTTGCTTATAAAATTACGATTGCAACAATTAATTTTTTGTTTTATAAATTAGTACAGCTTCTTTTTCATCGCCATTTCACGAATCTTTTATTGTTAATGTACTCTGTAAATCTCTTTTTGTATTCAGAAGGCAGGGTACAATGTAAATGGGCTACTTTCTGGTGAATGGCGTTACAGCTGCTTAATCCTGGAGTACCCAATTCCGTGTCTGATTCACAATGATATCTTCTCTCTCGTTGAGTTTCTTGGAGTTCTTTGGTAACAATAAAGTTGTAAAGACACTCTGTAGCTAAAACTATCATCTCCACATGAAGTGCAGTATTTATAGGCCTCTGGAAAACTCTGCATCGCGTGGCATAGAGACCGAAAACACCTTCAACAACCCTCTTAGACCTACTAAACGAATAGTTAAAAACTTTCCTTTGAAGATTGAACTTGGCTGACCTCGGGGATGGTTGCGTCAAGTATAGTAGATAGGGGACATGCTTCATCTGCTACAAAAACGACTGGAAGTTGATGTGAGCTCACCAATGAAGGATGTCATACATTCAGAATTCCCAGTTACAACTGTTTTTTGATTTCACTACTGTCAAATATTTCGGTATCATTAGATCGTCAGAACCTACGTTAATCATGATGAAACGGCCATGTGCATCTAATACTACAGTGAGGTTGATACTGTGCTTTTTTTTGTTATTAAAAAATTTTGAGTCACTTTTAGGATAAATCTGCAATTGTATTATTAACTTATTTTAGCTCACTTTTTTTAATAATAATTAGTAACATCATGTCACAGTACCTGTACCATAACGTGCTTCCCATCACTGTGATCGTCAAAATTCGCTGTAATCCTATGGCACGAAAAACCGATGCGTAACTCATTTAGGCCCGTGAGTGCGAATGAAAAAGGGATACCTTGAGTCCTTCACTCACACTCATGGCTATAAATTAGTTTTATATAATATGTATATAATATAATTGTTTGAGGTATAACACATATAAATTAAGTAACTGAGATGAAAGATTTGTAAATATAGTAGAATATAAGAAATCTTATGAGAAACTCTTGACGTAAAGTGTATCTATAGCATGGCAGTCAGTTACACTCAGCTGATTAGAGCTCTTGCTAGATACAATGACTCAGTGATGATGGTATGACTAATTGCCTTACGTATATAAAATATACCAATAAATCACAACTTAATACAAAATTTACAAGATGTAATAATGTCTTTCTTTATTTCATTCTACTGGAATTTTTCAATAAAATACTTTTTGTTGTAACTTAAAAAATTGAGAAAGAAAACGCAAGATGCATTTTAATGCTATTCAGATACTTTTATTTTTAAGTTATTGCTGAATAATTCTGCTTTAATACTTTCTTAAATTTTTGATGTAACAATATAACAAAGTTATTAAAAACCAACTTAAAAATATAAAAGTACTAAAACAAAAATCTTTAAATAAATCCTTTTTACGTAAAATTTCGTAAGTCAAAAAGCTGTGCCTAATACGCTCACCTAATGTGCAAAATTTGTTTGCCTTTACTTACATTTTTTTTTCAACAGGTAATAAATATTTGAAAGAAATTTTAATTCATTCTCCTAGTGTAAGTTTTTTAAAGTTATATAGTTGTGTAATACTAAGCGCTCAACGTTTATACTTTTCTTGTCTTGACATCTTTACCTTTCAGATGTGATACTTATACGTAAAAAGAACTGAAACCAGTATTTAAATAATTTATGTTAAAAGTTAACGAGTTGCGCTGAAGAAACACGTTTAACCTTTGAGACTTTTCGAGAGTCTTTAATTTTTTTTTTACACAGTCTGTCAGCTATTATTTAATTGATTACTTTTATACATTAATAATGAACATAAGTATGAGTAAATAGAAAATATTAGTTATAAAAATTTATTTATTATTGCAAATTTCCTATATTAGTGACCCTGACATGGAACAAACCATAAAAAAGAGATGCTACGTGACGTGAAAAAATTCGTTGTCTTACGTGAACAAAACGAGCAGATTTTTCGGCAGATTGAGAAATTTCGCTGGAATGCAGAACAACAACAATAACAACAAAGCAAACAATCACGGTAGAATCAAGGTCTGGCCACTAATGTTGCTGATTTTCACCCTTCGGTTCACAGAGTTGCTGTGAGATTGCCACCTTTTTGTCAGACAAATCTAGCTTATGGTTTACGCCAGCTGATTCTCAGTTTATAATTTGTGAAATCACAAATGAGGTAAAGAAATTTTATTACGTGGTTTTGCAGTTAGACGCACGTGATACAGTAGAAATTGAGGATGTCACGACCAATAATTCTCAATTAAATCCATACACATTTTTGCGCATTAATTAATTGAACCTCTATCTGTGTCTGGGGGACAACGTTTTCGTCAACTCATCAGCGAGGAAGAGCTTGGTGATCACAAACCATCGCAGTTACTCCGTTACATTTGTTTTCTTGCTGGTGCAACTGTCGTGCAGGACAATTTTTTGAGACAGCTTTCGCTCCAACGTCTCTTGTTAAATACCCATGCTATCTTAGTGACGCAGTCAGAAGTAGAACTTGATAAATTTGTGAAGTTTGCTAATAAAATCGTTGAAATTTCACCGATTACACCAACTTTTGCTGTCAACGCATCATTTAAAAATGAAGGTATCAAAATAACTTGGTAAATGTGATTGCTGATTTACAGAAGCAAGTCGCTGAGTTATCAACTGATCAATCATGTTCTCGCAGTCTTAACAGCAATTTTTGACAAAGGTATCAGTCATGTATAAAAGCAGACTTGCAGCAAAGGAGTAATGGTTTGTTTTCGTATCATGCAAACTTTGAGCTGAAAGCTAAAAAATGAATTCTTCTGTGCGGTTTTTCGGGACGCGATCAAAGCAGTCCATAAGGGCGGTATCCTACTGCAGTTCATCTGGTAGCCGTGTTTTTGTAGTTGTTGACAATTCAAAACAAAGACTTTATTGATACTATTTTAGATTTATGCTGCTTTCCTCGTAGTTTACTACGAGAACGTCGTGCTCTGGTTAATTATGATGTTTGCACCGCAAATGGAAGCAAAATTAAAACATACGGTTTTCTAAGCTTAAATCTCAACTTAACATAGTTTCTTAACGTAGGACTCTTACATTGTTTTTTGTGGGGATTTATTATTGCCGATGTGGGTCTACCAATTATTGGATCAAATTTTTTTAGCACACTACTACCTTTTACCTGATATATACCTGTCATACAAAATGCATCGTCAATGTTTACACTGGAATTCAAGTTCAAGGTTCATTTCAACCCTCTACGCAGAGTAGCGTAAAAGCAGTTTGAGATTATTTGTTTTTTTCGGATCTTATTTCTCAGTTTTCTGATATTATGCGTCCACTTGGGTTACCACGGAAATAAAGTATGAAACGGTTCATTGTATTTGCACTACTCTTGGACTAACAGTTACAATCAAAGTGCGCCGCTTAGGCCCTGAGAAGTTAAGCGTTGCTCGTAAAAAATTCAACATGTTGCAAGCTGGTACAACTTAACCATCCGAAAGTCCTTGATCATCGCTTTTGCATCTAGCACTAGAGAGAGATTTGACTTGGCGTTCTTGCAGAGATTGTCGCACGTTAAATGCTCGAACTATTCCAAATCGTTATCCTGTTCGCCACATTCGAGATGTTACTTACTTCATCGATGGCTGTACATAATTTTCAAACATCGGTCTTGTAAAAGCCTATCAACAAATTCCATTCGCTGAAAAAGATATTTATAAGACAGCTATAATAACATCGTTAAACTTTTTTAAATTTTCGTTCATGACGTTTGGTCTTCGAAACACTGGTCAAACCTTTAAAAAATTCACGGGTAAAGTTTAACATAAATTAAATTTTTGTTTTGTGTACATGTATGATATTCACGTTTTCTCTCGTTCAAAAATATAGAATAACTGACACCTTAAAACTATGTTCGAATTATTTGCAAAATACAGAGTGGTATTAAATAGAAGTTTAATTTTGGAGTCTCTGAAGTTTTGTAGATTATACTATACCTTCTGCTGGTATCTGAA
This sequence comes from Copidosoma floridanum, assembly GCF_036245765.1. Taxonomy (NCBI): domain Eukaryota; kingdom Metazoa; phylum Arthropoda; class Insecta; order Hymenoptera; family Encyrtidae; genus Copidosoma; species Copidosoma floridanum. The sequence continues at coordinate 15,082,701 of NW_028321881.1, forward strand.
CGCCTGAGGAGCGGGCTCCAGCAGTCAAGGACTATCTGTAGCCAAAAATAGCTCAAGGCCTTCACTGTTTCTAGGACTGTTAAATTTTAACCACAAATTTGTACCTCATGCCTTTAATACAAAGCTCCACTGCATCATGCAGTTGGCAAACTAATTTTAAAACGTTCTCAACTAATCACTTAGACGTATGAATTGGAAGAAGCTTTTAAAAGCTACAAAAATTTCATAACTACTGCTTGACTTCTTGTGCATCCTTTGATTAGCTCACCTTTTGTTTTATTTACAGATGCTTTGAATCATTCTGTTGGTACTTATTGACAATAGCTTATTATTAACGTTGGGCGATTTATTGTATTCTTTTGTAAGAAGAGGTCGTTGAAAAGAAGTTCTTAGCCTGCTTATAATCGTGAACTTCTAGTAGTTTATGTTGCAATTCAGCATTTCGATATTTCTTAGAATTACATTCTTTCACAATTTATACAGATCACAAGCCGTATATTCACATAGTTTACGTGATGTTTGTTTAAAAACACCATGTCAATTTAGCAGTTATGGTAGTAATCAAACAAGAATTACACGCATGTTTTTTGTTGTATTGGAATTTATTTTTTATTTACATCATAACGGCGACATTAATTGCTTCTCAATAACCATCAAGAAAAAAAAGTTATTGAGAAAAACGAAAAAATTAACTTAAAAGTTACGAACTTTTATATGAAATGTAACAATATTTAAAGATTAAATAAAATTATAAGCTGAAACACTGTTTTTTCACCTTAAAGCAAAAAGAGGTGACAGCGCAGCGTTGCCAACTCACGATCATGTACGTCACTTTAGTCCCTCTTCCGTTTTACAGAGAGAACTATTAAATTTCCACTAATAAATAACCTTAACTATTTTATTTAATCATTTACACTAATACACAGCATGCCTTTACTTAATACACAATACAACGCTTTACATCGTCCTCTGGACTGCCTTGCAGTGACTCTACCTTACACCACGCAAGCCGAGAGCGCAGGTCCACCACGTCCTGCTCATCCTGGCCCAGGAGGGGCTTCCGCTTGTCCTAGACCCATACTACTATGCATACATTCACACTCCGTTCCTAATCTCACACACTACTATACTCTCTTTCTCTCTCTGTTCGACGATGCTTCTCTCTCTTAACTCTGGTATCCACCCCAGTGCACCCAAAAGTGGCATCCAAAATAGCGTGAGATTCAAATTGGCTATATGGAGCAAAACGCAAAAACCCACATCACTCAACAAAATTTCTTACATAAAAAATAAATAAACCCCAAGCTATGAAACCTAATCAACCAACGCTATTCAACCCAGCAACGCAGAACGCCTATTGGCCACTTTGAAATTTAATGCTTTGAATAATAACAAAAGAGTTAATCAGCACACAACCTAGCACGCTTACTGGCCGCTTTGTTTATTAATTAAATGAATAAAATAACACAAGCACCAATCACCATTTAACCCGGGGCACTTACTGGCCACTTTGTTTATTTATTAAATAAATAAAAACTACAAGCGCCGATTACCACACAACCCGGGGCACTTACTGGCCGCTTTGTTTTTTAATATAATAAATAAAATAACAATCGCCAATCACCATTCAACCCGAGATGCTAACTGGCCACTTTGTTTATTAATTAAATAAATAAAAAAAGACAAACGCCAATCACCACACAACCCGGGGCGCTTACTAGTCGCTTTGTTAATTAATATAATAAATAAAATAACACAAGCGCCAATCACCGCATAACCTGAAGCGCTTACTACCTTTGAATTCGTAACATTAATCAACAAAGCGATCAGTAAGTGCCCCGGGTTGAATAGTGATTGGCGCTTGTGTTATTTTATTTATTATATTAATTAACAAAGTGGCCAGTAAGTGCTCCGGGTTGTGTGGTGATTGGCGCATGTGTGATTTTATTTATTATATTAATTAACAATTTAGCCAGTAAGTGCCCTGGGTTAAATGGTGATGGGCGCTTGTATTATTTTATTCATTTAATTAATAAACAAAGTGGCCAGTAAGCGCTCCGGGTTGTGTGGTGATTGGCGCTTGTGTTATTTTATTCATTATATTAATTAACAATTTAGCCAGTAAGTGCCCTGGGTTAAATGGTAATGGGCGCTTGTATTATTTTATTCATTTAATTAATAAACAAAGAGGCCAGTAAGCGCCCTGGGTTGTGTGGTGATTGGTGCTTATGTTATTTTATTTATTATATTAAAAAACAAAGTGGCCAGTAAGTGCCCCGGGTTTGTGGTGATTGGCGCTTGTGTTATTTTATTCATTTAATTAATAAACAAAGCGGCTAGTAAGCGTACTAGGTTGTGTGGTGATTAACGCTTTTGTTATTATTTAAAGCATTAAATTATAAAGTGGCCAGTAGGCGTTCTGCGTTGCTGGGTTAAATAGCGTTGCGTTATTGGGTTTAATAGCTTGGGGTTTATTTATTTATTATGTTAGGAATTTTGTTGAATTATGTGAGTTGTTGCGTCTTGCTTGATATAGCCTATTTGAATTTCACGCTACTTTGGATGCCACTTTCGCGCGCACTGATCCACCCTCACACACGACAAAGTGCGCAAACAATGGCGGCACTTCTTAGCATGCACCTCGTGGTCTCTCGTACTCCTTGTCTCGTCAACCCACACATTACTTTCTTTCTCTCACTCTTTCTCTCTCTCACTGTCTTTGCTATACTCTCTCTTTCTCTCTGTCTCTCTAGCCTCACCTCCTGGTCAAACGTCTGCAAGTCCAACCCAGTGTGATGCCGTGCGGGGTCCTTAAGTGGGTCGTTCGTCCTACTGCTTTATTTTTTCTCTTCTTTCTCTCTCCTACACTCTTTTTCTTGTCTTAGTGGCTTCCGTAGTCCTTGACCTGGAGACCTCGTTGTCCTAGGAGAACACAGCAGCTGCTAGACTTCTGCTCATAAACCTCTCTTCTCTCAACACTCTACTCAAAAACTCTCTCTGTCTCTCTCTCTCTATTTCTCTCTCTCTCTCTCAAGTCTAGACACAAAAACCCACACAAATCACTGAAGCTCTCGCTGCTCGCACTTAAGCGTACAGCTCGAGGCTCTCCTCCAGATTGACTCACGATCTCTCGATCAGGCAATGGCCGCCGCTGCTGCTGCTGCTACGTATCTCTCCTCACAGTCACTCTCAACAAAGCAGCTGCTGTGTGTCCCGGTAGTCGCGTTCGCGTTTTCTGTTTCTTTCCCGTTGATGCTGCTGTGTCTCTGCATCTCAGCTGGTGGTCCGTTGGCGTAATACATTTATGTTTTTTTGCATTGAAATAACTTGTGACCTGCTTTATTCTAGCCAATATACGTCTATTTTTTATGTATATTCATGAAGTATAATGATTATTTTCAATGCGGATTTTATATCTATGCTAGAAAAACTTCGAACCAATAATTAATGTATAAATCTCATTAACTACCATTAGAGTATGTTTATATCAAGAAACTGCCAATGTTGCAAAAATTGTATTGTTGAATGCTTGTATTATTCAATTTTATGAATGTCACATGCAAACACCAAAGGAAAACAAACTACAAGAAAAATTTGAAGTACTTACAATCATGTTTCTATAACATTTACGAGTACAAACTATGCACACAAGCTTATGTGCGTGCAAGTCTCAGCTAAGTATGCTTCTAGTAGGACAGCCGCAGTACCATATTTGTCGGACCCACAACTTAGTTAAGCTTTTTTAAGTCTTGAGAAATAAAAGCTGACTTGTGGGTAACAATGTTTTTCAATAGCGTATGAGCTGGGTAGAGGTGTTTACGCTCACGTTATTATGATTTACTTCACAAAATGTATTGTAAATTGATATTATGTCGTAAATATAACGGAAATGACACAAACATTACAGTAGGTGTGCAGTAGTCAGAGCTTCATGCTAATTGATAAATCAGTTGTGCAGTAAATAATTGCGTCACCCATTAGAGCTACTTTATATAGTATGATAGAACTAGCGAAAAAATTATTTCGATATCCTAGAAATTCTGACTAGCTCGAAAAAAAATTATAGTAGTTGCAATGTGTGGTACCGAATTGACACAGAGTGTAATGATTAGAAACGTCAGAAAAAGCTCCAAAAAATTTTAAAGTCAAAAATATGTTTTTCGCTTAAAAAAATGGAGAATTGTACATAAAAAGAGTGTGTTATAAAGATGCGCAGTTTTAATAAGAACAAAATCAGCTGGGTTGGCTCAAAATCGGTTCATTCATTTTTTCGCACATCGCAAGAAACCACCATTTTGAGCCATTTTTTCAAAATTTCATAACTTGCGTTTTATTGAATACTAAAAGCTGAAATTGAGACACAAAGTAGATATCATAGCCCTTAACATATACACAAAATTAAAAAATTTTAATTATTTTTAAACTTTTCGCTAACCACAGTAAAAATCGAAAAAAGGTTTTCTAAAAAAATGGCCACAAAACAATTCTTAACCAACAGTAAAACTATTTCCAAACTATTTCTCTTCGTCCATATTTACTTACTTACAGTATCCTTTTGTTTTGAATCGTTGACTCGGCATTGTAGTGTTCGGTTTCACCGAATGGTATGTGTGTGTAGCGAGGGGCTACTCACTCATGCCGCGGACACGTCCACTCATACAGAGTTATAGTGTATGCTGAGTGGACAAAGTAAAAATTTCAGTATACAGATGTGTAAAAATCTCAAAGAGTCTCTAAAATTCTTTTTAAGAGAACTGTGGACTCACAGTTAACGTTGAGTGTACGCTGTGGATATAAGAGTTCTGAGATGTGGAGACGTAATCCGTAATCCACTATACATTTGTGGCACAGGTTCAAATTGGTCAGTAAATACATATAAAAAAATTCTCAATAATACATACTCAGCTAAGTGTAACATTAAGGACACACATGAACAATTCCTTATTTTAAAATATTTATTGCTCTGTTATTTAAAAATAATTGTTAAAATATTATTGTTGGTGTCAAAAAATTTAACTTTTATAAAAATTAAGGCATAAATATAATTGAAGCATCTACGTATAAGTATATTTAAAAAATTATTTACTTAAACTTAAAGGTATTTCTCTCTCTCTCTCTCTCTCTCTCTCTCTCTCTACTCAGCCTTTCAATGAATTTGTGAATTAACATTACTTTAGATAATAAATGTTAAATTTTCTATCATAGTTGTTATTGTTCATAAATTTTTCGACAAAAAATTAGTGATTATGAAATTGAAAAGTATAGACAGATAATAACAAAAGTTTAATCTGTTTGATCTTTTTCATATTAATTATCACAATATTTGGTGGATAAATTAATGAAAAATTCGAATATTTCTGCCAGAAATTCAGTGCGGAATCAGTGTTATTCCAGAAGTTCTTAGATATACAGTGAAGTGTAAATATCTCATGACAGGTGAATACACTATAATATAAAAAAAATGTATTCAATGGATGTCTCTTAAATCTCTTTTTTCTGTATATGAGTACGGTATTACTGTAAACAAGTAAATAGCACACGACTTAATAATAACGTACGTACATAACTAAAGTCGATGTAATCACGCATGTTCCCCGATAAGTTAAGGACATTTGTGTCAAAATCGATTTTTTTAAGAGTATTATGGAAATTACATATGTAATTCTTGGAGGTGCAGAAAATATACTCAAATTTTTTTTTATTTTACTGCTCGCTTACTTCTTTAGTTATTAATGTTTAAGTAAGTGCTTTATATCATCAGAGACAGCGTACCATGGGCGTCTTGTATAAAAAAATACTTATTTTTGTGAAAATAAATAAATAATAATTTTTTAAAATTTTTACTCGTATTTGTTATAACTTATAAGATGTTAAAGATTTTTAGTGATATAATAAGTATGAGAAAAAAGTCAGTATTGTTAAATGCAGTAATTATTGTTCAAGTGAGCAAGTTGAGAACACACTTAATTGGCAAAAACTACATGTTCTCAACAAAAAAACTAAGTGTTTTTTTCGCACACAAATCATTGTAATTGCTTCAACTAATTACAAAGTTCCTTAAATTTTGGTAGTGTAATTTAACTTGATCATTAAAAAGCATGAAGTAAAAAAAAACATCTTGAGTTCGTAGACAGGCATGTTGAGTAAAAATTGAAATTGTCTGTGGCATAAAATGCGATGACTTAATAAGAGAATTCGTAATTGTAAGTTATAAATACATTTTCAACTACACTTATCAACTACGCACACAACAGATGCAGCAATTTATACTTTGTTTTAAACAAAAGAACACGATTCATTGAAACGATTAGACAACAATTCACAATTTCGTTTAAATCTTGTAAAAAGTATGCTGTCATAATTATTTAAATGTTTGAGTAACCATTAATCTTACTAGCATATAGAGCAAATTCGCTAAAACAGTTGTAATCACTAACCGCAAAAACTACTAAACCGATTTTGCTGAAATTTTGCACACTGATTCATGATACTTCCTAGATGGTTTTAGTATAGTTTTTATCTTAAAAAATTAAATAACAATAGCAATAAATGAGCTCAAAGTTTTGCAAAAATACGCCAGCTTTTCACTTTAGTTCAGTAAAATCCGCTAGGGGGCGTCGACACACAATCAAAGCTACCTGCAACATAATTAAATAAGTGTGGTTATAATAGGCCGGAGCGTCTCGATAGTGATGTAGTCGATCTTCGGCAGTTCAACGAGCTGTATAGGGAATGCTGATTACAGTCTTGCAGCTGGGTATCCCGGTTACGGGCGACACTCTACTCTCAGGGGGAAGGTACCTAGGTGTCCATTCACCCTGAATCTCAACGAATGCGATAAAAAAAAATTACTTCCAACCGATGCCGTCTCTGTCACAATACCAGGAGACATATCTAGCCAGAGCACACTCTGCACCAACTCTTCAGAGTTGTGTGGCAGTCCCACCATCCCACCTGGTGCAGTTAGAGAATTTGTGGCCACAAACGTAAGGAAGGAAAAACAGCTCTGAGGGGCACGGGTATCCACAACGGCTACTTTCTTGGTCGTCGCGTCCCCAACGCGCTTACCCACATGTTCCCGTCTAACGATAAGCGGTTGGTTATCCGGGGAACGACCCGAGAAGAGATAATCTTTGGTCAGCGGCGTACCTCCCCCCATCACAGTCTCCGTACATCGAGACTCCCAGGGTAAGAATCAAGCAATCCGTAGCCAGCTCTGTATCATTAGAAATAATAATAAAGAATTGCCAGGAAGTTTCACCACTGGCGCTTTTTAGGGCCATTATAAGTATTTACGTTCCCTACTTAACCATCAATTTCATCGGTTCTTTTTAGGATCCACCTAAGTGTTAACTACCTTGCCAACAAATACATTTTTATTACCATTTCCGAAAGCGATTCGTCGACTAAAAGACTATATTAACTAAAGACGGGCACTATTAAACCAAGTCAGCCATTCACTAGCAGACGTCACCTGCGGAGTTGTTCTTCGCAAGGCTGGAAAACTCGGGGACCGACGACCCTATGTTACCCTCTCGACTCTAAGTATTCAACCAGGAATCACTGATCCTCTCCAAGGTCTGCGTTGGGCAAATCTATAACAGCTATAAAGAAAAAAAAACTTGAGCCAACGGGACAGCCTCCACTGGAAAAGTATTACGTACCAATCTCCCCATCTAAGATCACCAAAACAACTGAATCTGCAAATAAAAAAGGTGCTTTAGACACCAACTTCTGTGACGTTATACCAGGAGACGTTGGAAAAAAGCACTACAACTAGCCCCAAAGCTTCGGACTTTGTAATTTTTCTCCCGATCAGTCTGGGTCTTCAACAGCAAGCCAGAGAAGATCACCCTGAGGTATCCAGGCAGTCACAATTGCTGTTAACTGCAGTCAAGAAAGAGTTAACTTAAGAAGCTCACTATTTTTTTTTAGGGCCATCGGACGTCGAACTACCTTGCCAACAAATATATTAGAACTTAACAAAGTTTACAGAAAACAGCTTTTAGGGGTCACAAAAATTTTAAGCATGTCAAAAGTCGCAAGAGGGTGAATTGGAAGAGAAACTTTAAGTGTATCCAATAAATACAATTTTACTTAGGCGTCAAGAAACTGACGCAGAAAATTTATCGAGATTGAAACAGCAGCGTCAAAATCGACAACTAAAGAGTCCATTACGTGAGAGATCAGCTTTTTATTGTACCCTCACAGCAATCTCTGACATCTTTCAAGATCCTACTTCAGATTTTTTAATGAGTAGAAAATGTATTTGTGTTTTGGTGACAATAAAAATGTAGGGTTCAAGGTCCAGGACTTAGTTGCACTGGTAATAAAGTTGTGAGATATGAGGAAAAAAATTTTTTTTCAATATAAATTTTTTGGGGGTTTAAAATCTTAACAGCTTAAAAAAATAGCCGTTTTCGTGAATCACACGGGAGAGACTGTAAATCAATGGCTTCTTTTGGCCACCAATTATTTTATGGCATAAGAAACGCACGGTACTTTTCAGCATAATTATTTTTTTGAATTTTTACACCTTATTATTTGACTAAATAAACTATATGGATTCCGAAAAAACGTTTTTAATAAGAAGATTTTTGTTCTGAGATGTATCAGGAATATGTGTAAAATTTCTAACTGAAAATGTTTCACATTACATGTCAACACACTACGGTGTTTTATTTATTACCGAGACGGGGGGCTGCTAGTAGGAATATTTACTCTTTAATTAGTTTACCCCTATCTATTAAGGACTCGTTAAGCAACTAAATTTTTTACAATTTTTTTATCATCTCAAGCTATAATTTTTTGTGTATTTTTTTAAAATATGCTGTAGTAACAGATTTAAAAACTATTTTATTTAAAAATACATTATACAAACAAATTATCTCGAAAATGTATTATACAACTGTATTGTTTCCTCGTAGAGAAAGCTTGGTTATAGACATAAAACGAGACACAAAATTACGTAAAGAAAATATGCAAGAAATGTGTTTTCTGAAGTCTACAATAAAAATATACTATTTTTTTTATCTTATACGAAGTTATTACTATCCGTCATATTTCCCGTTATAACAAATAGCTGTCTTGAATATTAAAGCATTTATCTTTCAGAAAACATGAAGTTAGATATCAAATGCGGTTTATTATGTTGTTTTTTGAATAATAACTTTCAGCGAGTTTTAGAGATAATAGAAGTTAGATAGCTTTATGATGATATTACAGTAATCCAAAGTAATATTTATTACATGTCTTGATTTTTCTTTCAGTAAGAGTTATTTTCACAAAACAGTAACATGATCGTCAGCATTTACATTGCGTAATATATACGTATAGTTGCAAAGACGACAAAAATCGTTTTAACGTTTACTCAAAATCACGTTATCAAGTAGTGTAGTTCGTTATACGAATCATAGTACATCTTAATAGTATGAAAATTCTGAAATGCATTACACTTTGAATTAGTTAAATTGTGTGTACCTCAACTACTTTTTAACTACAATGTCTGTATCTCAAAAAAGGAACTTTTTGATTATGACCTTCCATACATTTCCCAATAAACAGTGTGTTTACTAAATTATTATAAAAAAGTTTTAGGTAACTACTTTATTATGAGCTACTTATACTTTATGACATGGTCATCAATTTCAATTGTTATGTTTATATTTTATTTAAAAATTGTACAAAACAGTTAACAAAAAAATGCCTTGAATCATCCAAATTTCAACTAAAATTCATTAATAATTTAGAACAACATGTAACTTGAAAAAATGTGACATTTATTTTTACTTTATTTTTTAATATATCATGAAGTCGGTGCCTTTATTGTTCACCATAAGATCGATGTAGTGTGAGTTACCAAAACTTGGTTTACTCTTAAGCGATGCTTTTGTTTTTATAACATTACTGAATATAATCTTGTGCGAAATTATCATGTTTTGATCTCAAAAAATAGGCAAGCGAGAGTATATATGGGATGGACGGGTGGCCTGGTACTTACGGACTGATCGTAATTAAAAATTGTCGAATCGTTACAGATTAAGTCACTCAATAAAACCAAAATTATTATTAAAGAGACAAGCCCTAGATTGTATGAGAAGATGCTTCTGACGTGTCTTTATGGGCATCCTATAGGGGAGGAGAGTTCAATCGAATATTTTGAAACTTTGCAGTGTTCTGCCCTCTTGTGCTCTGGAGGTATTGTGGCGGATGATATGAAATCAGATTTTCTTGTCCAGGACTGTTATGCCACACACCTGTACCATTTGATCTCTGAATTTTTGTTAATATTTAGTACTGTTTACGCCAACTAATCAAAGAAACATGGCCTATAATTGTCTTAATGTTTTTAAATTGGACAGTTCCCTTTATAAGTTTACATAATTACATTGATGTTAATTACAATTTACAATCGTCAACCCCCAAAGCACCCTCCGTTCAATCAACTGATTTTCGTAATTTCTCTGCTGTGTTTTTTTTCGTTTCTCCTTGGGACAACCTGAAGATTTAACCTGAAAATTCAATCACTACAAACTTGAAAGGTTCAACCTACGTTTTACATAATCTGATTATTAACGTACTTGACATCCATGCTTTCTGTACAACTAGAATTTTTCGTAGAACACTGGCACCCAGAATTAGTAATAGCATCCGTATATCATATAACATACGCGACCAATTTTACGAGAAGGGTAAGCGTTCAAATAATGTGGATGAATTGGCTGAGTGTAAGAAATTTCGGCAGGGATATTGAATTGTGAATAAAACTATCGCATAATGAGCATTTGATAAAGGTGAATAATGGGATAGCTAACCAGTCAAGATATTGTCATCTGCTCAGAAATTTCGGACTAGCAGCGAATAAGTCTTGATCCCCTTTGATAAGCCTATCAGCATATCTGTTGAGCCTATCTATTGATGATGTTGATAATAGACTTACATATTGACCTGTAGAAGTAGAAGAACTGCATCAATCATTGTTGTACTACTCGCGTGCATTAGGGTGTCATAGTGGTGACAGCATATCACAGAAGTTTTTGGTACTTCTCTGCTCTTAGTGGTACCTTATCTGGTTTGTCTGTTCAACTCATGGCTTGAGACTGGAATATATCCAATCCGTGTGGAAATACTTGATCAATATTCCCCTGCCAAGAAAGCCCGAACAGATGGTACCACAAGACACGGGTTTAGTTGCTAATTCTCCGCATTTTTTAGGTTAGTGACATTCTGCCCTTAATTATACTGGTGTTTTTTTGACATCAAGTTGGCTAAAAATGACTTTCAGAATATGTAAACATCGATAAAAACTCTACAGCAATAATTTGAACGCAAAAATCAAAAAGCCGAAACTTTGTTCTACTAATGCGCTTACAACTATTTCACTGCAGTGAGCCAGTAAGTTGCATTCAAGAACATCAATGGCTAGGTGGTAAGCATGCTAGCCTCCCAGCTGAAGATACTCAAGGGAACGTGGGTTTGAATCCCATCGAAAATTACTGAGATATTTTTCTCTGGCTCTTTCGATGGGATGAGTACAAAGGATGCTGAAACTCCACTTATTCGAATATTAAAACAAATAGTAAATTTTTCTGGTGATGTCTGGACTTCCAGGAAATTACTTTTCGAAGAAAATCAATACCTAGCCAGTTCATCAGATAAAGTCACAGTTGGTTGTAAAAAGATCGGTACAGCAAGTTAGATGGTTAATTGGAAAATATCTTTTCATTAAACTTGATAATAGCTGGAGTATGCTTAATACAAACGCTGCACCCTGTAAATAGTACCCAGTAGTATAAATGACCGAGTCATCTTAAGAAAACTTTGCGAGGGGCCCGTACAAAAGACTTGCATACTTGGAAAAATAGGATAGTAATTACGGAAAAAGAGCAAGGAAAATTGAGACTAGGGACATAAGATACGTAAAAACCCTGCAACGAATGTATGTTGGAATCCTAATACAATACAGTATAAAATCCACGTCCACAGTGAGATAGCCTACCCAGAATCTTCTACACTACCTTAAAGTTACTCTACGTATGAAGTGTCTCATATCTCATTCGTTTGCTCTGCGTACGCAGGAAGTTACGGACGGGGAATTTCTCCGATACTTATACTTTACTTCACATACGCAAAATCTCTTGTATATAATCACTTTGCTTCGTAAGCGCTGTAAATTTTTATACACAGGGTCTCACTTACAATTTCTTACCTCTGGGTAAGCAGTGGGCTCACGTTTCAACAGTAAATTAAAAAAATTTATTCTGACGCAAGCAAGCTGTTTTTTAGTATTATTCAATAATAATAAGGGCCCTTAGACAAGCACGCGTCAGCAATTATCCACCCAACTATTTTTAAGCATCGTACATCATCAGAATAAGATTTTAGGTAAACAATCATTAGCAATAAGCAACCCAACAGTTTTTCAGTATAGTTAGTTATCAAAATTATCATTAGGTAAACAAACATTCGTGAAGAGAAACCCAACCAATTGTTGGTACTGTCCGTTAAAAAAAATTACTTTTTAGTGAGGAAGCATGAGCTATAACTAATTTAATTATTTTTTAAAGCGTTATTTATAACAGTAAGGATCCTCAGGCAAGCAAGTACCAACACTTTGACACCACATGGTTTTTTCGTATAGTAACATAGAATAAAGTACTCTCAAGCTGACAAGCATTGACAATAAGCAACCAAACTAGATTTTTCGTAAATTTATAAAAAAAAAATTTTCCTGGCTCAAGCTAAAATATTAATGAGAAACCAAACTGATGTTTAAAATTATTTATTTATATGAGCAGGTCTTAGGTAAGTAAGCATTGACAATGTGCAACCAAACTCATTTTTAGTATCATTTATTTATAAAATTTGTTTAAACGCAAGTCAACATCAGCAATGAGCAGGCAAATTATTTTTTAGTATTATTTACTAGCAAGCCCCCATCTTGGCTTCACCCGAGACTCACTGAATGGAACGCAGCAATGTGTTAACACGTAACGTAAAATGTTTTTAGTTAAAAATCTTACATTTGCTTTTGACACTTCTCAGAATAAGAAACTACTTGTTGGAAACATTTCTGTTTAAAATCCATGCAGTTTATTTGGTCAAATGAAAAGCTGTAGAAAGTAAGGAAAATTGTATGATGTTGAAAAGTACCATGCGTTTCTAACGTTATAAAATAAATGTTGGCCCTAAAGGGTCATTACTTTGCACTTTTTCACGCTGTGAACATTGAAAAGGGCTATTTGTTAAAACTGTAAAGATTCAAAACTTAATAAAAGTGCATCATTAAAAAGTTTTTTTTTCCAATCCCAAAATTTTATTACCAGTGCAACAAGGTTCTGGAGCCGCATTTTTCGCTGCAATGAATACAAATAATTATTTTACCTACTCGAAAAGCTAGAAAATTTTAGTGATAGTTGCCAAATTCTTTATTTATTGATTTAGACGCTGCTGTTCCAATCTCGATGAATGTTCTACGTCAGTTTCTTGACGTTTTAAATTGTATTTATTTAGAGCATTTGAAGTTTTCCTTCCAATTTGCCCTCTTGCGAGTACAGGCATGGTTAAAACTTTTGTGAACCGTAAGAGCTGCTCATTGTTAGTTTTGTTTCATTATAACATATTCGTTGGTGAGGTAGTTTGACTTTTGATGGCCGTAAAAAATACCGGTAAGCTAAGCTCTTTCTTAACTGAAGTTTCCAGCAAGTCTGCCTGAATATCTCAGGGTGATCTTCTCTGGCCTGCTGTTGTAGCACTATACTTATCAGGAGAAAAACTTCAAAGTCTGAAGCGTTGGATCTAGCTGTAGAGCTCTTTCTCAATGTCTCCTGGTGTTACGCTTGAGAAAATGATGTCTCAAGTACATTCTTTCTTTACAGAGATTAGTCATTATAATGATATAAGGTAGGGATTATGGTTTTTAATGCTTACCTATTGGAGACTGTCTCATTTGCTCGAGTTTATTTTTCCTTGATAGCTTCACTGTTAGGTTCCCGAGCGCTGACCTTGGATACGATCGCTAATTTCTGGTTGAATGCTCAGAGTCCAGATGGTTGTATAGGGTTGTCGGTAGTCGGGGTATTCAGCCTCGTGGCGAAAACCTCCGCTTGTGACGTCTGCCAGTGAATGGATGCCTGGGTTTATTAGTGGCCAGCTATATATAGTATATTAATGGATGAAATGTTACCAGAAATGGTAGTAAAAATGTATTTTTTGGCAAGGTAGTTTAACGTCAGATAGCCCTGAAAAAAGCCAATAAGATTGACCTTTTTCACACCGAGAAATTAACTCACAATTGATACGTGTTCTCTTGGGTTTGATTGAGGCGACCACTCTTTCCTCGATCCAGAATCTAAATGATTTTCTCTACTGCCCGCTTCTTAGTGGCTTGCTTTTTTTTTCTTTTCCTAAAGCATCTCACTTTCTGCCGTCGATTGACGCTTTCAATACTTATCGGTTCAGATCTGTGCAGAAAGCTAGAGAGAAATAAATACATATTAATTTGAAATAAAAATTTTTAAGTATAGTTCATTATCAAAATGTACCTATGGGTAAGCAAGCATTGGCATTAAGAGACTTAACACTTTAAAACTTATCGTTTACTCACAAAATATGCTTTTAGAAGAGCCAGCATTAGTGATTAGCTCCCTAATTTTTCTATTTTATGATTTAAAAATAACTAGTGCTCTAACGCAAGCAAGCATTGATGATTACTGCTCTTTAGAACAATTTAATAATAAAATACATTTGTAAGTTTACAAGAAACGGTGATTAGCAGCTCAATGATGTTTCTGTAAAGTAAATTGAAAAAATTTACCATCGGCTTAGCAAGCATCGGTAATGACTAATCTAACTGTTTTTTAGTATATTTATTGGTGAAATTTGTTTTTTGGCAAGTAAGCATCGGTAATTAGCCACTATACGATTTTTCAGCTTATTAAGTGAATAAAATGTACTCGAGACAGCAAGCACTGGTAATAAATACCTAACTGTTTTTTTATATGATTTTAATATTGATAAGGCCCATTAGGTAAGTAAGCATCGGCAGTTATTAACCTAACTGATGGTCAGTTTCATTTATTAATAAAATATGTTTGTTAATGAGATAGCATCGGTGACAAGCAACTAAGTTTGTAAGTGTAGTTTGTCAAAATAACGTACTCTCGGGTGAGAAAGCATCAGTGATAAAAAACTTATCAGTTCTAAACGTATAACTTACGACCAAAATATACTCTTAGACAAACAAGCATAAGTGATCAGCAACCTCACTGTCTCAAAGTATTATTTAATTATAAAATATGTTTCTGGGTGAGCAAGCATTAGCAATTAGCATCCTAATGTTTCTTTACTACATTTAGTAGACAAAATATACTCTTAGAATAGCAAGTTTTTTTTGTTAATTAAAAATGTTTGTGAAATGCTAATTAATTTATCATCTAATTTTGCTTTCGGTTTGAAATCGAAGATTGTATACTACGGTCTCACACTCCTTCACAGGCTGCGAGATAGCAGATAGCCCAACTATTTGTTTGCTTGAAAAAAAGAAAAGGGAGAAAGTTATATAAAATATCCGTGTTAACTTACTTTTTTCCTCTTAGAACTTGAATACTGATAACTCTACTTTAAATATTAATTCAGATAAATTGGATTCCTTCTTTCCGTGAGATTAATATTTATTTATTTTATATAACTCAAACTTCTTCTGCTAATAGCTTTTATACCAATTTATTTCATATTGCTTGTACCCAATGAAACAAAGAAAGGAGTGTTGGGTAGCTCTTTTAAAATAAGTTAATAATGTCTGCACTTGATGAGTGGCAGTGGTCTACTAACTAAAATGCTGCGCAAAGAAATGCACCTTGCACCAAAATTTAGTTGGAACTTTTTTGTCTTGCTTGCTATAAGGCCAGTACTTGCTGACTTTATGTGTTAAGGCTTAGTGGCTTGCTTTGGTTGTCACTTGACACTTCTGAGAGCCACGAAGTACACAGTTAGCTTCGTTAGGTGGAGACTTTCGTGAAGTACAACTTTTTTAGGAGTAAACATATATATATACATATAATAAACTAATCTGATTCAAGGTAAGAAGTGGACCATGATAAACTGAATACCTAAAGAGAAGTTTTCCACTGTTTACCTTTTTCCTTTAAGATTGTTCTAAGCTTTTAAGTAAAAAGAATATTTAACAATATATGTGTGTTCTGATTCCAGGTTTTTTTTTTTTTTTTTTTTTTTTTTAAGAACATATTATAATTCACTTAAATGGTTATTTATTTTACTTTGTTACAGAACTATTACAGTTACTGGGAAGTGTGCAATTTGGAAGGATAATAGGACTTACTATGATTAGATATGGATTGTTTTTCTTCCTTTCTCATTCTTCTTTGGGTTTTGTTGTTTATTACTTATCCATTGAGGGTATCAAGATTTGCCATAACGCCCATTTCAAGGCACAGCTTGTAGTACCAATCGTATTTCACTGGATTGATATCTTTTTGGCATGATGGACAAGGTTTTTCCAACTTCATTTGGGTTTTGCACAAGAGATTGTGTACTTCCAAACCGTTTTTATATATTGAGTTCCCAGAGGGTAAACGTGTAATTTATTCGCGGTTTTTTTGACAATTGTTGTGGGAATATCTCGCTCCATACATTTCAAATCATTCGAGGGCTCTTTTTGTTGATTCTTTGTTACAGTATGTAGTGAAGCTTAGGTACACTTGTATTTTATCATCGCGCACGATATGTAAGGGATGGTTATTAAAATGGCTTAGGGGGCCAAAAGTCATTAACAACCGGGTGTACTCATCTGGTTTCAAAATGGCCGGCACTTTAGATACCACTTTTCACTGTAGAGGGTCGTGGTCTTTAGGAATTTTGTCTTCATCGGCTGTGTTTTTGTTTTTGGTATTTTTAACTTTTACGTCTTTTTGCTGCTGTGTTATACAATATTTTATTGTGTGACGCATGTCTTCTGCTAACTTAGCCATTTTATGTATCATATAAACGGGAATAACAGTTTTCCGTGTCTGTTATTAATATTTTATACTGGATACTTGTGTTGGGAGAATTCATTGAGGTAGTTGGGATTGTACATTTTTTTTCATAAGAACGATTGTTTTGATCCTGTTGCGATACACTCACAAATTGTAAGATTAGAGTATTTCTTTCTTAACTTTCTTTTGTCAGAGTTTTCGTTATTGCAGGCAGTCCTATATTCTTACTTAACATTGTGGTTTTGTCATCCATTGGCGTTTATACTTTCTGTGCTAGTGATTCGTTTGCTTCTTCTATTTTTAAAGTAGGTGCTGTATTCAGTGTTGCTGCCACAACCGCTGTATCATATATTCGTCCGTATTCAGAGTTGTACATGGTGTACGGTGTGATGCACGGCTGCTTCTTTAAAGAAAGCATCGGACCAAAACTATAAGGAATTTCTTTATTTGATCTTTCTCGACCGAATCTTTAATTATTATATCCAGCCAACGTCCATTCTCAAATATTGTGAATTTTTATCAATTTCTTATTTATCAAGGACTCAGGTGCCGTTGATGTTGCCTGACTCCTCACATTATCCAATGAACGAGATAGTGAATCCAATATTACACTCGTGTTATACGTGAAAGCTGCCAATTTTTCTTAGTTGTCCCAGTCATTATAAGTTTTAAAGTTAGTTCTTATAAAGTCAGCTACGGCAGCATGACTTAGTTATAGCCATCCGTTTGTTTGAGGATGATATGCTGATGTAGTTAGATAATTAGCCTCTAAGGTTCTCGTTATTTGTTCCAATAAATAATAAAACATAAATGTAGCATGTCTGATTAATGGAATTGCTCTTGGCACACTGTCAAATAGTATTAGATTTTGTACGAGTGCATCGGTAAGCGTGCTTAACCTTAAGTTAAGAACAGGGACTAACATGATGTACTTAGTCAAATTACACTGTATAGTTAGCAAATGGCAATTACAATTTGATGTTATTCTTAATTTACCGACGGTATCAATGGAAACTTTATCAAAAGCTTCAATAGGGATATCTGTAAGCACCAAGGGTTCTCTTGATTTTATTCGTTTGATTTTTTGAATGTTATTTTTCATTCTGGGACAATAAAATCGTTCTTTTGTTTTCCGATAAACTTAGCTTATTACATTATGTCCTCTAGTACTGTTATGTAGTGTTTGAATTATTTCATTACGTTTTTCAATTTTTTGAAAATCAACCTTAACGTAACAGACAATAATTTGTATAGGTATTTTATCACAAGTTGTTAATAACATTTCTGTTATCAATTCAGTTTCTAATTTGTCTGTAAAATCTCCCCTTCTTAAAATTTGGAAACTTTTAAGATTATGTCTTAATAATATTTCTTTAAGTAATTTAAAAGCTTTTGTAAGACTTTCTGAAGTTACCAAATTGGTGGATGTTTCATTAATAACGATGAGAGTAGATAGATAAGCATTTCTTTTCAGTCATAGAATAATTTATTTCAGCTTTACTTAGAGTTCTTGAAACATAGGTGACAGGATGGTCAAACCAATTTTTTTCTTGACTACGCTCCAATAGCGTAGTCAGATGCGTCTATCGTCAATTTAAACGAGTTACTAATGTTGGAAAATTGTAAAATAGGCTCCTGACGTAGATGATCTTTTAGTATTTGAAAACTTTTTTCTTGCACTTCAGTCCATTCAAATTTTTCTTCCTTTTTAATAAATCTGATAGTGACTTAGCTATTTTTAAAAAGTTCTTAATAAAGCGTCTATAGTATACTGCTAGTCCTTAAAATTGTCTTATATTTTTCATAGTTTTTGGATGGGGAAATTCTGTATCAGCCTGAATTTTTTTAGATTCTGGTTTAATTCCTCGTTGACTTACTACATGACCAAGTAATATTACTTCTTTCAGCAAAAATTCAACTTGATCTGGCTAGAGTACCATAATTGCTGACCTTAAACGGTTGGAAAGTAACCTAACTTTACCATCATGATCTACTAGATCTTTTGCGTAAATAATAGTGTCATCTTAATACACTAAAATTTTAACATTTAATCAAACCTTTTAAGATGGGATCTATTTGTCGTTGGAACGTGGCAGCAGCATTTATCAAAATGTCGGGCATCCATCTGTATTAGTAACGTCCATGGGGTATCGCCAATGCAGTTGTATACCTATCATGTTGAGTCATAGAAATTTGTTACAATCTACTTGCTAAATTGAAAACTGTAAAATATACGGATCCTTCCAACTGGTCCGCAACATCTGCTATATTGGGTAATGAATATGCATCACCAATTATTTTTAGAACGAAGTTCTTTATGTCGCGTTACTCGGGGGGCTGGAATTTTAAAACCGACAGATTTTTTTTTTTTTGAATCAGAAATCTTTTCCTCTCAAGTTTTTCCCCTCACCCCGTCCCCCCTCACCAAGTGTTCTCTACACACTTCCCCTCTCCTCACTATATATGTATATCTGTCAACCGTGCCGTGTTACTCTTCTGCACACCTTTACCCACCTTTACCCACCTCGCACTCCCAAGCAATTAATTTTTTAACAAATTTTAATTTTATTTCCCCACAGTAATTTTTCTTTCACTTTGAATTTTTTCTTCTTTTACAATTCTATAAAAAAAAAAAAAAAAAAAAAAAAACATTTTCCAGTAAAGAGATTTGAACCTTCGACCTTCTGCATATAGGTCCTGTACCTTCCCCACTCTGCTACGAGCGCTGCCGACTATAGAAATTCGGTTTCTTGTACTTATCGTGTGGTTCGTAACTATAACATTCCACTTTTAAATGTATTCGCTGACAATACATTCAATTATGAATTTGTTTTATAAATTGTGTATGTGTTTTCTAAATAATACATCTAAAAAAAAAAAAAAAAAACAAAAAAAAAAAAAAAAAAAAAAAAAATTTAATTAGCATAAATATGGTTATGTAAATTAAATATAATAAGGCGCGTTATTATGCATTAAATATTTGTATTTTCATTAAACCTGAGGTTTTTTTGGCATTACAGTAATGCTAATAATTACTGTTATAGATGAAAAAAAGTAATGAAATTAAATATGATAAAAAAAGAAACAAAATATGAAAAAATGAAATATGAAAAAAAATAATAATGAAATTAAATGAAATTTGAACAAATAAAATAATATATTAAAAAATAACGAAATGAAATATAAAAGAAGAAATGAAATATGAAAAAAGAAATGAAATAAAGGAAATACAAAAGAATGAATATAAATAGAAAAATATAAAAAAAAAGAAATAAAGGAAATACAAAAGAATGAAAAAAAAGTAATGAAATTAAATATGAAAAAAAAAGAATGATATATGAAAAAAAAGGGAATGAAAAAAAAAAGATTAAATATGAAAATAAGAAAGAAATTAAATAAAGGAAATACAAAAAAATGAATAAAATGTAATAAAATGAAGTATGAAAAAAAATAAAGCAAGAAATAAAAAAAAAAATTAATAAAACAAGAAATAAAGAAAAAAAATAAATAAATAAATAAAAAAAAAAAACAACAACAAACCAGGGGGGATAAATGGGTCATGGGACCCACGGTAAGAACGAAGTTCTTTGAACATGACGAGTATAAAAACACAATTTCTCAGGTAACAAGGGGGTCGCAAGACCCATTGAAAGAACGAAGCTCTATAAACGTTAATACTGCATTCATGTAGTTCACTAAACAAAAACTTGAAAAACGAATAAAAAAAAAAAAATAAAAAAAATAGTTCAGTACTCACGATGGTTGAACTTCGTGAGAACGTCGTGCATAAATACAGTACTCACAAAGTTCAACCATCGTGAGAACTGAACTATTTTTTTTATTTTTTTTTTTTATTCGTTTTTCAAGTTTTTGTTTAGTGAACTACATGAATGCAGTATTAACGTTTATAGAGCTTCGTTCTTTCAATGGGTCTTGCGACCCCCTTGTTACCTGAGAAATTGTGTTTTTATACTCGTCATGTTCAAAGAACTTCGTTCTTACCGTGGGTCCCATGACCCATTTATCCCCCCTGGTTTGTTGTTGTTTTTTTTTTTTTATTTATTTATTTATTTTTTTTCTTTATTTCTTGTTTTATTAATTTTTTTTTTTATTTTTTGCTTTATTTTTTTTCATACTTCATTTTATTACATTTTATTCATTTTTTTGTATTTCCTTTATTTAATTTCTTTCTTATTTTCATATTTAATCTTTTTTTTTTCATTCCCTTTTTTTTTAGTCAAGTTCTCGGAAATTAATTACTACCCTCCATCTTAGATTTCCATGGCTAACCGATTTCTTAGAAACAACCCTAAGGGGTGTGTTATACGGTGGTGACTTGGGCTTAATTATTCCATGGTTAAATTTTTTTGCTACGTGTTCTTCTAAAACTGTTTTAAGTACCGGTAGGTGACGATACTGCTTAGTTTTAATACCGATATTATTTTATGTCGGGATTTTATGTGCAACAAAATTAGTACACGGTAAAGGATCTCCCGGCAACAAAAAGATTTCTGGAAATTCGAAAATCGATCGATACATTTGGTCTCGTTCTTCCAGGTTTAAGTGGCCGGTATGCACAAGTCCTTTCAGATCTCTTATTCTATTTTGCGTATTTTTCAGAACTGGTTTCTTATATTTGCTACTAGTATCGGGATTAAATTCAGGTGCAATCAAGTCAAAGGGTAGAATTTCTTTTGGGTCTATTTCAATAATAACATTATCTTTATTAGTGCTTACCACCATCATATTACATTGACCGGTCTCATTTCTTACTATTCCTTCTTCTATTTTTACTGTGTTCAGTGGCATGGGGTTGAATTGTATCTTGGTCGTTTAATTTATTATTTTCACTGTATATCCCAGTTTTATCAGTTTCATTATGAGTGGGCTTCATAAAATTATCACCCCTTTCTGATAAACACTATTTGTTAAATTTATCTCGAAAATAAAAATCAGCTTTCATGTCTCCTTATTTTTTGTATTCAGGTTTATTTGATTTCTTGGGACAGCCAACGATGTATTCATCATAAAATTTTTGTTAGTCACTTTTGTCCTTAAGGCACTCTGTCTCTTCGTTAGTATTAAGAGTGATGCCTAAGACTCGACTTTCCCGTGCTTGATTCTTAAATTTTATAGCTTTTTGTTCTTTTTCATCCATTTCCAATCGCTTTTTTTCTTTAAGAGTTTTTAGAAAAAGGAATAAGGTTCATTACTTCATGATCTAATACTATAGCATTGTAATAATACGATAATGTGGCTCGTCGATCTTTACAAAAGTTTCGACCTAATGAACGGCAATCTATGATCAGAAAATCATTGGGAACCACATGAAAAATTTTAGGTTTTCCTTGTATAGTCACATACGTTGTTGCTTTAGTTAAAACTGAGGGGGGGGTATTCTAGTCAAATTAATAATTCCACTAGTCTTTACACGTGAGTATATATATATATATATATCATGTATATCGTGAGTATATATATATATATATATATATATATATATATATATATATATATCATGATATATATATAAATCATAATCATATAATAATGATAATAGTTATAAATTCATTAATATTTACTTAATTAATTATTATATAAAAAATATAAATGTATGAAATTTAAGGTTTTTATATATTATGAATATTTTATATTAAAATTTTTTTTTTCAACAAATAGAGATTTAATCATTATTAGTTTATATTTTCAAAATATTTATATATAATTGTATGTGTATTCCTAATAAATAAATATTTTATTATTTGTAAATTGGTACATTTATATATATACTATTTAACGTAAAAATATGAGATCAGATTTTTTTTAAACTGTTGAAATAGTTAACTTCTTTAAATTAATTGAAATAACTAAAATAAAGTTTTTCAAATTAATTAGTAATTAATAAAATAAATTTATTTATAACAATAAAATCAATAATATTATTGAATTTACTTTATTAGGCCATAAAATTTCAATGAAAAGTTCAAATATCTTAATTGATTATGTGAATATAAATTTTATAATATAATATTAATAGATAAATTTAATTATTAAATTATTGATTTTAATTACAAGGTATGTCGTTGATGATTCCGTATAAAATATTCCCAGGTAACCAACGTCGGGGCAGGATTCTATCTGGAAATATTTGTGTGATGAAGAAATCGTGAGGTATATACTGCAAAAAATTAATCATTTTTCTTATAAAGTATGTCGTCAATGTCTCCGTATAAAATATTCCCAGGTAGCCAACGTCGGGGCAGGATTCTATCTGGAAATGTTTGTCCGACGAAGAAATCGTGAGGTATATATTGTAAAAAATTGTTCATTCCTCTTACAAGATGTTTCTTAATTTAAAATATATTGATTTATTTTATAATCTTATTTATAATTATAATTAAAATATATTTAATTATTTTATTAATAAAAATAATTTATTAATCAAGTAAAAATTTTGTTTGTAAAATTTATATTTTATAGATATATTCAAAACTTTGAAGGTTTCAGGTTTAATTCAACTAAAAATTTTAAATAATTTCTTGACTAAAAAAAATGTTGATATAAATAAAAATAGTTAATGTTAATTGTTAGCATTAAATAATTTCAAATCTGCATCTTGGTAAAACTGTGCCAATCCTAACCTGTTTCGCCTGTAGCCTGTAGGCATATTTCGTATTGTACATAGGTTGTTTTCTACGTGTGGCTATGGGCAGTAACAAATGTTCCCATCCTACCTGTGAGCGTGCGGACGACGATGACGACGATGTCAATGTCCTGGACTGTATTAAATGTGTCTCGTGATCTCATGTTAAGTGTGTCCGTGGCTCCGGTGCTAGTGTTAAGGTAAAACAGCCATTACTGGGACACTTACAGAAACCGTACTACCAAGATCCTTATTATAATTGAAAAGTGCATGTTTTTGAAATAATTATTGTATGATAACGTTAGCCGAAGGTTATTTTTTTAAATAAAATAAACAATTTATTTAATAACTCTTCCCAAATAATTAAAAATAATGTTTATTTAGAGGAAGTCAATGGACCCGAAGTGGGACAAGATTTTTATGAGTTGTTCTTTAAGTGGGATAACATATGCTAATAGTGGGACAAATAACAATAACTCTTATTTTAAGTAAATAACTGTATGAACAGAACTGAATGAAGATTTTTATAAACAAAAAGTAAAAATATAGGTAAGGAAACATAAATCAAATAGACAAAATTAATTTATTCGTAGCAAAGTAGTCAATTAAATAGACGTAAAGCTAACATATTATAATGTATTGGATACACTTAACTCTTATTCAGACTTTTCAATGTTCTTATCACAGTACAATTATTAATACTTAGTTACGTCACTTATAGTTATTTAGAGAAGTTGAGTATTTTATTTCATTTTTTCTTGTTTGATTTTAATTTTCTTTTGAAGATTTTCAACTTAAATGTTTGTGAGTTCTTGATCGAGATCTTTCAACTCTTGTATTTCTTTTGTTACTTCCATAATAAGTGAGTTTTTAGTATCAGCATTATTTTCATCTTTGATTTTCTTTTTAAGATAATGAACATTAGAGTTAATTTCATTTTTTTTGCTTTAATTTGTTTCTTTTTTTCTTGATAAGATCGATTGATGAGTGCTTCTTTTTCTTTTTTTATTTTGTTTTCTTCTTTCTTTTCTTTATTCAGTATTATCTTTTTTTCTCTTTCAACCTTTTATATTTTCTTTTTGCTAAGGACTTTTAATACATGATCTACAGTGTTAACGACAACTTCTTGCTTTTTCGTTTTTTTTTTAAATTCTGGTATTTTAAGCTTTGATTTTAACATTTCAAAATTATTCTTCACATCGTTGGGCTGTTGTCCTACAGTAAATTTATTGTGTTACATATGTTGATATATTATTCAGTAGCTTAATCAGAATATACAAACCAATATTAATTGCAGAATTTTGAACTGTAAAACATTGATTCTCTTTTAATAAACTACCAGAAATACCAGTTGTACAAATTTCACTATTAATTTTTTGAATGGAATTTTCAACAGTTATAAAAGGTGGATGGGTACTTTCTTTTTCAGATTCAGTAGATAACGTAGATAAATCAAGTGCATGATCTTACAAAATACAAAATTATAAGGTGAATACTGATATTTAAAAGTATTAAATTAAATTAGAAAAATCTGTACCTTGGAGACAAGACGTACTAGTAGAAGCAAAATTCTGACAGCCCCATGACTTATTTCTATCCTGAATATCTTAAAATGATAAATTACTGTTTTAAGGAGTTATTAGTTGTAAATTACTTAATACACTGTCTGGTGGTGAGTGTAATTTACCAGTTACGTTACATGATATAGACTGTATACAATTTTCATGTACAATTGTGTTCGACAAAGATAAGTCAGTGAGTTTGACAACAGATGCCTCATCATCAATCAAAGTTGAAATATTATCTACGATTTCTATAACTACTGGAGTATCAGGAAAAGTATGTTCCATTGTGGACTCATTTGTGATGAATTCTTCGATCGAGGAAACTGTCAGTTGTTGCTCCATGAACTCTTCATCTGGTGTATCAACTGACTCATCCATATTTGACGCTTGAACTACAAAAGCTAATTGCTCATTTGTCGGTGATTCTTCGATTGGAGAGGCTGTTAGTTCACTTATAAGCGATTCTTCAATTGAAGAAGCTGTTAGTTCACTTATGAGCGATTCTTCAATTGGGCCAGCTGCTGACTCACCTGTGAATGACTCATTAACTGGAAAATCTATTGACGCTTTCTCTTAAATCGGTGATTCTTGAGCTGTTTAAAAAAAATGCTTATCATATTTGTTATTTTAATATCAAAAAAGATAAAAAATTGTAATAATTACAATTTTTTTTTAATTTCTTCCGAACTTCAAATAGTGCTTCATACTTAACATCTCCAGTCCAATTAACATCCGTCTCTTTTTCTCTGAACAAAGCCAGTACTTCATTTGACATAATATTTTCTTCAAAAAATAATAAATTATCTTTTACTGATAATGTTGGTGTTACAGAGACTGGGTCACAAATCTGATTTTTTGTAATTTTCTTTTTTTTTTTATTAAGTACATTATAATTCACAGCCTCTGGGTTAAATGGTACTAATCCACATGCTTTAAAACCATTTATAAGACAAGGTGCATAATCATGAGTGTCCAATGCCAATTTTAAAATTTCAGAAAACATGCACTTTTTGATATTGATAAGTTTATTATCAGCTCTGTATTGTTCATTGGCAATTTTATACTTTTCTTTTAAAACGTGAAACAATGAAACATCAAGAGGTTGACAAATGTGTGTGGAATTGGGATACAAACCAATTATTTCTATTTGTTTTTCTTTGCAGAACTGTATGAGTGGCATTGTAAGATAAGAAGAATGATTGTCAACATAGAGAATAACAGGAAACGTATAGTTATTTTCAATTAACCAGTTATAAAACACATGTTTAATACATTTAAAAAAACTCTCAGCTGTCATCCAGCCACTATCTGTATTTCCTACTGCCCAATCTTTTGGCATCTTTTTCAAGACTTCTTTTCTTGGAATTGTATTAACGTCAAATAATACCATTGGTGGTAATAAGTAACCAGCTGCATTAGCAGTAAAAAGTACAGTAAGACAAGTTTTATCACCACTACTTACAATTTTATAAACCGATTTTGAACCTTTTTTTGCAAGAACGGTGTTTGTATTTGGAGGAACCATCATGAGAGCAGACTCATCAAGATTAAATACACGTGATGGATCTATATTAATAAGCTCTTTTTGTTCCAGATAATTTTGCAATTGATGAAACCAATCCTTCAGATCTTCTTCACACACTTGTGCTCTGGTAGTAGTTAAATTTTGGGCTGTTATTATACTAAGATGTTTATGTCGTTTCATAAATATTTTTCACCTGGACGATAGTCTTTAAATACATTCTTGGTACCGATTTCAACCATGTATTTTTGTACTGTGTCCAGGAGTTCTTTTTTATTTACTGGAAATCCATGTTCTGCTCTATATACAATCCAAGAGACGATCTCTTTTTCATTTTCAATAGATAATACTGAATGAGCTCCTTTCCTGCTATCAATTGGTGTTTTACCTGTGATTTTTCTCCATAAAGTTCTTTTAGGTACTCCAAAAAATACAGCAGCATGACGTAGTGTATTCCCATTTCCAATAAAATCCAAAGCTTTTCTGATATTTTCAACGTCATGCACTTTTTCAACGTTTTTCTTTCTTATATTTTCAGATTTCTTGTGAACAGTTGACTTATCTTTGATTTTCTTGTTGACAACTTCATTCTTATTAGTGTTTGATTTTGTTTTCTTTTCTTTCGACATTTTTGTTTCACTAAAACAATTTTAATTTAATTTGTAAAAAAAAAATAAAAGAATAAGTCAAAAAAAACATTATGTCTATGTGATATGTTTAGTGTTGTTTACCTTTTTAAAGTGAAGATAGGTTAAGATTTTTCAAACAGTATAATTTGATGGTTAAATGTAACCATTTATGTTTGAAATGTAGATAATTTATAACTTCCACAAAACTAAGACAACGTGTGTTGCCATAAACGCTTATTTTGTTTAAACTAGAATTTTTAACAAAGAATTAAACACAATGCAACCTCTTGTCCCACTACTAGCAAGGAATATAAGACGTGGTTTTATACTGAGACGTGCGTATTTCGTCTAGTCCCGCTTTAGGACTAGCATGAAAAATAAAGTCCGAATGTGAGACACGTAATAATAAAATGAATATTTATTTTAATGTTATAAGAAGCTAAAAATTTACTTATAACAAACACACCAATCGTTGGGAAAAAGAATTTTTTGATTTTATTTATTATTTTTGTTATGGTACGTCAGACAAATTTACGTTTCAATATAGGTGACTTCATCCAAATGATACATTTACATTATAGTCTTGAAAGCCGAAAATAAATATTTTTTAGTTAAATCAAAACAAATTTAATAAAAAAACATTTTATACTACTATTCAAACAAGAAGGTTAAGAATACTTAAGAATTTTTATATTGTAACATTAATTGCATTTAATTTATAAAAATATAATATTTCTATAACTGTCCCAGATTTGGCTATAATTTCTTAAGTGTCCCAGTAATGGCTGTTTTACCTTACGGAGAGAAATGGTGAGATCATGTTTATTGTGTGCTCTGCCTGTAGCTTGGTGGCGGATCTGTCTCTGGAGAACTCTGCTTCACTCGTTGGTCTAACACAGTGCCAACAAAGAGCTCATCCCTTTCTGCATGGTGTCATCACGGCCGCGGTGTCACAGTCAGACAGTCGGCTGTCTGCCTCTTGGGAAGATAAAATGCAGCAGGCCATCGATGGGGCCATTGCCCGTTACAGTGCCCAGACAGATGCGGTGGTGGCTAAGTGTGTCCAGAGAGTAATTGAGCCGGTTGAGAGCAAGCTGGCATCCCATGATGAGGATATATCTGATATACGGACATCGCTGCAGGGCCTGAGAGACAATTTTGACGCTCTCTCTCAGGGTGGTGCTGTCCATTCTGGTCCCGGGACCGGCTTGTCCGCAGACAGCATCTCTGCTGAACTCAATGACAGAATTGTTAGATCTTGTAACGTCCTGATGTTCAACTTGGCAGAGCCTGACCACAGTCCGGTTCTCCCGGGGCAGGGTGCTGACAGGGACTCTGCTGCTGCCTTGATTGGTAAGGTTCACGACATGGATATGAAGGCTCTTAGAGTCAGACGTACTGGTAGACGTGACCCGGTTGATCCCTCTAGATCTAGGCCCCTGCTGGTAACTTTTCCTTCACAGGCTGATGCCCTGGCCGTTATTCGAAAGAGGAAGCACATACCCAAACCCTACTATATCAGGGCGGACCTGACCAATTGGCAGAGAAGAGAGCTCGAGACATTGAATAGACGGCTAGATGCACTTAATGCCGATGGTGTTGTCAAGACTATCAGATATATAAATAACACGCCCACCATTGTGGACTCTGAACAGTCAACGAATGGCCGGAGGAACTCTATTGAGTCTGGTTCTTCCGCTTCCTCAACTATGGCTGGGGCTGAGTTGAGACACCGTGATGCGCCGCACTTAGGCAAAAAACGTAAAGCTCAGGCTGCCTTGCCTAAGTGCAGCTCTGAGCCACTACACAAGAAAGGATGGGGACGACCCAGGGGTTCAAAAAACGATCCTCCTTTACAGTCTACTACCAAAATTTGAGGAGCATTGGGGGTGCTAGGAAGCTGAATATGTTTCGAAGTGATGTGAGTAGTGTTGGTCCCCCATATGACATCATTGTTCTGACTGAGACTTGGCTCAGACCCTGCATCCTGGATACGGAGCTTGGCCTGCTTAATTATACTGTATATCGCTCGGATCGTAATGCGCAACATACTGGCCTATCCCGGGGTGGAGGAGTACTGATCGCCGTTCACTCACGTCTTCGTTCAACGTTGTGTCACTGTGACGACGTGATTGACCAGATAATACTGAAGATATTTTGTTCGTCTGGTGCAGTGATACTTGGGGCTTTCTATATCCCCCCCGACGCGTCGTGTGCGGTTTATAGTGATGCTCTTATAAATCTTGATAGAGTGATGGCGTCGAACATGCATGCTGAGTTAATCTACGTTGGTGATTTTAATTTGAGGAACCTGGACTGTGCGTCTGACCCCCTTGGTTTTACTGCTTTGGATTATATGCCACCGGGATTATTGAGTGCTGTATCTGTAATAACTGAAGTTTTCACCTTCCACGGTCTGACCCAGCTTTTTCCTGCGCACCCTCATAAAAACTACACCTCGGACCTTCTCTTCGGCAATTACGATATTGTCTGCTTGATCGACAACTTCGACGTGCTGTTGTCGAATGATGCGCATCATGTTGCCACGGTCTTTGAAGTGAAGCTCGAACTCCCAGTAAATTATTGTTCGGTCGTATGGACCCCCCATTACCAAAATCGTGTAGAAATTTTGGAAAGAGTCAATCATAGTTTTTTAAGCTTCATGTCATTTAAGTTACGTAGACCTATGTCGTATCTGAGTCATGACTACACTGCTATTGCGTCAATGTTAAATGTTTGTTTTGTAAAGTCTGGTAGTGACCTCATTGACTGTTGTTTTATTTATAAAATTGCACACGACCTCGTTAATTGCCCCAATCTTACAAGTCTCTTCGTTGCAAGATCAATCCCATATAATTTGAGACACTATGCGCCGGTCGTTGAGCGTACCTATGTTAACAATTTTTCGTTTTTTACACCTACTGTAAGACTGAGAAGAGTATGGAACTATATCGCGTCCTTAGATTGTGACCTCAATGTTTCGATAATGTCAACTGGTTTAAGTCATATATTACCCCACTTATTCTCAAATTCATGTAGCGGCCCATAGCCGGGATTATTGCGTTGTATTAATTTTTAATTTTTCCTTTCTCTATTTGAAATGGCGTTTTATGGTGCCTTGTTGACAGTGTGTGTATGTTGACTGGTTTGTGCGACTTATTCGTTTGCGTTACCCGAGCACTGTCCTTCAGAGCACTTATTATTATATTGATCTCTCGTCTTAACTTTACATTATTATTTAAGCTATACAATAACATGTAATGGGAGTTTGGTCCCATAAATTTTTGAATAAATAAATGAATAAATTATTAAATTGAAAATTTAAATTTATTGAGTATGAATATACTATAGAAAAATAATAGATAATTCGTCTGTTAAAGAATAAATTAAGTAAAGAAATAATAATTAAAAATGTTAATAAATGAATTAATGCAACATTAAAGTAGTTGTTAAAAAATATCCATTTATCAATAAATTCTGTAAAAGGAGGAATTATAGCTAATAATAAAATTATAAATATTGAAAAATGAAATGTAAAATTAAAAAATTTTATATTTCTTATTTTAAACGCAAAATTTAAATTAAAAACTTGAAAATATATATATATATATATTTGGAGTAATAAAACTATAAAATTAAAAAAAAATCATTTAAATTTTTTCGTTTAAAAATATAAATATTAAAATTCAAAATACTTGTATTACTAAAGGAAAAGATATAATAATTTTAAGAAAATATCTATAAATCCTGATGAAAGGAATTCAAATTAAATTAATTATAATTATTAAAAATTAAAATTTTTTAATATAAATAAATGAAATTATCAAAGAAATAAATTTTTGCAATGGAAAATTTGAATAAAAAAAAATCAATTTAAATATTTATTTATTTTGTATATTATATATAAAAAAGAGGTAGACGTATTTTATTTATTATTCTTATTATTAAAAATACTAGTATTTTTTTAATAAAAAAATTTAAAATAATCAAAAATATTGATAAGACTTAAAAAAAAAGGTGTATAATTGAATTAGAAAATAATTTATTAAAATTTTAATATTTATTTTAATAAATATTTCAACGGATAAAATAAAACATTATAAATTAAATTTTGTCACTATTCGTATAAACAAATGGTTTAGAAAAAAAGTTAAAAAATTAGAAAAAAAAATCATAGGGATAGAAAAATAATTATAATATCTAAAAATTTGATGGAAAGCCAAATTTAATAATTATTTTAATAGGATAACATATTTATTTATCAATTAATTCATTTTATTATTAATAAAAACCAAAATGAAGGTGAATTATTGTTAATGATTTTATTGAAATTTTATTTCCAATTAATAATGTAGCTTATCAAAGCAAATAAATTTTAAATTTATTAATAAATTTTGTTTTATTACTATTGTACATAAAATTGTTTTATACATCAAAAATTTTAAAATTAAGGTAAATAATTTATTTTATTTTATATATTCATAAGAATATGAAAATATTTGAATTTTTCATTTTGTAAATAAATGTTAGATTACTCATGTCTTTAAAGTTAAATTATCAAAAAATAATTTATTGAAGTTTGCAATTTAATATTTTTAATAAATTGTTAGATAAATAAATTAATAAATAAATAAGAACTATTAAAATTCTAAGTCAAAATTGAAATCTTATTTATTGGATTTATTTATTTATTTCAATCAAAATAAAGCTTCTTTAATTTACTTTATGTACTATCCTAAAATTAAAATAAAAAAAAAGTAACTAGTAAAATTGAATAATAATAACTTAAAAAATTTATAAATAAAAATAGTTAAAAGATTGCAATTTTAATATCAAAAATTGAAAAAATAAATGACATTCAATAAAATTGCAAATAAAATGGTAATTGATTATTAGAAATGAAATCAAAACCACATTCAAATCTTAACGTTTTTTTACGTTCTTTTAATATTTTTTTTGTCAAAATAAAATTTAATCTCAATATCAGTATACTAATTAATATGATTAAAAATGGAAATAAAGATATTTTTATTATTATTTACATCAAAATTTAAACTTTTTAATAGGAAATTAAATATACCTAATTATATTATGTTAATTACTTTAGTAAGATCAAAAATAAACTAAAATATATGAAAATAATTGAACTACATCAACAAAATGTCAATACCATGCAGCAGCTTTAAATCCAAAACGGTGAATACTTGAAAAATTTGTAATATTTATTTGGAAAAAATTAATTAATGAAAAAATTTTTTCTACAAAAACATGAAACCAATAAAATCCTGTAGATGAAAAAAATTGTTTTATAAACTGAATCTCTAAAAGTAAAATAAGCAGATATCTATCCTTTTAATTGAAATTAAGAAAAAATCAATCCTAAAAAAATAGTAATTATTAATCCTAATTTTCTTTGTTTGAAATTTATATTAAATTATGAATGATGACATCATGTAATTGAGATACCCGAAGATAAAAGAATTACTGTATTTAATAAAGGATTACTATAAGGATTGATTATAACAATATTTGAAATAGGTTATTTTTCCCTAATTTTAACTCTAGGGGATAGAAATATATGAGAATAACATCGAAAAATTCTAATACAGAAGAAAATCTTCAGAAATAATAAATGAAATTATTCCTAATTTTAACTCTCTTAATACTTCAAATGCATGATAACCTTAATATATTTTTTCTCGAACTACATCTCGTCATCATGAAAATGAAATAATAATAGATAATGTTAAACTAAAAAAAATTAATTTATATCCTATAAAGTAAAATCAATAAATATATCTAATAAGTAAATTAAAAATTCTAAATAATAACAAAATAGGTCAAGGCTTTAAATTAACAAAATGAAAAGGTTGAAATAATATTTTTTTAAAATTTGATTCTCCTCTATATAGAATTCTTAATACTAAAAATACGTAAGCTTAAATTATTAAAACACTTAATTCTAAGATAATTAATAATCTTTGTCTTATTAATATAATAAATAATAATATTATTTTTAATGAAGAGCCAGTTAAAAAAATTAAAGTTGTTACTAAATGTCCAGCAATTATATTATCGGATAACCGAACTCTCAATGTTCTAAATCGAATAATATTTCTTAAAGACTCCACAATTACTATAAAAGGCATTAAAATGTTAAGTGTTTCTTGAGGGACCAAATAAATAAATGTATAATTAGTATTTTCAATTTACCCAAATCATATAAAAGATAATTATAAACTTAATGTTAATGATATTCTCATTACTAAGTGTGTTGATCTAGTAAAAATATCAGGAAATATTCGTTTAAAATTATTAGATGAAATTATTATAAATAATTCAATTAAAATTAGCAAATTTCTAAAATTTAATTTTTCATATAATAAAATTTTTAATTCACTTTTTAAGGTTTTAACTACATTATTTAAAATTTAATTTGTTTAAGTAAGAACAAATCCATAAATCATAAAAATGAATCAAAAAATATAAATTCTTTTTATTCCATTTTTGGATGATTTACAGATAAAAAGGATCAAAAATAAAAAATAAATTGTTTATCATGTATTAAAAAAAAAAATCTTAGAATAATTTTTAGTAAGCCTTTTTATAACATGAAAATTATTAATATTGAAAATAATAATTACTACTCATATAAATAAAATTAAAACATGTTAATTCAATGATCATCATATCACAGGTCTTATTTAAATAATTTAAAATTATAAAATTTATTAATTATTTAAATATGACAAAATTATGTTATAAACTAACTAAGTTTTTATTCATTTGATATCTTAATTTTAAAGAAATGATTTTTTAAATCATAAATAGTGAATATTAGTTTAAATAAAATATTAATTAGTATTAATTTTTTTTATAAAATTTTTAAATGTATTTTGATTCTAAAACAATAGGTATAAATCTCTGATTAACCCTAGAAATTTCTAAGCATTGCCCATATAATAATCCTGGTCGATACAAATTTATTCTTATTTAATTTAAACGTCCTGGACTTGCATCGACTTTTGTTCTTAATCTTGGAACAGTAAATGAATGAATAACATCTATTAATCTAACTTTGAATCGTAAATTTTAATTTATTGGAATTACTAGTAAATTATCAACATCTCATAATCAAAAATATAATATTTTTGATGTAAGAAATTCTAAAAGAATCAAATATTAAATCTTTGAAGTCTGAGTATTCATATGGATAATATCATTAATGTCCTAAAACTTTAATTGATACATATGGATTAAAAATTTCATTTCTTAAATATAAAATTTTTAATGATAAAATTGCTAAAAAAATTTTTTAAAAAATTGGAACAATAGTTCAGATAATTTTAATTAAATGACCTTCAAATATATATTTATTTAAAAATTTATTTAATCATATAAAAATTATTATATGTATGATTAAAATTATGATCATTACAATAATAATTATTGCATGATCATGAAATACAATCAAATTTTCTGTAATGAAAGAATTAGAATCTTGAAAAATTATATTTGCACATAATGAAATAATTTAGAAAATTAGTTAAAATTCAATTATATCCAAAAATAAAATAATTAATATAAATAAATCTCAAATGTATCACAATAATTAGTTATTTAAAAAATTTAATACAATTAAATAAAAATTTTTGGAATTTCATAAAAAGAGTGAGATCTAGAAGGATAAGAAAATATTTAATCAATTGAATTGTTAGTAATTTTTAAAAATGAAATCAAACGTATTCTAATAAATCTTTCTCAAATAATATAAAAAAATATTAAAGTTCTTATCAATAAAATTAATGATCCAATTGAAAAAACTATACTTCAACATATATAAGAATCAGGGTAATCTTCGTACCGTCGTGGCATTTCCCTTAATTCTAGAAAATGTTGAGGGAAAAAAATTATATTAACTCCTAAAAATATTTTAAAAAATTGAATTTTCAATATTATTTTATTCATTAAAATCCCGAACATTATTGGATATCAATAAAAAAATCTTTTAAAAATAGCACATACAGCTCCTATAGATAATACATAATAAAAATTAGCTACTACATAATAAGTATCATGAAAAAAGATATTAAAAGAAGAATTAAAGAGTATAATTGCTGTCAAACCCCCTAGAGTAAATGAAAAAATAAATCCTAATAACCATAAATTTGTAATATTTAATCTAAGAATAATCCCATTTAATAATGCTAATCATCTTAAAATTTTAATTCCAGTAGGAATAGCAATAATTATAGTTGCAGAGGTAAAATATGCTCGTGTATCAACATCTATCCTAATAGAAAATATATGGTGCGCTCAAACAATAAATCCTAATGATCAAATAGAAACTATAGCATAAATAATTCCTATAATTCCAAATACTTCTTATTTTATTCTTTAATTACAAATAATATGTGGAATTAATCCAAATCCTGAAAGAATTAAAATTTAAACTTCTGTATGACAAAAAAATCAAAATAAATTTTAATATAATACTAGATCTGCCCCTTCTACTGGATCAAAAAATAAAGTATTAATATTACGATCAAATCATAATATAGTAATTGCCCCTGCTGATAAAGGTAAAGATAATAGCAATAAAATTGCTGTTATATCAAAGCTATATTAGGGATTTCTATAATTACAGGAATTCAATAATTTCCAAATTCTCTTAATATAAAAGGTACAACAACAAATAAATAACAATAAAAGCATAAGCTGTAACTAAAAAATTATAAATTTGATTATTTCCAATTAGAGATCCTGGGTTCTCTAACTCTAATCAAACTAAAATTCTTACTCTTAAACCTACAATTCAAAATCATGTTCCAAAAATAAAATGTAACATTCTAATATTCTTATAATTAGTTAAAAATAATCATGTTTTCAATAATTCACAAAGTTTAAAATTTTCAAACATTGTATTTTCATTATAAAAATAAAATTGATTTTTATAAATATTTAAAAATATAAATATTTTCTAGATATTTTCATTACTAAATTTTCATATAAACTATTTAAATTTGAACTATTACAATTAATAAAATAAATAATCTATTTATTATTTAATTATTTGAGTAAATTTTGTAATTTAATAATTTTGATAGTAAAGTTTTTAAAAAAAAATTCTTTTTTCCTTTATTAATTACAAAATAATTTTTTTTATTATTTTTAATGTTAAAAAATTTAAATAAAAATTAAAATAGTATTAAGAATTATATATTTAAAAAAAAATATAACAAAGTTATTTTAAATATTTTTTGATTTAAATAAATCCAGTCTTTACATAAATAAAATTAGACGTAAAAATCCAATCTTAATTTTTTCAAATTTCAATAAAAAAATTTCTTCAATATTTATGAAAATTATCATGAAAAATGTTTTTTTTTAATTCATGTAATTAATTATTGAAATTATCATAGAAAAATTTATAATTTTTTTTATTACTATTAGAATGACTTAAAAAAAATTTTTTTATCAACTAAATAACAAATTGATAAAAAAGAATATAGAACTGTTGATAAAGATCTAATAATAAATATAAAATATAAAATTAAAAAAAAAAAATTTATAAAAATTTTTTTTATAATTAAATCTGTAGCATAAAAACCAGAAAAAATGGCATTATGCATAGAGACAAATTAAAAATAATCATCATTATTTTATTTATAAGTATTAAATTTGATTAATTTCCTATAAAACGAGTATCTTGGTGATTATTTATTAAATGAATAATAATTCCAGAACACATAAATATAATAGATTTAAATATTGCATTAATAATTAAATGAAAATAAAGTTAAGGATACAATTTCATTTCGTAAATTACTAATACTAATCCTTATTAAGATAATGTAGGATGAAAAATAATTTTCTTTGAATCATATTTAAAATTTGCAGATATTCTAGCTATCCCAGTAATAATAATATAAAATAATATTTTATTTTCATATATTAGATTGTAAATTAAATAAGAATATAGATTCCTGCTGTTACCAAAGTTAATGAATTGACTAATGATGATACTGGAGTAGGGGCTGCTATAGCAGCTGGAAGTCATGAAGAAAAAGAAAACTGAGCTCTTTTAGTAAAAGCTCTAATTATAACTAAAATTAATCATATTTTTATATGAAAATTTAAATTTATAAGATTTCAAGATCCATACATTATAGTTAATCTTATAGATATTATTATTATATTTATAATTATATTTCCGATTCGATTTATTAAATTGTTAAAATTCTAAAATAACAAAAATAAGAATTTTGATAGCTAATTACTGAACAGTAAGAAACTAAACCTTATCCGTCCCTGCCTACAATTGAAGAAACTATATTACGTCTAGTAATTATGATTAATATAGAAATAATAAAAAAAATTCCAAATAAAAAAATCGAATATTATATAAATCATAATTATAATATACACAACAATAAAATATTATTATTTAAGAAATCAAATACACAGAATATTGAAAAAGAAAAAGTAATTTAATTTATATAATAAAATATATTTACTTATATAAAATAAACAACTATTAAATTTCACTATATAAATAAATTCTATTTTATGAATATAAATACATGACCAATAATAAATATTAATAATCTCATTGCTAAAAATAAATTTAACCTTAATAATATTAAGTTATGTATTAAATACAAATTTCTTAAGTTTGATTTCACAAATCAATATTTTTAATAAAATTATTAAATTTAAAAGAAAAATAATTTTTTAAATTAATAAATTTAAACGTAAAAAATAAAAAAATTATTATTCAATTATTAACTTTACTGTTAAAGCTAAATTTCACTAATTTATTATTTTATATCCCACAAAAACAATATGAAAATAAGTAAATATTATAACATGCTTTAAAAAATATTCTTGTAATCGAAATTAACAAAATTATTTTTCTTTATCTTTAAATAATTATAACAATTATGATTTCTCTTAATGAATTTAAAGAAATCAAAGAAGCTATACTATTTATCTTACTAATATATAAAGCAAAGTCGCTAAAACCGTTGTAATCGCTAACCACGAAAACTACTGAACCGATTTTACTGGAATTTTGCACACTGATTCATAATACTTTCTAGATAGTTTAAGTATAGTTTTTATCTTAAAAAATTTAATAACAATAGCAATAAATAAGCTGAAAGTTTTGCAAAAATACGCCAGCTTTCCACTTTAGTTCAGTAAAATCCGCTAGGTGGCGTCGACATAAAATCGAAGCTACCTGCAACATAATTAAATAAGTGTGGTTATAATAGGCCGGAGCGTCTCGATAGTGATGTAGTCGATCTTCGGCAGTTCAACGAGCTGTATAGGGAATGCTGATGGCAGTCTTGCAGCTGGGTATCCCGGTTACGGGCGGCACTCTACTCTCAGGGGGAAGGTACCTAGGTGTCCATTCACCCTGAATCTCAACGAATGCGATAAAA